>NC_138548.1:22250403-22707903 GCF_964273705.1 Natrix helvetica | reverse complement strand
TGGATATCTTTTCCAGTGGCTTGAAAGCAGCTCCTCTGCCATCCCACCCCCATTCCCCTGCTGCCTTTCCCAAACACCCCCACCATTGCAAATGCAGCCTGCTGTCTGGGTGGGAAATGCCTGGAACACAATAAAGCCCACCCACCACCTCCTGCTGGCAGGCTGGGGTGAGAGGAGAGGCAGAGAAGCCGGAGGGGAGCTGAGCCGAGCCTTCCAAAAGAAAGAGGCTGGGGAGAAGTGTGTGTACTACAGCATGGCTCTTTGCCTGGCTTCCTGCCTCCTGTGGTCTCCTCAGTGCTCGCTTGTGCTCTCCCTCCCCAAGTGTAGTTTGATTGCAGGTGGAGCCACGTTGCCTTTTCAAACTTGTGTGAGAGAGAAATGAATGGGGGCCTGGGGAGGAAGTCACTACACTTGGGGAGGGAGAGCACCAGTGAGGTTAAGCAGAGTCATCCACGGTGAGTCAGCAACTAGCTCAGCTTTTTCCTTTTACTTTTTTTTTTTCATGATGAGAGTGGTGAGGCTGTGCCTCACTTGCCTCACCTGACTGCACGTCACTGGCGCACCTTCAGCTGGCCAGCTGGTTTTTGGGTCTCTGCCATGCATGCGCGTGGGGAAGGGTGCATGTGGGAGATGCACATGCATGGACAAAGGGTGGGGGTCATGCACGCCTGCATGGGGAGGTAGGGAGGAGCCTGAGGGGTGTGGCCCCCCTGTGCCTCATTTTTGGTCCCAGGAGGCTTCAGGGAGGCCTGCTAGCCCAAATGGGCTGTGGGGTGTCGCATGTGCATGCACAGGGGGGCAGAGCATGCAGGGGGTGTCATGTGTGCATTGCTTTATGCATGTGGGCATACATGAATGTTGTTGCATGCGTGCACACGTTTTCCACACGCAATGACAAAAAGGTTAGCCATCACTGTTCTATGTTCTAAATAATTAATTTTCCCCAGCTATTTTTTAGCTCTCCTTAAGCCATTCATTCTCCATTTGCTTCTCTAATGGCTTCAGTTATCTTTAGTACTTTCTAATTCATTTATTTTAGAATAAATCCTTAATATTGGCTTTCATTTCTTAAATTTCTCTCTCCTCAAATTCCCTCACATACTTATTACATTTAACTTGCCGGAAATTGTATTGTCATTGGCTGTTGCCTGTTTGAATCTAATTTTTCTAAATGTACTGTTTCTCATTTTTAAACAACTAATTGAAAAACTATTCTTTACTTGAGGATAATTGTGTTGATATTTTTGTTTTCATCTTTTCTCTACCTCATAGGAAGGTTAATTAAAGAAGGTTATTTTTTAAGGATACCACATAAGTGTCAACTGATGCTCTTATAACTGCCTTCCCCCCACATTGAATGTTTTTTGTTCTTTTTTTCTGTAAAAAGTGTGTTTTTATTCCCAAAATTGCTCAGAACAGCTGACAGCAAAATGCAATAACTGGTCTGTTTCCATGCCACAACCTGGATCTGCAAGCTTGCATGTAACCAAATGGCAAAAAAAAAAAATGCACTAAACAGCAAGACCGAAAGGAAAACCTACTACTTTACTGGATTAAAAGATTAGTCTAGTGAATAGAAAAGCAATTAATCAAGAGCAGCTTTTCCATTTCAATGGCTTTTCCATTTTTTCTGGGGTTGTTACAGATAATATACTATCTATCATATATAAAGTATGATTGCAACTTCAATTTCATATATGGAAAATACTAGGGGTGGGGGATTTGTTCAGTGGAATGATAGGCACATTAAGATAAACTGCCAGTCAATAAAAATAACACTCTCATCAAATTCTTTGCTTTTAAGAAGACTTTGGGGGGGGGGGAGCAAAGCTAACATTGTTTTGAGCTTCATTCACTTTCTCAGCTCCCAGCTAGTTCGATATATCAATCACTAGCTTCTTTCTTGTATCAAGGACATCTTAAACTTCCTTGCTGAACTGGAAACAACTTGAAGGAGCTCAACCTAGCAATGAGGGCTTTGAACGTAGGCCAAAAGTATCTCCAGGGTCCTTGGTACTCTTTGAACTTGGTTGATTAGATACAGATTAACAGAGTTGGAAGAGACCTTGTACCGTAGGTCTTCTAGTCCAATCCCCCACCCAAGCAGGAGACCCTACACCATTTCTGACAGATGGCAATCCAGCTTCTTCTTGAAAGCCTCCAGTAATGAAGCTCCCACAACTTCTGAAGGCAAGTTGTTCCATTGGTTGATTGTTCTCACTGTCAGAAAATTCCTCTTTATTTCTAGCTTGAATCTCTCCTTGTTCAGTTTCCATCCATTATTCCTTGTCTGACTTTCGAGTGCTTTGGAAAATAGCTTGACCCCTCCTCTCTGTGGAAGCTCCTCAAATATTGGAACACTGCTATCATGTCTCCCCTGATCCTTCTCTTCACTAGACCAGCCATGTCCAGTTCCTGCACCGTTCATCCTATGTTTTAGCCTCCAGTCCCCTAATCATCTTGGTTGCTCTTCTCTGCACTCTTTCTAGAGTCTCAATCTTACTTGCAGTCATTTCATTATCAAACTAGGTAACATCATCAATGCTAGAAGGGAGTGGGGTTTGCACTGTTTATATACTAGTGACTTGCCCTGTCAATGTTGGTGGGAATGTTCTTGGTGGTTCCTTGATTAGACCCTTGTTTACTGTTAAGCTTTTTTTAATCTAAGTTAGTAGTTCCTTGATTTGGGTATAGGGGTAGTAGAGGACTACCTGTACAGGTGTTTTCTTTACAGCAATTTGCACAATTTCCAGTATCCATTGGGAGAAAGAGCAGAAATTACCTCCTTCAGGACTCTAGAAAATGTGTAGCTCCCGGAGCATAGAGATTTCTATGAGACCTTTTCTTATTGGTGCTTGGAAGTTCTCTTAATAGAGTAATGATCTGCCTGAAAGCCCTATGTATTGCAGGAGAAAATATGATGCTGATTAAGATAAGTAAAATAAAACAAAGCACCCTGCATCCTTATTACCCCATCAGCTCAGCCATAAAACATTCAGAAAGCCAAGGAGTGAAGATAAAACTGGAAGAAAATATTAGGAGGTGACCATAAACTCTGGGATCCAAGGCCAGATTAAGATAATCTCATAGCAATAACTCTCCTGAAATAAAGTATGTTCACAGAATGCCTGCTCCAGTCTTTCAATACAATGCTGAGGGTTTTTTTTTTTGTAGATCCGTCTAAAATCAGACCTTGCTGGCACATAAAAGTGTGGCAATATCCAATCAGTTATTTTGTTATATATCTAATCAAATATACATTCTAAATTGCATAATTGTACATTGTGAGGTTGCATTCTTTCCCACTTTAGGTTTGTATCTGCTGCCTGTGATACTATAAAAAACAACCTGAACTTCAAAAGAATTGTATGTCTTTTAGTTTAAATAACCTCTTGATGAAATTTTCAGAAAAAGAAAAGATTTCTACAATTTGGTGACAGACGTTACACGGTGGGAAGGCAAAGGTGATGCAATATCAGATTGTGATAAATGAACATTGTGACCCTGTTTGTGTCAATAATTTGCACTTCAAAGAAGAATGTGTCTGTGGTCTATAACTTAGAATGGAATAGAGCTGGAAGGGACCTTGGAGGTCTTCTAGTCCAACCCCCTGCTCAAGCAGGAGACCCTATACCAGTGATGGCTAACCTTTTCCGGACTGAGTACCCAAAACCTGCACATGCACCAGAACCCCCAAAATGCAATGCACATCTTCCCCTCCACATGCCCCTTGCCCCACCCCAAGCATGTGCGTGCACCCTCCTGCATGCCCCCCCCCCCGCATTCATGACAGAGACCCAAAGACCAAATGGCCTGTGGAAGGCACAGGCACATGCACAGCAAAGTTGAACTGGGGCGACGGCTCGCCTGCCCACAGAGAGGGTGCTTCGTGCCACCTCTGGCATGCGTGCCATAGGTTCACCATCACGGCCCTATCCTGTTCCAGACAAGTTCAGTCTCTTTTTAAAAATCTCCACTGATGAAGCACCTACAGCTTCTGAAGGCAAAGCTGTTCCACTGGTTAATTATTCTCACTGGTAGGAAGTTTTTCCTCAATTCCAGGTTGATTCTCTCCTTGATTAGTTCCCATCTACTGTTTCTTGCCCTGCCTTCTGGGAAAATAATTTGACCCCCTCTTCTTTGTGGCAGCTTCTCCAATACTGGAATATTGCTATCATGTCATCTATATTCCTTTTCTCTTAAGTAGCCAAACCCAAACTTGATACTGTCCCATATGCTATTCTACCCTCCTTTAGCCCATCTGCCACTCTGGACCCAAAACCATGTGCAGAAGCATTTGAACTGTCTGCTTGGGTGTTCTGGCTGTCTTTTATGGAATGGAGACTTTGGAAAGAGATTCCTCTGGCTCACTATCTGCAAGCCTTCAAGCCTGCTCCCTTGCTTTTTAAGAGGTTAATGATGGTACATGCCACGCTAGGTTTCTAAATCAATTTTCATCCTATGGGCCTTCGTTACTGCCAATGATCTGGGCAGATCAGACTGCTAGCCTTTCAGGGCACTTTAAGGACTCAAACCAGCTTGCTAACACCTGGGATTTTTACCACCATGCCAATTCACTTATTATCTTGCCAATGCTTGATCTGCCTTAACTTTTCCCAATTCCTTGGCCCCTTAGTTTACTGCGTTCCTTAGTGGTTACTTTCTAATGTTATTGCAGTAGGCATGAGTTTAAATGGACTCCAGAGGATGGTAGAGGACAGGAAGACCTGGGGGAACGTTGTCCATGGGGTCGTGATAGGTCGGACACGACTTCACATCTAACAACAACAAAAATGTTATTGCTTTCTTCTTTCTTCCAACGTTCTGTGCTACTATGCCTTCTTCTCTTACCACCACCCTAATCTTCTCATAGTTAGATTTTTTTAAAGAGCTAGCTCCCTGAATGAGGGTGACCTGAGAGTAACAGAGAAGTATTCCTGTTACAAAGATCACTTCTTTCCACGGTATTGTTTTTTTATGTTAATGGTGAGATTAGTGACATTACTGATGAGATAAACTCAAAAATTCTGATATGTTTCTTGGAATGATGGGAATTCTTTTAAAGCACATTTACACTTTTCCACCTTAAAATCTATAAAATTGACGCCAAAGTGCATATACATGAACTTGAGATAACAGGGGAGGGGGGGGGGGGGTGGTAGAAAAGCTAAGAGCTTCATACAGCCATAAGGTAGGAACTATGCCTCTTTCCATTTTCAGAATAACAGGTTAATAAAATAACAGAGTTGGAAGGGACTTTGGAAGTCTTCTGTTCAGGCAGGAAATCCTACACCATTTCAGACAAATGGTTGTCCAATCTCTTCCCAAAAACCTCCAGTGTTGGAGCACTCAAAACTTCATAGTGCTTTGCAGCCCTCTCTAAGTGGTTTACAGAATCAGCATATTGTCCCCAACAATCTGGGTCCTCCTTTTACTGACCTCGGAAGGATGAAGGCTGAGTCAACCTTGATCTGGTGAGGATCAAACTCCTGGCAGTGAGATGAATTAGCCTGAAATACTGCACTCTAACCACTATGCCACCACACATCTTATGTATGTGGCTTAGGGTGGGTGGGGTCAGCAAGCTCCCTGGAACAATGGCTTAAACTAGACATACTCAATTTCTGCAACTGTTCTTCATATGTTTTAGCCTCCAGTCTGCTAATTATCTTTGTTGCTCTTCTCTACATTCTAGAGTCTCAATATCTTTTTTACATCATGGCAACTAAAATTGGCTGCAGTATTACAAGGGCATTATAAAGTGGTATTAACATGTCACATCAGTGGTGGGATTCAATTTTTTTTTTACTACCAGCTCTGTGGGCATGGCGAGGTGGGTGTGGGAGAGGAAAGATACTGTAAAATCTCCATTCCCTCCCCACTCCAGGGAAAGGTTACTGCAAAATCCCCATTTCCTCCTGATCAGCTGGGACTCGGGAGGCAGAGAATAGATGGGGACGGGGACGGTCAGAGGTGGTATTTACTGGTTCTCCAAACTACTCAAAATGTCCACTATCAATTCTCCAGAACTGGTGAGAACTTGCTGAATATCACCTTTGATGTTGATACATTAGAAGGAGTGGGGCCAGTTAGAGGTGGTATTTACCGGTTTTCCGAACTACTCAACATTTCTGCTCCGGGTTCTCCAGAACCTGCTGAATACCACCTCTGCTTCACATGATCTTGATTCTATCTCTTTGTTAATGCAGCCTAGGACTAAATTGGCTTTTTTTTTTTTGGCAGCTGCAGCACACTGCTGGCTTATATTTAAGATATCCACTCCACTGGGACTCCAAGATCCCTTTTGCAGTTACTACTATTGAGCCAAGCATCACCTATTCTATATCTGTGCATTTGGTTTTTCTTGCCTAAATGTAGAACCATATTTTTCCCCTCCATTGAACTTCATTTTGTTAGACGGGACCCAGTGTTCAAGTCATTTGTTTTTAAACACGTTGAATTGCTGACCTCCATCACGAAATCTCAAGGAATTGCTCAACTTTGGCAAGATGCCATCGAGCATTAGTATAATGGTGAGTGTGGGTTGGGTATCAGTCTGCCTCTTCTTGCATCTCTTCCTGATGGAACAGGAGCTGAAATCTCCAAGTCTGCTTTATTTATTTAGTTGCTTTCCTTTCTTTGCAATTACTGGAATCAGAGATGCTGAATTGCACATTAGATTTTACTTACAAAACCAATTTTGTTGCTGTTGTTCTACACGGAACTGCTGGTGAGTCTCCAATGTGCTGTTTATACAATGCAAAATGTAAGCATTTATTAAACACAATAATAAAAGGGATCCATGCAAAGAGTAGAACAGGCTTAAACAACATGCTAAGATCAGTCTCCAGTCTTGATTGTGAGGCACAGCAGGCAGCCACACCAGCTAAAGATTGAGAGGGGGGAACTCCATGCCCCACCAGACAGTACAGGTGGTCCTTGACTTACAACAGTTCATTTATTGACCATTCAAAGTTACAACACCACTGAAAAAAATGACTTATGACAGTTCCTCACACTTACAACCACTGCAGCAACCCCCATGGTCACATGATCAAAATCCAGATGCTTGGCAATTGGTTCATATTTATGATGCTTGCAGTATTCTGGAGTCATGTGAATGGCTTTTGCAACCTTCTGACAAGCAGAGTCAATGGGGAAACCAGATTCACTAAACAACTGTGTTAGTAACGTAACAATTGCAATGATTCACTTAACAGCAAAACATGGGGCAAACTCAGTTAACAGATATTTCACTTAGCCACATAGATTTTAGGCTCAATTGTGGTGGGAAATCGAGTACTACCTGTCGATATGCACGGTGCGATAACTGGAGATGTTTTGCAAAACTAGACATCAAGTTTTGCTTTGACTTTTAAATCTGCTGTTGGCAGGAACTTATCAATGGGTAGATACTATATCTGTATAGAAGTGGTTTGCTAACCTGGCCTCCCTCTTGAGTATTTAGGCCAATTAACCCTTGAGACGGCCAATAGGAGAGAAATCTGGACGTTGATCATCAAAATGATATCACTAGCATTCCTGGATTGTATTGTCAAATGTTAGATAGCTACAAGTCATCTACTTGTGGGGTATCTATATAAGCTAACTCTTAATCAATATAGATAGGCCTTCTCCAGAATTCACTTTGATGTCCTCCCATAAGGTCTACTTGTGGGAATATTTAATGGGAATCTTTATTTGCCTAGACTTTGCCATTATGGATCGGGATCAGAGGTAGGTTGCTCCCGATTCAGCCGAACTGGTAGTGGCTGTGGCGGGAGGCTCCACCCACCCACCGGACGCTTCTGCACATGTGCAGAAGGGTCGCACATGAGAGAGAGAGAGTGCACATGAGCGAACTGGTAGTAAAACTGGTACAAACCCACCACTGATTGGGATGGAGGTAGAAATGCTTACTCATGTCCTCATATAGTGTCCTTTTAATAATATCCCAAGATATGTCTGAGGATAAATTTCACGCGTATTACTTTTTAACCGATGCTAACCCCACACTAACACATTAGATGGTGAAATACCTTCACCAAGTCATGCAACTGTGCCAGGGGTGGGTTTCAAATTTTTTTAGAACCTCTTCTGTAGGTGTGGCCTGTTTTGTGGGAGTGGCTTGCCGGCCATGTAACCGGGTGGGAGTGGCTTGCCAGGCATGTGACTGGGTGGGCATGGCCAACTTGTAAAATGTGGTGAAACTCACTTAACAATGCTCTTGCTTAGCAACCAAAACGTTGGCTCAGAAACTCTGGCATTTGAAGCATGCAAGTCTTAAAACTGTCAAGTTAGAATACCCTTGCAGCCCAGGGGTGTTCAAACTTGACAGTTTTAAGACTTGTGGACTTCAACTCCCAGAACTCTTCCTCTAGTCATGTTGGCTCAGAAACTCTGGCATAGAGTGTGCAAGGCTTAAAGCTGTCAAGTTACAAGACCCTTCCACCCCTAACCCTTTAGAACCCCCCCCCCAGGGTTGTTCAAACTTGACAGCTTTAAGACTTGTGGACTTTAACTCCCAGAATTCCTCCTCTCGCTCTTCATCTTGATGATGTGCAGATGGACGGGGGCAGGGAGCTGGAACCGGTTCTAAACGGCACTGTAGATTTGTGGAACCTCTTCTATAGAAGAGGTTAAAACTGGCAGGAACCCACCCCTGAACTGTGCACAGCCTTTACTCAGGTATATACTTATATATACTGTATGTCATTTTATTGTCTTATTATACCCACGTCCCACCCCCAATAAATGAATTGTATCAAATGATTTCTCTTTTTACTGCGAAATCTGATCAACGAGGGTAATAAAGATAATACGATTTGGCTTTCACATGAAGAGTGGGTGGATGGATCCCTCCATCCAGATCTATGACCCTCCATCTAGATTTATGACCCAGAGATCTAAATCCATGTCAAGAATCAGGATGATGATGAGACAAAGGAATTTTTGATACCAATCTTCTAGCCTCTAGAAAGACCTCTGTCCTTATTTGAGTCTGATTGTTTCCCTAGATGACTTTCTTCTATCGTCCCCTATAAGAGGAAATGTTCTCCTTACCTGGAATCTGCATGCAGCAGAATGGGAAATCCCTCCTCCCTAAGAGTAAGTTGTTAAATGGTCCGACTTTCCTTTTTTTAGTAAAAGTTTCCCAGTCCAGTCATGTCCAACACTAGAACATGATGCTTACCTCCATTTTTTGGCCAGTATTGTGTGAAGACATTTTCCATGGCCATATGCCAAAGGCACACAGAACACTGTTACCTTCCCACCGAAGTGGTGCTTGTATTTGGATTTGAAGTCCAAATTTTGGATAGAGAGGACCATTGGTTTGAAAGAGGCATTAAAGAGGCCATCTATGTCAAAATTGAATAGCCCTTTCTCAACAGAGTGGGAGGGATACAACATTGTCTATCTCTAGTCTACAACACAATACTTTCAACAGTTCCAAGAAGGCTCCACACCCATTTGCACCACTCAGGTGCCCTCAATGACTCTCTAAAAAGAATGCAAATGACCAGCTGTCTGCTAGGAGTATAAATCCTTCCATTCCCCACCATCCAGTCAGAGCTGAAGAAGCTTCTTGGGTGAGTAGTGAAACGTCTTTAAAGAAAAACAAGAAAGTCCTGTTGCCTCTTGAAAAAAGCACCTTTGGGTCATATTTGGATTGATAGGCCCGTGTTTTTCAGTAGTTTACCAAAGTCACACTATTTTGGAGAGTGTGGTGCCAGATTACAAATTCCACACTCCTCTGAGTTGTCAGGAAAAGAACGGTGTTCGTTTTCATAAAAGCAACTAAGCAAGGATTTTCTTTGTTTGTCCTTCAAGATAAAGGGTATATTTAGTTTAAATAGAAGAAGGTATTTTCTAATTGAGCCACTGCTGCCATCACACACAGATCTCCCTCGATTAAGCTTCCTTTTGTTCTGTTACACTCCAAAAACTTTTGTAGCTCTTTGATTGTTTCTGCCACCACCTCTACTGTGACTAATATTCTGATCTACAGGCTAGGGAGAAAAGGGCTTCATTAAAATCTCTTTTACTTACTGCCCAGAACAATTTTCCTTTGTTTTGAGTAAATAACAGAATGATCAGATCTTATCTGTGGTATCTAGAGTGCAGAAACTCGGGACCAAAAATCTCATGAGAATTCCAAAACCTTTCTCTTCAGTTCCTCAGCACAAATCCAAAATTATATAAAGACTGGAATTTTAAGTGGCAGAATAAGTATTAATTGTGTGGGGAATAATTGTACTATGCAACTATTCAACTGTGCAGGATTGCCCACAATGTGCATCTTCTGATTTCGAGAAGACCTGCACGAAGCCACGCCAGAGGCAATCGCTGAATTGGACATACAGTTATGAGGCCACTGCCATATCCCTCAGGGGTTGTGTATATAATCACATGGGTGGTGTTTATATGTTTGTTTCTCTTCTCTCCTGTTCTCCTAATACACTAAATAAATAATAATAACCATTCAATTGAATTAATTTGTATTATATCTGCCCTAGCTATTCTTCTTCAAGGAAAGCTAAGCAGAATTTGGCTTGGTTACAACTTGAATAAGATCAGGTGTGTGTGTGTGTGTGTGTGTGTGTGTGTGTGTGTGTACATCAATGTGTATGTGTGTATAGGTCAAAAAAGAAACTTATTGCTAAATGAGTGTGTATGCATATGTATACCGTATATCTTCGTGCTTGTGCGAGCAAAGCGTGATCGGTGCTACCGTTTTTCTATAAATATACAGGTGAAACTTGAAAAATTGAAAAATTAGAATATCGTGCAAAAGTTCATTTATTTCAGTAATGCAACTTAAAAGGTGAAACTAATATATGAGCTAAGACTCATTATATGCAAAGCAAGATAGTTCAAGCCGTGATTTGTCATAATTATGATGATTATGATTTACAGCTCATGCAAATCTCAAATTCACAATCTCAGAAAATTAGAATATTGTGAAAAGGTGCAAAAGGCTCAAAGTGTCCCACTCTAATCAGCTAATTAAGCCATAACACCTGCAAAGGGTTCCTGGGCCTTTAAATGGTCTCTTAGTCTGGTTCAGTAGGAATCACAATCATGGGAAAGACTGCTGACCTGACAGTTGGAAGAAACCATTGATACCCTCCATAAGGAGGGAAAGCCTCAAAAGGTAATTGCAAAAGAAGTTGGATGTTCCCAAAGTGCTGTATCAAAGCACATTAATAGAAAGTGGAAGGGAAAAGTGTGGAAGAAAAAGGTGCACAAGCAGCAGGGATAACCGCAGTCTGAAGAGGATTGTCAGGAAAAGGCCATTCAAAAGTGTTGGGGACTTTCACAAGGAGTGGTCTGAGGCTGGAATCAGTGCATCAAGAGCCACCACACAGAGATGGATCCTGGACATGGGCTTCAAATGTCTTATTCCTCTTGTCAAGCCGCTCCTGAACAACAAACAACCTCAGAAGTGTCTTGCCTGGGCTAAAGAAAAAAACAGACCTGGTCTGTTGCTCTGTGGTCCAAAGTCCTCTTTTCTGATGAGAGCAACTTTTGCATCTCATTTGGAAACCAAGGACCCAGAATATGGAGGAAGAATGGAGAGGCACACACTGCAAGATGCTTGACGTCCAGTGTGAAGTTTCCACAGTCTGTGTTGATTTGGGGAGCCATGTCATCTGCTGGTGTTGGTCCACTGTGCTTCATTAAGTGCAGGGTCAACGCAGCCATCTACCAGGAGATTTTGGAGCATTTCATGCTTCCTTCCGCAGACGAGCTTTATGGGGATGCTGACTTCATTTTCCAGCAGGACTTGGCACCTGCCCACACTGCCAAAAGCACCGAAACCTGGTTCAATGACCGTGGGATTACTGTGCTTAATTGACCAGCAAACTCGCCTGACCTGAACCGTATAGAGAATCTATGGGGCATTGCCAAGAGAAAGATGAGGGACATGAGACTGAACAATGCAGAAGAGCTGAAGGCCACTATTGAAACATCCTGGTCTTCCATAACATCTCAGCAGTGCCACAGGCTGATAGCTTCCATGCCACGCCAAATTGAGGCAGTAATTGCTGCAAAAGGGGCCCAAGCCAAGTACTGAGTACATATGCATGCTTATACTTTTCAGAGGTGCAATATCGCTCTATGTACAATCCTTATTTATTGATTGATCTAATATTTTAATTTTCTGAGATTGTGGATTTGGGGTTTTCATGAACTGTAAGCAATAATCATCACAATTATGAAAATCATGGCTTGAACTATCTTGCTTTGAATGTAATGAGTCTATCTCATATATTAGTTTCACCTTTTAAGTTGCATTACTGAAATAAATGAACTTTTGCACGATATTCTAATTTTTCAAGTTTCACCTGTAGGTGTGTGTGTGTGGAATGTTGGCTTCGTTGTTTTAAATGGATTGGTTGGCTGTGTTGTCACATCTTGATTGGTTGATGGAATTGATGTTTGGTGAGGATGATTGGTGATGGTGTCCTGTGCAGGGTGGTGATGGGATTGCGCCTTTAACCTGACCAACTACTGCCTAACCAACACATACTTCATTCTTAATGGACAAAGATACAAACAGATAGAAGGAGCACCCATGAGATCACACCTCTCACCCGTCATCGCAAACGTATACATGGAACATTTTGAAACTAACATCTTAGATAAATCTGAACACAAGCCCAAACTTTGACTTAGATATGTTGATGACACTTTCATGATTTGGCCACACAGGAAAGAAAAACAGGACAACTTCCTCACACATCTCAACAGCCTACACCCCAAAATACAATTCACTATGAAAATAGAAGCAAACAACCAACTTCCCTTTCTGGACGTTCTAATCTACAAAAAACCCAATGGCTCCCTAGGACACACCATCTACCGGGAAAAAAAATGAGCAATCCTATCACCACCCTGCACAGATCAACTCTGTAGCCAAGACCCTCATCTGCAGAACCAAACGTCTAGCCGATAAAGACCACCTGAAAACTGAATTACACACTCTCACAAAGATATAAACTCCCCATGGATTCCAAAGAAAAACAATCACCAACTTAATGCAAAGGGAGACTCCCCCCTAAAACGGAGACACAAAACAGGACAATGGCATTGCTCTCCTCCCTTACATCAAAGGCACCACAGATAAAATCAGCAAAATTCTCCACAAACAGAATATCAAGACAGCCTTCAACACTGACCAAAAAATAGCCAACAACTTAAGAAACCCCAAAGACAAAATCCAGCTAGGAAACCAAGGAGTCTATGAAATACCATGCAAAATCTGACCCGCAACATATATAGGACAAATGAACAGGAGAATAAATGCATGCATCGCAGAACACAAAATGCATTAAGAAGAAAAAAAGAAAAAACTTCCTACCCTTTCCAGCATCTTAAAGCTACAGGACATGAAATTAATTTTGAAGGAATCAGGTTAATCTCCAAAACTGAACACTTCAACAAGAGAATAATTATGGAAGCTATCGAAATAGGGAAGCACCCCCACAACATGAATAAATGTGACGAAAGCTCCATCTACCAGACATCTGGAAACCAGCCCTAGTGAACAAATGAGCCCCACCCACCACCCAGGCTGTTACAACATGAAACAACAATGGACACACAGCTAGCACCAATCAGCACCAATCTACCAATCATGATACAACCACACAACCAATCATTCCACTTACTGAAACAATGCCAGTACTCCACACACACCCCACCAAGATTTATAGCAAGACGGTAGCTTTTGGTGATTGAAAGATGTCTACTATCACCTCTAGATGAGATGGGCAACATATAAATTTAATAAATAAATACACAGATATGAGCATTTAAGATCCTATCCATTTTTTAAAATGAAATTATCCAATGCATTAATCAAAACCAAGTGAAGTCTGCTACTTTGAAAACATCTGTTCAGTGCTACTAACTTTGAATTTTCCCTGTATTAATTAATTGGCTTATCCAAAACCTGGCTACTACCCCAATTTAAATACATTGATAATTTATTTATAAATTCATTTCATTGCAGATTCTGGGGCCAAAGCTTAAAGGAATTAGGGGAAAAAACTCCCATAGCTTTATTGATCTTATTTCCAAGACATAATCATGCTCGCCTAGGAAAACTTTATATTCTAACTGTGAGGAAAATCAAGGATTAGGGAATAGAATATGTGAAACAGGTTTGTTTTTGAGAGCACAAGGACTTTTTGAAGATTATTCTCAGAGGAATGAAAAAAGAACACTATAAAATGCTAATTGCTAAATCCAAGGGGGGGGGGAAGTGAGAGAGAAAGATTAATAGTATGCCTAGGTGGGAGACAACTTAAATGGGAGTCTCTGTGTTTCTTTAAGAACATGAATCTTTTATGGACTTCTTTTATAATGTGTTTGTCCATATAGCTTTTGAGGAAATGGTGGCTTCTGAAACACAGAGCAAATACTATTTATAGATTCGTCAATTCTCTTATTTCGAACAAGAGCTGAAAGGACGCTTGAAAGCATTAAAACAGCTAGTGCTGCTCCCACCTTAAGATGATTAACTTTGCTACCACTGCATAATTAATCCTGGGCAATGCTGATTCTCTTTAAATTTCTTCCCACATTACACTGAAGTGGCTGGCTCATGTATTTCACAGTACCCATCTTTAGAAAGCACAATCTTGGTCTATCAATATTAAAAGAGCGCCAAAGAGAGTCTGTGTAACCTGGGTTATGAACATTTAATGCAATTGAGACCAAGCTACAGTCTGGTACTGCCTTAATCAAATCTCAATATTTCTACCTCTCTAGTGACCAGGAACTGTAGGTAGGTAGGTAGGTAGGTAGGTAGGTAGGTAGGTAGGTAGGTAGGTAGGTAGGTAGGTAGATAGATAGATAGATAGATAGATAGATAGATAGATAGATAGATAGATAGATAGATAGATAGATAGATAGATAGATGATAGATAGATGATAGATAGATAGATATAGATAGATGATAGATGATAGATAGATAGATGATAGATAGATAGATAGATAGATAGATAGATAGATAGATAGATAGATAGGGATGATAGATAGATAGATGATAGATAGATAGATAGATAGATAGATAGATAGATAGATAGATAGATAGATAGACAGACAGACAGACAGACAGACAGATATAGATTGAAAGATGATAGATAGATAGATAGATAGATAGATAGATAGATAGATAGATGATTGATAGATAGATAGATAGATAGATAGAGAGATAGATAGATAGATAGATAGACAGACAGACAGACAGACAGACAGACAGATATAGATATAGATTGAAAGATGATAGATAGATAGATAGATAGATGATAGATAGATAGATAGATAGATAGATAGATATAGATAGATAGATAGATGATAGATAGATAGATGATAGATGATAGATAGATAGATAGATAGATAGATAGATAGATAGATAGATAGAGATAGAGATAGATATAGATATAGATATAAATAGATAGATGATAGATAGATAGATAGATAGATAGATAGATAGATAGATAGATAGATGATAGATAGATAGATAGATAGATAGATAGATAGATAGATAGATAGATAGATAGAATGAATATCTTTATACGTGTGTGTAACCTTATGTGTAGCAAGACAGGATGTTCATTATGGCAGCTCTGAAAAATGGAACAAGAAGTTTGCACAGCACAATTGTCAACCAGGAACAGATGTAATGGCCAATTCAGGAAAGAAATAGGAAACCACCGGGTTATTTCAGGAAATTGATTGATTGATTGATTGATTAGTTTGGAAGTTGTTTCAAAAATAAAATCTGCAATTCAGTCAGATTTTAAAGCTGAGATTAGCAACAAAGCCTTTAGTGGAGGCCTGTGAGACTATATTTCTGCATTTACATAAATCATCATTTAATGACCCCATCATTCCTTGCAAAGTGGAGTCTGGGCAACTGAATGGAGCTAGCAGAATGTTTAATGGCCGGATGCCCTTCCTGTCACCAACGCGGAGCTTTGTTCAGCAAATATATTCTCATTGTGCCTAGAGAGAGAAATATCTGCCTCTACCTAGGATCAGGCCCCTGATTGTGAGGCAAGATCTCCACATCTAGGCCACTGCACCACTCTCTGTATTTACATAAATAAGGCCGTCCAATTCAACACTAGCTCAAGCAGGTGTACAGATTGAAATTCAAATAAAATGCAGCTTTAATTTAGCACAAAAGGTGGAAAAAGCCCTGTGGAATATATCTGGTTCAATGCAGATTTGCCCTCTAAAAAAGAATTTGGTGGGCAGAATGTGGTAATAATTCAGAATATTGGTCCCAAGGGCAATGAGTGTCAGTGGCGATGCCTGGATTTGCAGCTTTCCCCCAATATGTAAATATCTAGTTCAGATCTTTTAAAGGATTACATACATACTTTTGGACGAAATATCCACCTGGTTCAGTTCCAAGCCAGGAGAAAGACGCTGGAAACATGGAGGCTGATTGGAGAAATAGTTTAATGATAAAGCAGAACCACCAAGCACATGGTCCTCTGGTGCAGCGGAGCACATGGAGTTGAGAGCGAAGGGTATTTATGCCATCTCTTGGGCTTTGAATGTGAGCTTCCTGTTCCTGTGCAAGAATATGTGTTCTGTTGGTTGTTGTCATACTCCCATGGTGCCATGTTTGTTTTAGCCAAGCTTGAAGTTTGGCTGATGTAATGTCCTTAGGAGATTGTGCAATGTAGTGAGCTCTGTGTTTTAGGGGGCTAATCCTATTATGTCCCTGAGGGTCATGTCTTAATCCCACTAGATCTGAAGATCTTTTCCTTTGTAGATAGGATGGCGCAGTCTCTCTTAATGGGCACAAAATATCTGCTGTGGGCAAGAGAGCTGGGGCTCTGAGTTTCTGTCTCGCTTAAGATTTTTATTTCTCTTTTAGGGGAAACATTTTGTTCTGCCTTTTAAAATATTCCTCAAAATATTTCATTCTTCTAGGAGAGGGTGGGTGCTAACGTTCTATAATACATACATAGATACATACATACTTTCTGAAGTAGTTTGGCTCATTGTAGTATCTAAGCAATTTGCATCCTGCTGCTTCAAAAGTATCACAAATCAATGTTAAAATTTTTTCCAGACGCTCAAAGGGCAATCTCATTATTTTAAGCTCTGCAAGGCAGGAAAAAAATATTGCAGTGGTGACAACATCATTTAAAGATATTTATTTCTTAACACACCCTGGAGAGGAATAATGACCAGGCTGCAGATATGGAATGGGCCAATTGTTTCGACAATTGTTTCTTGCCATTTAACAACTGATCTGCAAAGTAGAAATAAACAGCATTTTGTTTCACTGGAAATGTTTCTCTTTGGACTTAAGTGCACCGAGCGTTCAGGATTGTTCTGGGATCAGGTTACCACGCAGAGATATATGAATGCAACTAATTCAACTGTAACCAGTGATACTTTGGGAGTGTGGATCTCAAACAGGACAGCCTTGTTATATCAATTCCTTTTAAAATTACAGTTCCTGATAGGGCAGAAAGTTCTGCTCGCTCAAGCCCAAAAAGGCAATCATCTTTAAATCAGTGTTTCTCAACCTCATCAGTTTTAAGAAGCGCGGACTTCAACTCCCAGAATTCCCCAGCCATCCAAGTAGCAAGGAAGAAGCAAGCCAGAAACGATTATATATTGGCAGATTCAGTCTAGGATTTGAAATTGAAATAAAGCCTGTTACCAAGGGGCAGTATTTGGAATGCAACATATTGACACCCCCTTGCCATCAACGTGCCATCAATATGGTTTCTTATTCCTATAACTGTAGCCAATAAGGGATTTGGCTTTGCTGCAGGGAATGACAAGAGGCAAAATGAAGCTCCAGGAGTTAGTGTGCTTTAAGATTCAGTGGTGGTCACAGGCACTTCTTGCTCTTTTTTTTTAAGCCAGGAAAACTCTGCATGTGTCTATATATATATATGTATTTATTCAATTTATATAGTCACCCTAAAGGGATGCAGTGCCTCAGTGGCTTTGATGCTGAACCTATCGATCAGAAGGTCGGCAGTTCAACGGTTCGGATCCCTAGCGCTGCGTAATGGAGTGAGCTCCTGTTACTTGTCCCAGCTTCTGCCAACCTAACAGTTTGAAAGCACATAAAAAATGCAAGTAGAAAAATAGGGACCACCTTTGGTGAGAAGGTAACAGTGCTCTGTGCGCCTTTGGCATTTAGTCATGCCTGCCACATGACCATGGAGACGTCTTCGGACTGCGCTGGCTCTTCGGCTTTGAAACGGAGATGAGCACCGCCCCCTAGAGTCAGGAAGGACCAGCATGCATGTGCAGGGGAACCTTTACCTTTTTATAATCACCACCTTAATCAATGACTTTGTGCAGTTTACAGCCCCAAAAGTATAAAACAAAACAATTAAAAACACCCAACATAATATACACAGCAGCTGAAATAGTTGGCCAATTAACAGTAAAGCCAGGAAACGGGACCCTTCACGCATTCAGCATCCTAGGCTCAGGAACACAGCCTGGTATTTAAATCTCTATGGAAAACCAACAGGATTGGGATAATTCTAATCTCCGAGGGGAGGATATTCCACAGAATGGGAGTTACTATGGAAAAGGTCCTATTTCTAGTCTTTGCCAAGCCAACACTTTTTAGCTGATGGGATCTGCAGCATGCCCAATCTGCTACATCAAATTAGACAGGTAGAAAAAAAGGCAACCCATGGGGACTGTGTTTGTGCACGCAGAATTGTGTATGTATAATTGCACAGAACAACAACTGCAAATGTGGACAGGAGGATGGCTCTATTTAAGTAGTCCTTGACTTACAACCCCAATTAAGCCCAACATTTTATGTTGCTGAGTGTGAAATTTGTTAAGTCAGTTTTGTCCTTTTACTACTTTTCTTGCCACGTTTGTTAAGTGAATCACAGCAGTTGTTAAATTAGTGACACAGTTAAGTGAACCTGGTTTCCCCATTGACTTTGCTTGTCAACAAGGTTGCAAAAGGGACCCTGCAACCATCATAAATGTGATTCAGTTGTAAAGCAAGCATCCAAATATAAATCACGTGACCATGAGCATATTGCGATGGTCATGTGTGAAAAACGATCATGTCACTTTTTTCAGTGATGTTGTAACTTTGAACGGTCACTAAATGAACATTGTAAGTCAAGGAATACCGGTACAGTGCAACATCACTTTTTTCATCAAAAGCATTTCATTTGTTCGCTTCTGATTTTCATTTGAAAGAAATTGGCTCTCATTCTCTTGTGAAGCAACAGATAGCACAGATTCATTGCTGAGACGAGGAGGGCTTTAAGAATCCAGAAATCATAGCATCATACACGCACACACACCAATCCAAATGGCACAACCTGTGTTAGCAAATCTAGACCTGTGCATTAACCTCCTTTTATCCACATTGCAAATAATTTGCTTAAATAGTTTCTTTATGCCCAAATGGTAGGTGTTTTAGCTGCTGCTCTTGGAAACAGGATTATTGGATTCAGGGGACAGGCTATAAATCTCTTCTGCTTTTCATATATAAATAGTAGAATTTAGGAGACAACAAAGAAAAGCCAAAGAGAAAGAATAGTTTAGCATCAGTTTCCTCAAGCCAAACTTAAAATTACAATAGAGTTGTTTGAGAGGAGCAAAGATAGTAAAACGAGTGAATGTTAAAACAGTCAATCAAGGAAAGCAGTCAAAATGTCTGCAGAATTATTAGATGTCTGAGACAGAAAAAAAAATACCAAAGAAATAATTAAAACAAATAGCATATGCTGTTGTTACATTAGCCAGGAGACTACAATGCTAATGCAAAGTAGTAGTAGTTGTTGTGGCCCGCCAGAGGAGCTGTTGGCAGACTCAGACAGTGAGGAGGTTGGGGAGGAACATGGGCCAGTCCTGGACTCTGGGGAGGGCTCTAGATGAGTGCTCTGCATTGCAGGCAGAGATGGGGCCAGGGACGTCTAACAGTTATCAGCTGCCTTCAGGGTTGGAGATCAGTGGGGCAGAAGAACAGCTGGAGCCTGTTCCCGATGTGCACATGTGGAGCGCTGCCAGGAGAAGGGAACAGTTAAGGAACAAGGGCCGACTCGGGAGTAAAGGCACAGGTGGACTGTGAATGGCCCCTCCCATAGGGAATAAAGAGTAGCGAAAGGGGAGTGAAGTTTGTAGAAGAAAATTAGTTTGATTAATTAGTGTGAAGATTTGTTTGCAACTCTCAGAGACTCCTTGCCAATATTTTCTTGTACAGCATTGTGTTTGGAAGATATCAGCCTGGCAATTCTGCAAGCTTGATAAGGTCTGTGGTTGTAAATTCACCCTTGAAAGACTGTTTGCCGGGACTTTGCTGGATATGATTGAGAGGAATTCACATTAGCTTAATAAAAAGGGGTTTTTGTCGGGACAGGGAGTGTGCTTCGTGATTTTGTGAAGTCTAGGTCAGAACAGTAATTTGGTTGCCTGTTTTCCATCTTTGCTAGGTGTACTCTTGCATACTTTCCAAGGTGTGCCACAGGAAATGAGCTAGCTTTACACCAGAAAGAAAGACTAGTGACTTTTCTGGTAGCGTCATCCAAGGTCATTCTCCCTCCACTGAAGCTTCCTCACCAATGGGCATTGCAACCAGAAAGGTTCAGTGCCAGCAGGATTCTAACTGTCACACGATGTGCCAACTCATCTCCCCACCGAAGTGGTACCTATTTATCTACTCGCATAGAGCATGTTTTCGCACGGCTTGGTAGGCAGAAACTGAGGCAAATGATGGGAACTCACCCTGCAATGCTAAGATTAGAACTGCTGGAGTAGAGAACATCTCCAGCCTTGTAAAGCTACCGAGCCACCCCACCTCTTTATTCCAAGAAATAATTCAAGGTAACAGCAGGCAAGCCAAGTGAGGCTTCGTTTTGGAAGACGCCGAAAGGATCCCCATGCTTGAAATCTTATTTTCAGAGAGCACATCTCAAATGCATGTGACAAAAGGCTGACATTTTGGAATGTACTGACAAATGAAAAAATAATGAGCCACTGAGGCCAAAGTGGCATCCGCATCCCTTGAACAGCCTTAAAAAAAAAGGAACCAGACTATTTGCTGATTGGTGATTTACAGCTCCACTAAAATATGATCTTCAGGATTAAAATAAGCACCACCCAAAGGAGAGTAGCACACACCCATTCAGCCAATTCCCATCATAGACAAATGAAGGGAGGGTGGCATTAGAGCCATCAATATCGAAGATTTGGTGGGAAACAATCAACACGGCTTCTGCACAGGTTCTGCTCTGCATTATTCATTCAGAGTGTGCAAATCCTTCAAAAGAGAACAGATAGGAGTGGAGGAGAGTGCATTTCTTTTCAAAGTGTCAAAGCAGCTGTATCAAGCGTGACTCAAGGGAGCCTTTAGCTTTTTGCCAAGTACATGTGCTATGTGGAGGAGAAACGTCTCTGGAATTCCTCCCGCCAGCATCTCCAAAATAGTTTTGCATCACCTTATTCAGGCTCTGATGTGTTTCTTGGCTGCAGTGAAAATGAGGTGGTGGGGATCTTTAATCTATTTCTATCTTTGTTGCCGAGCATCAAGAAAACACTGTGTATTCTCAGGGGAGACCATCGGGTGATTTCAAGCACTTAGCATTGGAAAGCAACACCATGTCGAGGGGTCTGGAGAGGGTTGCTATTAGTCTGTGGCATTGTCAGGCCCAAGGAGCCAAGAGGGACATGAGGAGTTGAGGAGCCTAATGCTGGGAAAGACTGAGGGCAAAAGAAGAAGGGGCAACAGAGAATGAGGTGGCTGGATGGAATCACTGAACAGTAGCCGTGAGCTTAAATGGACTCCAGAGGAAGGTAGAGTAAAGGAAGGCCTGGAGAAATGTTGTCCATGGGGTCGCGATGGGTCTCGGACACAACTTCGCAACTAACAACAACAATCGTCAGGCCCAAGGAGCCAAGGATGACATGACGAGTTACTTCAAAGTAGTTCTTTTATTGTTGTTTGTCTATAAACAGGAATCTTGCCAGAGTAAAGTATTTACCTGCATAACTATTAGATATACCCTGTGAACTGCTAGGAGGGGTCCGCCTTCACCCTTTTCCTGCCCACCAAAGATTCCAAGCTATCCTGTCTCTTTGCTCCCTGGGAAAGAGCCCCTCCCTCCTGTGACTCTGAGCTACGTTCCACTACAGGGAGTCCTCGACTTACAACACTTCATTTGGTGACCGTTCAAAGTTAGAACGACAGTGAAAAAAGTGACTTAAAAGACCATTTTTCACAGTTACAACCTTTGTAGCGTCCCCATGATAACGTGATCAAAATTCAGGTGCTTGTCAGCTGACTCATACTTATGACCGTTGCCTTGCCCCAAGATCAGGTGATCAGCTTCTGGCAAGCAAAGTCAATGGGGAAGCCAGATTCACCTAAGAACCGGGTTACTAACTTAACAACTGCAGTGATTCACTTAACAGCAAGGGCAAGAAAGGTCGCAAAATGGGGCAACAGTCACTTCAATGTCTCATTTAATAACAGAAATATGGGGTGTAAGTCAAGGACTACCTGTAATTGTTAAAAGTTTTGGGCCTCCATTCATAGGCTGGTCAGCCACAACGAGCAAAACAACTCTGAGAATGAGTCAAAGAAGTTACTTTATTGTTTAGCACCTGTTTACAAGAATCTCACCAGATTGTCTGCCGGAAAGGAACAGGTTGCAAGTTTGAAAGAAAGTAATAAAGTGAAGAGCAGGAGGTCTGAGTTTTGCAACCATCTTTTGGTAAAACCCCTGGGTTAGGTAGAGGCTCAGCATTGGGGGGGGGGGGAGAAATTGAAGTCTGCTTTAAAAATCAAACCATCGTCTGCTCAAGCCCCTTGCATATTTGTCAAAATTAAGTATCACAAATGTACCCTGAGACTTGAGTGCTGCAGGAGACAGGGCCCAAAACATTAGTCTAGAAATTATTCTCTTGCCATTAAAAGGGTAAGAAAGCTGATTGTTGGCCAACGAGGGCAACTGAAGATGATTAATGAGAAGAGAAGAGAAACGAAACAGGGAGGTTCCTTTCAGGCCCTCTCATTATTCTTAGAAAATAAGCCATCAAGTCTTGCTGCTGCCACAGCCATCAGGTACACAACGTGTCACTTAGTTATTAATGGCCCATTAAATGTAAAAGGTTGTACTTCCCCTTCCTAATCTTCAGCCGCTGAGACTCTGCAGAACTTTCCTGAAAGTCAGCCTTACCCATAACAAGTCCATATGGAGTACATTTGCCTTCTTGACATCGCAATCTCGGCGTTTTATTTTAAGGCAGATAACTCCTGTGGGGTTTGTATCTCACCTTTATGTTAATACTTCAGATATGCCATCACGGCACTTAAATTGATATTATCTGAGACAGAAGCTCAAGAAGGGCAGCCAGTGAGGAGGGGGAAAAGCCGAGACATGGTTTTGAAATTTAACAAAATTCAGCCTGATACTCCATCCTCAAGGCCATATAATGGAAAAGGCCTTCCTTGTGCCTCCAAAAATGTGAATTCATCACAAATGAAATAGGTGGACAGGATTTTGTGTACATCCCAGGCACTGGTGGGTTCCTTATCCCGTGGCCACCAGTACTGTGCAAAGGGCCCCGGTGTCCTCCATATGAATGCGTGCAGCACGCGCATGTGTCCTTACCTCCTGCGACATTCCACAATGCCTCTGTGACACTCCAGCTGCTTGGCTGAGTATCGCGCAGGTGTTGTAAGCTCCGTGCGCGGAAGCCCCAAAGAGCTCAAATACAGTTAAGGATGATGGGCGGGTGGGCCTTCCAGAGCACCATAACGGAACAGTACCTGGTGCTCCTGGCAGGCACTTGTACACCCATACTGGGGCATACCGTTCGTAACCCACCACTGATCCCAGGTGTTTTTTCTGTATAGCTTGGCATTTTAATCCATTGGGGGTTTTTTTAAAGGTTTTTTTTTTAAAAAAGTTTGCAAAAGTTTAGCAAATGCTTTCTATTTGTGACTTTTCCAAATCAATGGGGCTTTGTGTCTTAATTTTCCTTCAGTTTAAGTGTGATAAATAAATGTGGTTATTAAGCATAAAATGCAAGGTAAATATCCCTTATAGCTTTCTCAATTCTGAGCTGAATTGCCCTACTCCTTCTTCAACCGTGTTGGGAAGATGGAAGATGGTAAAGTAAGCACAAAACAGTCAATTTCTCCCTTGCTACTGTTGGAAGAAATATCCATCTGGTTCAGTTCCAAGCTGGGAAGGAAGACACTGGAAATAAAATGAAGGCTGGAGGCTGATTGGAAAGGGTTTTTCATTTATTGATGAAGCAGAACCACCAGTTTGTGGTTCTGGGCAGCTGGAGTTGAGAGTAGGTTTTTTTTAAATATACTTTCTTTGGGCTTTGCACTTGAGCTTCCTGTTCCTGTGCAAAAGCATGTCTTTTATTGGTTGTTGTCAGATTCCTATGTAAGGCAGGGGTGAAATCCTCCTGGTTTGGGTGAACCGATAGGGACGATTGTCATTGGTTCTGCGAACTGGTAGTAAAAAAAAGAGCTTCCGAGGATTGCAGGGGTCATCTGTGTGCCACGCAATTGTCGGAAGCTTTTTTTCCGCTTTTTAAAGCATTTTTCTCCAGCCTATTCACCCGAACTGGCAGGAAAAAATGCTTTAAAAAGGGTGGGGAGAGCTTCCGATGATTGCATGGCTCACAGTTGATCCGCGTGATCATTGGAAGTTTTTGTTTTCACTTTTTAAATCATTTTTTTCCTGCCTGTTTGTCCGAACCAACAGGGAAAAAAATGCTTTAAAAAGTGAAATAAAAGTTGCCCATGCCCACCTAGTCACATGATTTCCCCCACCAAGCCACGCCCACAGAGCCGGTGGCAAATAAAATTAATTTTCACCGCTGTAGGGGTTATGTAGGAGTCATAGATTCGGGATCGCATTCTACCCCATACATCCCTGCGACCAATCCGCTCTCACAGAGAGGGCCTCCTCCGGGTAACAGTGCGGGCGGGCGGTGCCTAGGAGTAGGGCCTTCTCTGTGATGGGCCCAACCCTCTGGAACGACCTCCCCCCCGATATTAGAACCACCTCTGATCTCCGCTCCTTCCGCAAGAAACTCAAGACCCACCTGTTTCGAGTAGCTGGTCTGACCTAATTATAATTATAATTGTAACTGTATTTAACATCTATTACTAACTTTCCTGGATGGCTTTTTAAATTTTATATTGGGGTTTTAAACGGGTTTTAAAATTGTTCTTTAATTATTTAAATTGGTTTTGGGGTTTTATATACAGACAGTGTGTGTGTGTTGTTTCTGCTCTATGTCTTATGTTATTTTCTGTTGTTTTGATTATGAATGGTCTGTACACCGCCCCGAGTCCCTACGGGGAGAGGGGAAGGTCTATAAATTAAATAAACTATAAACTATAAACTATAGCTGTCTGTATAGGCAAAAGAGGAAATGCAAATCGTAGGTGTTTGTCTGAGCTCAGAGGTTTGGTTGAAGTTTGGACTCCTTTGGGATGGTTCAATGAAGGGGCTTGCGTTCTGAAAGGGTGTTGGGCGATTCCCATTGTGGCTTAATGGCTTTTGTCCTGTTTTGGATTTTGAGTAAAGGCTAATCCTACCATTCTGCCTTTGTTCAGACTTTGCTGCAAGGAGTTTCAAAATATCCTGTCTTGAATGGAATAGCAAATCTGCATTTCTAAAAGCTGCCTCCTCAGTTTCTGCTTGGGGGCAGGGAGACTGGGGCTGGTTTCTGAATAGGCTGGCCCAATCTTCCTTAATGGGCACAAAACATCTGCTGCGGCTATTAAGAAAGACTGAGTGTGCCTCCTCCCTCTAAAAAAAAAACATGTTTCTCCATTTCTCATTTAGGGAACTATAATATTCTGCCTTTTCAAAATATTCCTCAAAATATTTCATTCTTCTAGGAGGATGGGTGCTGACTTTCTACATTACCCTCTCATTCTCACAGTCTCTTTGACTTTCCTTTTATTTTGACTCTTTGGCTCACAGTTATCTTATAAAATACCCCCCCCCCTTTTTATTTTTAGTTATAATTTGCATTCCTTGTCTGCCCTATCTTTGATTGTAGCTGAATGTTTACACGTTCAAGCTTTACATTTGTACTCCTCTTTCACTTTCATTGGCTAAAGGTGGGACCAATTTACATCATCTCTGGAAAACCATTTGGGAAAAGCAACCAAACAGTTGCAAACACTTGAATTGACTGCAAAGGAATTATTCAGAAATGATACTTGCTCACATCAAAAATTCCAAATGTAACGAGAACTAAGCTGACAATGAATGACTGATAAGAATAAGAAATTTGACAAGATGGTGGAATGTTCAGTGAAAATGTTGCTATATGTAGCTCCAGTAAAAAGGGCAGATTGTTTGTCTGGAGTAAGAAAAAGGGGAAGGAGAGGGGAGGGGAGGGGGAAGGAAAGGGAAACAGTATAGTTTTGAGTACAGGTAGTCCTCGACTTACAACAGTTCATTTAGTGAGTGTTCAAAGTTATAACAGCACTGAAAAAGTGACTTATGACCACTTTTCATACTTATGACCCTAGTAGCATCCCCATGATCATGTGATCAAAATTCAGATGCTTGGCAAATGGCTCATTTATGATGGTTGCACCATTTTATCTCACAAAATGTGCATCTTATAGACCGAAGAGTGCCGAAGCCCTGTCCACCCACTGGCCATTTTTTGGCCTCTGTATGCTTCATTTTGGGGTCTTTTTCCAGCCACTTTCAGGACTTTTTCCAGCCCATTTTGGGGGCATTTTTCAGACCATTTTCTAGGCTTTTGGGGGCCGTTTTTGAGGCCTGAAAAAAGCCTCGAAAACAAGCTGAAAAAATCCTCAAAAATGGGTAGAAAATAGACTGGAAAAGAGCCAAAAAAGGCCCCCAAAAGAGCTGAAAATGCAGCTTGCAGAGGCCAAAACCTTTTTTTCCCTCTCTGTCCCCCCCCCCCCCACTCTCCCAGTCCAATTCACCTCACAGGGTTGTTGTTGTGGGGAAAATAGGAGAAAGCAGATGTGTTGAATACATTTGCCACCTTGACTTATTTGCCAAAATAATAAAGATTGGACAATTCAGTAAAATGAAATAAATAGTTATGACCTTATGTAAACCATAACAAGTGTATCTGGAGTACAGATAAGTCTGGTCACCACCCTGAAACAGAAAAGATACCAAAAAAGGAATGATCAAAACTCTTCGTAAGTTGATAACTAAGCTTTCAGATGGAAATGGCAGACTGATGCATCTCCAAAGAGCGAGGTTGGTCCTGAAGGAATTTTTTTGTGAAATGTTAATGGAGATCAGAAAAAAATAAGCTTGTTTATAAAAAGCTGCTTCTTTTTTTCTAATATGTTTTTTTATTAGTTGCATTTTTTTCGTTTCTCTTTTTTCTTAACTTTCTGCTTTATATTTTTTCATGTTACTTTTAATCATGTTAAAAGAAGCTCAATAAAATTGTATGAGTCAAATGCTTAGGAGGTTAAAGCAGCTCTTCTATGAAGCAAAACCTCTGGGCCTTTTTAGGGTGGAGCAAAGACAGATAAGGAGATACAGAAGAGAAATATATAAAATTATGGACAAGTTCATATGTTTACTACAGCCTCAACTCATCCCTTAAAACTAATGCAGAAGAAGATACAGGAAGACCTCAATTTACAATGACAATTGTGACCAGAATTGCCAAGCAAGGTGCCCAATGTCTATGGAGATTCTCAGTCATGCAATTCATGGTTGTCCCAAAGGTGGTTTTTCAAGAGGTAACTGGACTTTCTGGTTTTTCTTTGAAGATGTTTCGCTTCTCATCCAAGAATAAGCACATGGCACAACATAGGAGAACAAACACATCAGGACTAGATTTGGTAGTCCATCTGCATTTAAAAGACACAGGGCACTCTTTTGAAGACAGCAAAGTCCAAATTTTGGACAAAGACGACCGCTGGTTTGAAAGAGACCATCTATGTCAAAATTGAACAGCCTTCTCTCAATAGAGGGGGAGGGACTCTGTTGACATCATCTATCTCCAGTCTTTCACAGTCCTTTCAACAGTTCCAAGAAGGCTCCACACCCAATGTGCACCATTCAGATGACCCTGATCACACAGATAAACCTCCAGGAGGCCTCAATGACTCACTAAAAGGATGCAAATGACCAGCTGTCTGCAAAGAGTATAAATCCTTCCATTCCCCACCATCCAGTCATAGCTAAAGAAGCTTCTTGGATGAGAAGCGAAACATCTTCAAGGAAAAACCAGAAAGACCAGTTGCCTCCTGAAAAAAAGCAGCTTTGGGACAAGGTGCCCAATTTTATGACTTTTCTTGTTACAGTTAGGGCAGGGGTGTCCAAACTAGGCAACTTTAAGACTTGTGGACTTCAACTCCCAGAATTCCCGAGCCAGCTGGCTGGGGAATTCTGGGAGTTGAAGTCCACAATTCTTAAAGTTGCCAAGTTTGGACACCCCTGAGTTAGGGGATCACTGCAGATGCTAAGGGGTTGCAGTTGTTGAGTGAATCCAACTTCCCTCATTGACTTTGCTTGTCAGAAGCTGGCCGGGAAAGTCACAAATGGTAATCATGTAGCTTGGGACGCTGCAAGTGTGTAAATACATGCTGGTTGCCAAGTGTCCAATTTTTGATCACACGATTGTGGAGATGTTGTGAGGATCAGAGGAAATTCGAAGTAATTTTTCCAATGCAGTGTAACTTTGAATGGTTGATAAATGAATGACTGTACGTCAAAGGCCCACCTGTGCCGAACAAATTCTAGAGCAGGGGTATCCAACCTTGGAACTTTAAGACTTGTGGACTACAACTCCCAGAGTTCCTCAGCCAGCTTCAGGCCACAGCAGAGAAGGCTACTTCCTGGGATCCACCAAAGTAGGTGTCAGGTCTGCAGCCATCTTTTCTTTTGGATCTTTGGCCTGCCACACTTTCTATTGTTCTACTATGCATTTTCTATAGTGGGAAAATGGGGGGGGGGGGTTGTACAGAATTAGATGGTATGTAGCCATAACAAAATTCTTTCTAGAAAGCCAAGGTCATCCTTTGTCTTTGTACCTCTGCAACTGACCGGATCTGGATGGGTGGAACTGCCAGTATGGCAGTGGAAGATTGGACCATGTGATGGACTTGTGGGTGTGGGGGCAAGATCTTGAACTTTCAATTGGGTGGGGAAAACCGGGAAGCTTTCAGATTCAGGTTTTCCCAGATGTGCCAACATGGCTCGCTTAATAAATTGGAACTTTGCCTAGGATTCTGATTTAATTTTAGATGCTATTTGGAACCCAGACAGTAGGTCCCTCACAGGTAGATCTCACGGCATGCCCTATCTGGTGTATCTAATGGGAGGGGCTGATATAATTGAGAAGAGGCAGTCCCTCAGATAACCCTGTCCCATGCCATGAAGCCAAGTTAGTGACTTCCATATTTCTTCCTACACTAAATTCCAGGATAGTCTACTTTAGAGCAGGGGTCTCCAACCTTGGCAACTTTAAGACTTATGGACGTCAACTCCCAGAATTCTGTGAGTTGAAGTCCATAAGTCTTAAAGTTGCCAAGGTTAGAGACCCCTGCTCTAGAGAATTGAACTATCAGTGGCTATATTTCCCTGCCATCATAGCATGCACTGTCTCTGGCATCACATAGAAACATCGTATCTGTGCTTGAAATGGGGGCTTATTCCAATCCCATGTGCAGATCCCAGTGGCTGAATTCAGAACATTCAGCATGCAAACAGCTGCTCTTTTCCCAAGTTACTGCCTGTTTTCTTTCTCTTGAAAGGATCTTGGAAAATGTGTTGGAGAATTAAAAGTACAGAACTAGATTGGCTGAATAAAAGCACAATAATGAATGCTCAGGGGCATCTCTAATAAAGAAGTGTTTAAACATAGCCAAGGGGGCAATCACAGATCCCCACCACCCACCCCTTTTGTAAATGCATTGATGTCATGCTCACAGACATAGAACCAGGACTTGGTTCTGGCCATCATCTTGAGATTTTGGAATCTTTTTGTTTGCCTCCATCCCATCATATATAGATGGTCCTTGACTTACAATCATTTCTTTAAGAACCTAGGTTACAACAGCACTGAAAATCATGACATATGACCATTTTTCACACTTATGACTACGGCAGCATCCCCTTGGACATGTGGTCAAAATTCACACCTGGCAACTGGTCTGTATTTAGCACTGTCACAGTATTCTGGGAAGTGGTGGCAAATAATGTAACCACCGGTTCTCTCCCTTAATGATTTCTTCCAACAACCAGTTCACCAAACTGCTCAGAAAAGTGAACAACTGGTTCTCCCAAAGTGGTGCGAACTGGCTGAATCCCACCACTGGTCCTGGTGTCATGTGATCCAGAGGTGGTATTCAGCAGGTTCTGACCAGTTCTGGAGAACCGGTAGTGGAAATTTGAGTAGTTCGGAGAACCAGTAAATATCACCTCTGGATGACCCTGCCCTCATCTATTCTCTGCCTCCAGAATCCCAGTTGATCGGGAGGGAATGGGGATTTTGCTGTATCCTTCCCTTGCACGCCCACCAAACCATGCCCACATAACCGGTAGTAAAACTGGTTTTGAATCCCACCACTGACGTGATCCCTTTTTGCGACCTTTTGACAAGCAAAGTCAACGGGGAAGCCAGATTCATTTAACAACCATGTTACTAACTTAACAACTCCAGTGATTCATAATATGGGGCAAAACCCCAATTATATTAATAATAATTGGGCCTAACCCAATTAATAACTGTCTTGGTTAGCAGTGGAAATTTGGAGTTCAATTGTGATTGTAAGTCGAGGACTATCTGTAATGTGGCTAATGCCCTTTCAAACTTTTCCAGCAAATCTGTAGGCATTGAAGATAGGCAGCTTCCTTGAATTTCTCATGAGAATGAAGGTATCCAAGGCCATCTTAGAACAAGAATCAAGACTCATGGGAAAATGTCTTGGCAAATTTAAGACTTGTGGACTTCAAATCCCAGAATTCCCCAGACAGCCATGTTGGGGAATTCTGGGAGTTGAAGTCCACACTTCTTAAAGTTGCCAAGGTTGGACACTCTTGAGTAAATGAATACATGAAAAGCCAGAAATAAACGAATTAGGGGTGAAATTCAGCAGGTTCTGACATGTTCTGGAGAACCGGTAGTGGAAATTTTGAGTACTTTGGAGAACCAGCAAATACCACCTCTGGTTGGCCCTGGAGTGGGATGGGAATGGAGATTTTGCAATATCCTTCCCCCAGGAGTGGGGAGGGAATGGGGATTTTGCAGTATCCTTCCCCTGGAGTGGGGTGGGAATGGAGATTTTGCAATATCCTTCCCCCAGGAGTAGGGAGGGAATGGGGATTTTGCAGTATCCTTCCCCTGGAGTGGGGTGGGAATGGAGATTTTGCAATATCCTTCCCCCAGGAGTGGGGAGGGAATGGGGATTTTGCAGTATCCTTCCCCTGGAGTGGGGTGGGAATGGAGATTTTGCAATATCCTTCCCCCAGGAGTGGGGAGGGAATGGGGATTTTGCAGTATCCTTCCCCTGGAGTGGGGTGGGAATGGAGATTTTGCAATATCATTCCACTGGAGTGGGGTGGGAATGGAGATTTTGCAGTATCCTTCCCCTAGAGTGGGGTGGGAATGGAGATTTTGCAATATCCTTCCCCCAGGAGTGGGGAGGGAATGGGGATTTTGCAGTATCCTTCCCCCAGGAGTGGGGTGGGAATGGAGATTTTGCAGTATCCTTCCTCTGCCATGCCCACCAAGCCACGCCCACAGAACTGGTAGTAAAGAAATTTGACTTTCATCACTGAAATGAATACATAAGATGCCAATCCATAGCAATAGCACTGTAGCAATAGCACTTAGGCTTCTATACCACTTTACAGTGCTTTTACAGCCCTCTCTAACTGGTTTACAGAGTCAGCCTATTGCTCCCAACAATCTGGATCCACATTTTACCCACCTCGGAAAGATGGAAGGCTGAGCCAACCTTGAGCTGGTGAGATTTGAACTGCCAAATTGCAATCAGCCGGCAGTCAGCAGAAGCAGCCTGCAGTATTGCACTCTAACCACTGCGGCATCGTGGCTCATAGGGAGATGATTGTATAAGGAAAAACAAGGGAACCCGTCCACTTTATAAATGACATGAGCCAAAATGTCAGGTAACACCCAGGAGAATTTCTTCAAAATTCTCTTCCTCTTTGAAAGGATGTCAAACAATCTTCTTTGGTTCCATCAGAGGGAATAAAAATTGGTAGGGAGAATGCAAGAGGATTTCTCTGCCTGGCATTCAACCAATTAGCTGATTTGATATACAACAGTTTCATCTGTATGCTAAAAAAATGGTTCATCTTTCTTGGAACGCGAATCTTCTCCTACACATGTGATGGAAATCAGCCATCGCTGAGCCACCTGGGAATGTGTCCCAAACATAATGGTCCTGATGCATGGAAGTTAAATATTTTCAAAACACTTATTTTTGGAAGCGGCAAATATTTCTCGTCTGCCTGCATAAGATTTATCATAATTAATGAGGATGGGGAAGATTCACAATAATAAACCAGGTGTATAATGAGTAAACAGGAAATCAGAAACCCCGCAAAAGCGAACATTTCACACTGTTGCTTTGATTCTTTTCAATCTCCTCCTAATTGTTGAGTAATTAATGGCTTCTTGCTTGGAAGAGTTTCCTTCTCCACCCCAGGAAAAGTCACTATTGTTCTTGGCGAGGAGCCCTTGAATATAGTTGAGGGTTTTATTTTGAAATGGATAGATTTATTGGGATGCAAAAAAAAACAGGAAATTTTGATTCCACCGTAGCCAAGAGCTGAACTCTTCAGAGGAATTGTTGCACGCTAGGGGCAAGTGGAATACAGGTTGTCCTCGACTTATGACCGTAATTGAACCAGAAAAATCAAAGCTCTTACGGCCATAAGACATGGTGGTCATTAATTGGATCACCGTGCAACCGCAATTGATTTTACAACTTTTTTTGCAGCATATTTTCACACTATCAGCAAGCATTTCTGTACAATGTCCATTTTGCACATTTGAACCCAGACATTAAACTGGAGTTAAGATGGAGCAGAGATTTTCTTTACAGAATAACAGAGTTGGAAGAGACCTTGTAGGTCATCTAGTCTAACCCCCTCCCCCGCCCAAGCAGAAGACCCTACACCATTTCTGACAAATGGCAATCCAATCTCTTCTTGAAAGCCTCCAGTGATGAAGCTCCCACAACTTCCGAAGGCAAGCTGTTCCATTGGTTGATTGTTCTCACTGTCAGAAAATTTATCCTTACTTCTAGGTTGATTCTCTCCTCGTTCAGTTTCCATCCATTATCCCTTGCTGGGCCTTCGGGTGCCTTGGAAAATAGCTTGACCCCCTCCTCTTTGCTTTAAGTTCCTCTAAGTTCCACTTTATTAGAGATGTCATATTGGCACATCTGGGAAAACCCTAATCTGAAAGTTTCCAAGTTTCCCCCAGCCAAATTAAATCCCAAGGCCATGCCCAGCATCCACTTGTCCATCACATGGCCCAATCAGGCACCATCCCAACTGGAGATGCCTCCTAGTCATGCCCTTCCAGGTGCAGGGCAAGATGTCCTTGACTCTCTGAGAAAGGAATGTTATTTTGACTACATATCTCCCATATTCCATATAATCCTCCCTCCCACTTTCCCACAGCATTAAATGTGGCAGACCAGAAGACCCAATGCAAAAGATGGCTTCCAGGCCTGACACTCTGCTTGTTCAGTTTCCCTCCATTATTCCTTGTCTGGCCTTCAGGTGCCTTGGAAAATAGCTTGACCCCCTCCTCCTTGTGGCAGCTCTTCAAATACTGGAACACTGCTCTGATGTTTCCCCTGGTCCTTCTCTTCACTAGACTAGTCATACCGAGTACCTGTAACCATTCATTGTATGTTTTAGCCTTCAATCCCCTAATCATCTTCGTTCCTCTTCTCTGCACATTGAAACTACCATGTCTGGATGAGAAAAGCTTCTAGGCCATCTGTCTATATAATGTGCTAGTCTTCATTGGTTTGGTTGTTGCACCTCACCTTTATTATTTTTACAAACAATGCAAGGTAGTGAACACATCTAATGCTCCAATTGTGTGAGATGGGGAGAGAGAGAGAGAGAGAGAGAGAGGGAGGGAGGGAGGGAGGGAGGGAGGGAGGGAGGGAGGGAGGGAGAGAGAGAGGGAGAGAGGGAGAGAGAGAGGTGGAACATGAACTCATGCTCGCCTTCTAGCCTGGTGCCTTAACCACTAGACCAAACTGTTTAAGTAGATAAAGGAAGAAGTTGCTTTTCTTACTGAAAGAAACAAAATCTGTTTCTTATACAAACAAAATCTGATTCTTGCACCTCATAAAACTTTGAATTGTTTAACAATGGATTGTTAACTAACCTCACAGTTGGCTGGATTTTCAAAATATTCTAAGCCAAAATCAAACACATCACACTTTGGTTTATCACAGCAACATCTAATGTCAACATTAATTCTGCTTTTTCCATGCTGAGATCTTCATTGTGAAACAATCTGCTGCCTGAACTGAAGCAAGTCTTTTCTGTATTATTCTTTAGGGAGCCACTTATAATCTCTCTTTAGGACAAGCCTTTTCCTATTTTATGACTTTAGGTTGATGATTTTTTAATGTTTACATATATGGCTCCTCCATTTGTATTCTAAGGCATCTTTTAGTTATGGGTTTTAAAGCTCACTAACAAAAGATGCCTAATAATGGCATGCATCATTATATAAAAAAATATAGCAATCTAGGAGTTATGAAAATAAAAACAAGATCAAGCCATTAACTCAACAGCCTATTGCTATGAGCGCTCAATGTCATGTTGGTATTTGTGTGCCATAAATTGCTTGGAATTCTCAGTTGCAAATTATGGCTGTGAAAGTTGGACCATAAGGAAGGCTGAGCACCAAAGAATTGAAGCCTTTGAACTATGGTGCTGGAGAAGACTCCTGTGAGTCCCTTGGACTGCAAGGCAATCAAACCGGTCAGTCCTAGAGGAGATCAACCCTGACTGCTCTTTAGAAGGCCAGATCCTGAAAATGAAACTCAAATACTGTGGTCACCTAATGAGAAGGAAGGACTCACTGGAGAAGAGCCTAATGCTGGGAACGCTTGAGGGCAAAAGAAGAAGGGGATGACAGAGAATGAGGTGGCTGGATGGAATCACCAAAGCAGGTGTGAGCTTAAATGGACTCTGGGGGATGGTAAAGGGCAGGAAGGCCTGGAGGAACATTGTCCATGGGGTCGTGATGGATCGGATATGACTTTGCAACTAACAACAACAACAACAAATTACTTGGAAGTTCACTATGCTTCAAAAAAAAAGTTATTTTAGATAGCAGTAGCAATTGCACTTAGAGTTATATACCGTTTCACAGTGTTTTACAGACCTCTCTAAGAAGTTTACAGAGTCAGCATATTGCCCCCAACAATCTGGCTCCTCATTTTACCCACCTCAGAAGGATGGAAGGATGGAAGTTAACCTTCATCAGGTGAGAACTGAACTGTCAAACTGCTGGCAGCTGGCAATCAGCAGAAGTAGCCTACAGAACTGCATTCTAATCACTGCGCCACCATGGCTCTATGACACCGAAAAGCTGCGGAGAAGAACAGTCAGAATGATCCATGAGTTGGAACAATATTTTGGTGATCACTTAGGACATCCAGAGCATGCAAGAAAAAAAACCAAGCAGGAGGAGAACATGTGTGAAGTGCATGAATATATGGTATACTATGGAGTAATTTTTCTCCTTCTTTGAATATACTGGGACCTGGGGACAGCCAACAAAGCTGATGACTGGGACAAAGATGGTTTTTCAAGCAGCAACTGGACTTTCTTTTTCCTTGAAGATGTTGCACATTTTCTCATCCAAGAAGCTTCTTCAGTTCTGCATAGCTAAGTGTCTATGGAGATTCTCAGTCATCCAGGTCATGCTTGTCTTGGATGGGGACAACCCTGAAGGGGAGGGATACGATACCATCTATCTCCTTTTACAGCACCGTCCTTTCAACAGTTCCAAGAAGTGCACCGATTTGCACTATTCAGGTGACCCCGAGGGCACAGAGAAGCCTCCAAGTGGCCTCAATCACTTTAAGAGACTACTAATGACCAGATGACTGCAAGAGATCAAGCCTTCCATTTGCCACCATTCATTCAGAACCGAAGAAGGTTCTTGGATGAGAAGTGAAATGCCTTCAAGGGAAAACAAAGGAAGCCCAGTTGCCTCTTGAAAAAGCACCCTTGGGATAACCAGATGACTGAGAATCTTGATAGTCCCTGGTCATTGGGACGTTCACAGACAGGCTGAAAAAGTACTCCTTTCCACAGATATGGCATGCATAGAGGGAAAGTGTTGCAGTGGGTACACTTTATGGCTAGATATGACTATTCGTCTGTAGAGATTTTCAGTCATCCAGATCATGGTTGTCCGAAAGGTGCTTTTTTTCAGGAGGGCGGCAACTGGACTTTCTTGGTTTTTTTTCTTTTGAAGACATTTCCCTTCTCAACCAAGAAGCTTCTTCAGCTCTGACAGGATAGTGGGGAATGGAAGGATTTATATTCCTTGCAGACAGATGGTCATTTGCATCCTTTTAGAGGGTCTTTGAAGCACTTGGAGGTTTATAAGTGTCCTCAGGGTCACCTGAGTAGTGCAAATGGTTCCTGTAGTCTGCAACTTTTTTTTCTGGAAAGCCATTCCTACTCCCACCCCATTCAAAGGGTGTTCATCCCAAATTGTATAGCTAAAAGTCTGTAGTGATTCTCAGTCATCCAGGCCATTATAATGCCTTGGTAAGGCCACACTTGGAATACTGCATTCAGTTCTGGTCGCCACAATGTAGAAAAGATGTGGAGACTCTAGAAAGAGTGCAGAGAAGAACAACAAAGATGATTAGGGGACTGGAGTCTAAAACATATGAAGAACGGTTGCAGGAACTGGGTATGTTTAGTTTCATGAAAAGAAGGACTAGGGGAGACATGATAGCAGTGTTCCAATATCTCAGGGGTTGCCACAAAGAAGAGGGAGTCAAGCTATTCTCCAAGGCACCTGAGGGTAGAAAAAGAAGCAATGGGTGGAAACTAATCAAGGAGAGAAGCAACATAGAACTGAGGAGATATTTCCTGACAGTTAGAACAATTAATCAGTGGAACAGCTTGCCTCCAGAAGTTGTGAATGCCCCAACACTGGAAGTCTTTAAGAAGATGTTGGATAGCCATTTGTCTGGAATGGTGTAGGGTTTCCTGCCTAGGCAGGGGGTTGGACTAAAAGACCTCCAAGGTTCCCTTCCAACTCTGCTATTGTATTGTATTGTATGGTTGTACCAAAAGTGCTTTTTCAAGAGGCAGCTGGACTTCCTTGTTTTTTTTCTGTTGAAGACGTTTTGCTTTTCATGCAAGAAACTTCTTCAGTTCGGACAGCATAGTGGGTAATAGAAGCAGAGATGGTATTCTCTCAAACTGGTAGCAGAAATCGCAGAGCCTTGGCTCTATTTTGTCTTATTTAAGGATGTTTTTTGAGCAAAGCGCATGCGCGGAAGGCCAGGCGCATGTGTGGACATGTGAGTGCATGCACAGGCGTTTGTAAACCAGTAGGGAAGGTAAATGCAAATCACCCCTGAATGGAAGGACTTATATTCCTTGCAGACAGCTGGTCATTTGCATCCTTTTAGAGGGTTGTTGAAACACCTCCAAGTGCTGAAGAACCTTCAGAGTTGGAGAAGCTTCTTGGATGAGAAGTCTAGTTGCCGCCCTCCTGAAAAAAAGCACCTTTGGGATGTGACTATTAATTCATATGTGGTTGTCTGGCACTGCAGAGTCAGGACAAACGATGAGCTCCAGTTAAGGGAAAGCAAAATATTCTACCCAACAGAGCAGCTGGACAGTGGGATTCCCAAAAGAACCATTTACCAAAGGAAATGGCGAATTTCCCATGCCACAGTTTTAAGCAGAGGCTGGACTATGCGCCATCTGCAGAGACGTTTTAATAGGGAGTCCCATTATTGAATAGGGAATTAGTTAATATCCTTAATTGACCCTTCCAAACCTCCAGGGTCCTGATCCCATTGTCTAACAGAACCAAAGATGATTGCCGATAATTAAGGAGGAAGAATAGTTGCGATTACCCATTTATCCTCTGCTTGGGCTTTCCAGGGGCATCTGATTGGTAGGAAAGTAGGGGTGTGATTTTTGGCCTGATCTCTAGCACGACACTTGTGATTTGTGTTGGCTTCCCTCCCAGGAGAAATAATATTTTCGCACAGTTCAGCTGTGGCGGCTGTTTGAATGAGCCACTGCTTGGAGGCAAACAGGACTGTGCTTTGCTAATCAAACAGGAATACCAAGGGTACAAGACACAGTTTTTTTCCCCTTCTGTCTGACTCTGTTTTGTTGACTTCTGGATTGATTCTGCATTGTTAGGATACGGGGAGATCCGATTTACAACCAAAGGTTGAAGGAAAGAAAGGAGAGACAAGTGCACAACAAATGATAACCCAGTCTTCAAATGGCTTATAGACATGAAGTCTGTCTCAAGATAGCAAACCAAGATAAGATTGTGCTTTCTTTCCCAGGGCAACACAAGATCTTGCTTTGCATATACCTTCAAAATAGTCATACATTGGGTGATATTGCCTTTTCTTCATATACACCCGTGATGGTGAACCTATGGCACACCTGCCACAGGTGGCATGCTGAGCCCTCTCTCTGGGTATGCGAGCCTTTGCCCCAGCCTAGCTCCACCACACATGCGCACACGTGCTTCCTGCCAGCCAGCTGGTCTTCTGGTCTCTGCCGTGCATGCATGGGGGCTGGGGCCTTCCCGCAGGTATGCAAGTTCCCCCCCCAGCGCGCCCTACCTTTCTCCTCCATTTCTGCCACCCATGCCTTCTCTGATCTCCACAGGTTCCCCCCCCCCCCAGTGTGTCCTACTTTTCTCCTCCAATTCTGCCTTCTCTGATCTCCGCAGATTCCCCCCCCCCCAGTGCATCCTACTTTTCTCCTCCAATTCTGCTGCCCGTGCCTTCCCTGATCGCTGCAGGTCCCACCCCCAAGAACGCTCCACCTTTCTCCTCCATTTTGGCTGCCCGTGCCTCCCCCGATCTCTGCAGGTCCTCCCACCCCAGAACACTTACTTTTCTACTCTATTTCTTCTGTCTGCACCAACCTAGAAGCCAAAACGGGGCAGGGTGCCACCATGTCAGGCCCTCTCATACCCTGTTGTGGGCCTAGAAAGCCTCCTGCACCAACCGGGAAGCCAAAATCGGGTGTGGGGGGGAAGGGCGCATGCACAGAGGGGCGCATATGTGGGAGTGTATGTGTGGGGACAGGGTACATGCACGGAGGGTGCTTGCATTGAATTTTGGGGATTGGGGCACACGCATGTTCATTCACCCATGTGTGCTTTGGGCACTCGGCACCAAAAAGGTTAACCATCACTGATACACACCAACAGAGATATTCAAATGCAGGTAGCTCCCAAGTCTTCTTTTGGCCTGGACTCTTTCTATTCATAAGGTTTCTCAACCTTGGAAACTTTAAGACATGGCTGGCTGGGGAATTCTGGGAGTTGAAGTCCACACGTCTTAAAATTGCCAAGGTTGGGAAACCCTGTATTAGACTGTTTCAGGTATTTCCAGTTTTCCCAAATGAACCTTAGTTGAAGAATTCTAGAGGAATTGAGATCTTTTTTCCCCCTTTCTCTTTCTTCATCTTCTCCAGATGTTCCAGCATGTTCTTAGTTGTGCAATTTTCTGTGATCCAGCTTTCAAGCTTCATCTTCCCACAAGAAGTGCTGCTCATTGCAGATATTCCATTATCTCCTACAGCTCGGTAGGATGAAAATCAGAATACCCCCACCACCACCACCACCATTTAAGACACTTTCCTGAGTAGAAAGATGACATAAAGCTCAGTGGGAAAGTGCAGGGAACGGGTAATGGATGAGCTCCTCCGATGACAGGAGTTACCATCCCTTATCTGCATTCTGGGCCAGTGAAGCCGTTAGCTCTTTTACTGACCTAATTAAGTTTATTGCATTAAACTAGTCGGTAAATGGAATGTAACTGTAATGCTTCTGTTGGAGTGATCATAGACATGGGAAAGTCTTCACTGAGGGCAAAGATGGGCATTTTTCTAAGAGCTGAAAAATGAAGCAGAATTATTGCCAAGGCTCCCTTGTAGACCCTCATGTTGTGTGCTTTACACATAAAGCTGACAACTGCAGCTAATCTTCTGCAGAGGCTTTTGGATGCCAACTTCAAGTGGCTGAGTTCACACAACCTTTTATGCCTGGGTTATCAAAACACAATTACTGTCAGGTGCTAGCAACCAAAGCCACTCATAAATAGCTAAAGCAAGCACCTTTATTGTTGTCTACCTAGATTACAGGAATCTCTCCAGATTGCTAGCCTTCTCCTGGGAACGATCAGATAAGATCTCATGGATCTTGGGGGAGGTCAGGCTTATGCCTTTTGTGGCTACACAATGATTCTAAGCTAAGCCCATGCATGATTCTTCCCTCCCAGCCTAGTTGGCAGTTTCCCAACAATTGCGATGTTCTGATACCAGGCAGTGCCAAGACAAATAAATTATACTGCAGCCTAACATAATGACCTGATAGGTGGGTATGATTGGAGGTTTTGTGATTTTACTGAGACCTGGTGGCACAGTGGTTAAAGTACAGTATTGCATGTGAACTCCATCCACAGACTGGAGTTCAATCCTGACTGGCTCAAGATTGACTCAGCCTTCCATCCTTCCAAGGTCAGTAAAAGGAGGACCCAGATTGTTAGGGGTAATATGCAAAATATTGTAAACCGCCCAGAGAAGAAGGCACAGAAGAGGTGGTACTTCCTGAGAATACTCAGGAAGATAAATCTATCCCAGCATCTACCTCTGTCCTACTATCGCAGCACCATTGAGAGTGTCCTGACATATGGCATTCTTGCATGGCATGGGAGCAGCTCTGCAGCTGACAAAAAAGCTCTACAGAGAATTATTAAAATTGGCCAGAGTATCATCGGGCTCCAGCTACCAGCCCTGGATGACACCTTCACATCTCGCTGTTTGAGGAAGTTGCACAAAATTCTCAGAGACTCTTCCCATCCTGCTTACAATCTTTTTGGACTGTTGCCTTCTGGCAGAAGGTACAGAACAATTAAAACTCAGACCACGCGTCTTCTGAATAGTTTTTATCCCAGAGCTATAATTGCACTCAACAATGAACTAAAGGGCCACCATCAGTGAGCTGTTGGCAAGCATTACTTGGTCTGTGTGCGGATGCCTGAGTGGTTTAAGGGTGGGGAATTTTTGGTGGGTGGGGTGTGTTTGGGGATTGTCATGTGTGTTGGACCTGGTCTCTGGATGTATGTGAATTTCGTTGTATGCGTATACTGTGTATACACATACAATGACAATAAAGTAAAAAAAAGATAAAAGAAAGATAAAGAGAATGCTGTAAAAGTGCTATGAGGTGGTACATAAGCCTAAAATGCTAATGTTATTGACCCTAGATATAGTTTTATGTAGCTTTGGGGGTGGGAGACAATGGAATCTCTGCAATAAATAGAACTCCTTCTATAGAAAGATCAAGCTGGGAAGAAACATTCAAAGGGGCAAGCTCACACCTGCATAGTGGTAGTCCTCAATTTGCAACCGATCACTTAGCAACCGTTGGAAGTTATAACTTACCCAAAACTGGATTCAAAGTTCCAATGAGTCCTCCCTTCCATGGTCATGTTTTGGGAACTTGGCAGTTGGCCTTCATTTATGGGTATGCGACCATGGTTTGTAAAAGTTTTTTTTTTTGCTGGAATCTGGCATTTACTTGCAGTTTTTGGCAAAAAAAAACAAACACCCATTGTGAATGATGGATTTGCTTAACAGCCATTGTGTTTGCAATTCACTTTATGAGCAGGGTGATTCCTTAACGACTGCTAGAAACAAATGTCATAACATTGGATCAGTCCCGTGATGCCGCTTAACAACTGGCATGACTTAATGACAATAACTCCGGGATCAATTATAAGTCAAGGACTACTGTTCTGAATTGAAAGCAAGAAAGACAAATAGTGCTGGAGATACCACATTTTCCAATAGAAAAGTATTTGCCAGGAGATGTTCTAAAATGTGAAAAAGAAGAATAATTTATGTGGGGAAAAGGTAAAGGTTCCCCTCGTACATGCGTGCTAGTCGTTCTTGACTCTAGGAGGCGCTGCTCATCTCGGTTTCAAAGCCAAAGAGCCAGCGCTGTCCAAAGATGTCTCCATGGTCATGTGGCTGGCATGACTAAATGCTAAACTGCTGAACTGCTGACCTTTTGATCGACAAGCTCAGCATCTTAGCCACTGAGCCACACCATCCCTCTATTTACGTCGAAACTCAATTTAATCCCCTCCCTGCTTTCTAAATAATCTGGCAAAAAGGACCTTTAAAACTCAGCCGTTCTGTTAAAACTCCATGAAGGCTTGTGCCTGGAAACTATTCAAGTGTTAAGCCATTAAACAATCTGACAGGTCATGTTCAATCATGGGGATAAATAAAAGTAAGATTTACATGGCACTTTAGAGGTTGAAGGAGAAGTACTTAGTAACAGGGACTGACCTCTTTCTGGTGCTTTTATCCAACCTATCTGGGAAAGAGCTTCATGCAATGGAAGCAAACCTATTAAAAATAAGTTCCTTGCATCATCTCGCTCCCATTGGAACCTCCCTTGGTACTTGACAGCCTAAGCGCTTCATCTGATTTTTATTTTTCTTTTAAAAAAAATGAAAACAGAGATAAATGGAAGGTTAGTACCCCACAGAGCAAAGTGCCAGCCTCCTGCATCATCGGTCTAAAAATGCCGCTGGGCCTGATATAGATCCCAAAGGCATCTTTAGAAATGGATAAAAATTGGGAGGGGGTGTCAGCTGCAACATAGTGCATACAAACAAGACAAAGCAAAGCTGATAGAATAAGTAATATTTGGGAGATCAGTAGCTACAGAAAAAGAACTGCCGTATTTTTTGGAGTATAAGACATACTTTTCACCCCTAAAAGAGGTTGAAAATGTAGGTGCATCTTATTCACCGCCTATCCACCGGCCTCTACCCTTTGGCCTCTGCCTCCCAGCAATTTGGTTCCTTGCAGCAAACAACTTGTTTCCGTTTCAGCTTTAGCACAGCCTGATTAGCAGAAGCAGCTGATTGTTGGTTGGATTGGCCGCCCGACCATCAGCTGTTTCAGGCTGCAGGGATTGCCATTGCCTATTGCTGCCTCCGCGCACCCCATTTTCAGCCTCCGCACCCCATTTTCTGCCCCTTTTGACCCCCACCATCTGGAACGGGCAGAAAATGGGGCACACAGAAGCCAAAAATGGGATGTGGAGGCTGAAAATAGGGTGCATGGAGGCGGCAATAGGCAATGGCAATCCCTGCAGCCTGAAACAGCTGATTGCCGGGAGGCCAATCCAAATAACAATCAGCTGGCCAGTCCAATTGACAATCAGCTGCTTGTGCTAATTAGGCTGTGCTGAAACTGAAACAGGCTGTCTGCTGTTTGCTGCAAGGAGGCAAATTGCTGGGAGGCAGAGGCAGATTTATTTTCTTGTTTTCCTCCCCAAAAGCTAGGTGTGTCTTATATTTCGAAGCGTCTTATACTCTGAAAAATAGGGTAATTCAAAGAATGTAACATACTTGAGGCCAACTTTAAGGATACTCAATTGTTGAAGGTACGAACAAGTTAAATCAAGTTATCAGTAAATGTCCAAATAATTAAAAGCAGTGGTAATATATCACCTTGACCAAGAAGATGTGACTACCCTTGAAGAGTGTTTGGAAGCTACAATTGGTCCAGAACAGAGCGGTGTGGACAATTTTGGAGGCCCCTATGGTGGCACACCACTGTTATGTGAGCTGCACTAGCTGCTGATCTGTTTCTGGGCACAATTCAAGGTGTTGGTTACTATTTTAAAAGTCTTTTACGGCCCAGGATATGTGCAAAACCATCTTCTCCCAAAAGATTGGTTCACCCACTCATGCTGGTAGAAGGAGCCTACTATATATCCCATCAGCCGAGGACTTTTGGCTGGTGGGATCCAGAATAACAGAATACGGAGTTGGAGGTCTTCTATTCCAACCCTCTACTCAAATGCATACAAGACAAATGGCTGTCAAACTTCTAGTGATATGGCATCCATAAATTCAGGAGACAAGGTGTTCTTATCTTATTCTGCAACATTTCTATCTACTTGTGTGGATTATGCATTGAGTTAATTGATAACCCCATCTTTAAGGAGGGTGATAGATGTCTATTTGTCACTGTGTGCTTTCTATGTCCCCCCTATTTGTTCAAACCCTCGTTTATACAATCACAGGCTGGTTAATGCATTCTGATGCTGATAGTCTTCCATTGTTCTCTGCTTGTTTCAAGATTTAATTAATGCCTGGTTTCTCAGAGTTGGTTTGGTAGTTTGCTCCATGGTTGTCATTGTAATCTGAGTCAATTAGCAATTGATGTTCAATTGGGAGAATTAAAACGTGGAAACAGCAGCTCCCCTCATCATCTTTTACTTAGCACAGATCACTAATGGATTTATAGACAATGTGGCAAAGCATACAGTACAATACCGATAAAGGAGAGTATTTGTAGCTCAGGTTTAACAGTTAACAGTAACAGAGTTGGAAGGGATTTTGGAGGTCATCTAATCCAACCCCCTGCTCACAAAGGAGACCTACACTAGGGATTTGAACCACCAGACTGCCAACTTTCTGATTGACAAGCTCAGTGTCTTAGTCACTGAGCCACTTAGCCAGGCCTAAAATGAGTTAAAATGAAGGGTCTTTGGTGTTTTCCGAGTTTGGTTGTTTTCTTGCAGATGTTTCATTCCCAAACTAAGTAACATTGCTAGCACTGATGATGTTACCTAGTTTGGGAAATGAAATGTCTCCAAGAAAACAACCAAGCTCAGAGAGCACCAAGGACCCCTCATTTAACCCTCAGTTACAACATTCTTGTCTTATATTTCCTTTCTCTCTGATTGTGTGTGCTGCATAAAACCAGTTAAAGCCCAGTATCTTTTTGCCATATTCCTGCTAAGCGGGAAAATAGAACGCTTATATGCTACAAAAAATGATGGAGTATTTGTAGTGCCAGATATAATGAAATGCCCATAACACTAGCTACAACCACAACCATCAGAAGATTGATTTTAGCACCTAATGCTTTCGCAGCAGTTTCTTGCTGCCTGTGAATAGCTGGGCAAAGTCTCACATTTTTCCAATGTGAGACTCACGTGTGTCTCGGAGTGCCGCCAGGTGAAGTCACCCTACTGGGCATCAAAATCAGAAGGAAACTAAAGTATAGAGTTGAAGCAGTGAAAAAAAAAATAGAAACATCAAATGCAAAAGGGCTTCTTATCTCACCATTTTTCATATCAGGTGTAATCTTGGCCTGTTGACCCACAGCAATTTCTTTAAGGCAGTTTTTGGGCGATTGTGAGATAGGCTAAAACCTTGGTTCAGGTCTAAAAATCAGGCTACAGGCCCAGGCCTGTAAAAGTCTGATCAAGTCCAAAAGCTTTATTTCCTTTCTTGTAAGAATTGCTGATATGACTAATGTTTATTTTTATCTGCAGTAAGGCAAGCTGACCCAGACGGATGTTATTCACTTCTGCTTTCCTCCCCAAATGCAATAGTTAGAATGTGATAAGGTTTGCACAATTCTTGAGATGCGTGTAACTCTCTTTTCTGTCATTAACTGTAACCAAATATCTGTATGAAGCATTTTCCAGTTCCTCTTAGGACCATATATGCCAAATGTAACCATCAGCAACTGTATACATAATGTGGGGTATAAAACCCTGTTTATGATAATCATTCGGGGTCCAGACAAGTTGTTTTCTCTTTGTTCGGTCCTTTATTATGAATAATAAACCTGTTTCCTACACTGGAGTGCTTGGCTTGTGTCTTTCCCTCTTCCTACATCAATTGGATATAAGAACAACTCAGTTAAAAACCATGTTTTGTTCTCTACTTCCCTTTTTTGTTTCAAAAGTGACATATTTCTACTGTCCAAGAAGCTTTTTCCAGTGACAGCTAGAAAGATGCTGAATATTTTAGGTGGAAATGTTACATTACCTTAAGTCTTAACACATATTCTGGGAGTTTTTTCTTCCTCCATCTAACTTAAGTAATCGGAACCATTTTAGTCCCATCCCATTTGAACTCTCCAGTAATGTGACTGACAGTCAATATATTTATTTTTTATATGTGTGACATCATTCTCAGGGCACAGACCTTTTCCTTTTTTTAAAACTCTTTGGGAAAACAAACATGTAGAGAGGAGTTCTTCCCAGTAAATTTGTGGATTTGTTCTGAATCAGCTTTCCCTAATTTGACATGAGAGAGGATCAAAATTTAGAAGATACAGGTATAAATCAAAGCTTCACCCCAAATCACAGACACGCAGACACATACGCACACACAAGGGGCTGGATTTAGATCATGTCATTGCATTGGCTATCTGATAGATGTTGATATCATTAATACCTCTGATGATAATGATTGTGCAGTTACGTTGGACTTAACCCTCAGTCTTCTCAATCAGCATGGCCTTTGATAGTATTGGCTGTGAAATGAATTGGAGGATTTGAAGCTTTGGGAAAGCTGCCCTAAAATATATTTTTCAACTTTTATGTGGTGTGGGTGTGGGTGTAGGTGTAGGTGTTTATGTATGCACACGTGCTGCCTTCAAGTCAGTGTCAACTGATACTGCCTGGAAAAGTCCTTGCAGTTTTTTTAATAAGATTTCAGAGGTGGTTTGCCACCGCTTCCTTCCTAGGGCTGAGAGGAAGTGACTGACACAAGATCACCCAGTTGGCTGTGTAACGAGGATGGGATTAGAACTCATGGTCTTTTGGTTTCTAGACTGACGCTTTAACCATTACACCAAACTGGCTCTCACTTCCAACACTCAAAGAATTGTAGTGTAAATTTTCTTTTGAAGCAAACCCTTGGTTATTTCAAGGATGTGTTGTAAAGTTCAAGTAGTTCAGCACTGAGGACAGCTCCCCTGGGCACCGGCTCAGGACCGTCGTGTATTTGGGAATAGAATTTGAGAGATGGGCGCTCTACTTGGACTGCTTTTTTTCTTAGAATTCAAGGAACTAAAAATAAGGAATGAAAGTATTGGAAAAGTAGGGGGCAGCTGCAGAGATTATTTTCTTCATTTTCCTCTTTTTTGATACACTCAAAGAAGCCACTTTTCAGATACTGTGCACATGCACAGGTTTTTTTTTTTTAACAAAAAATTGTTACTATTACTTTGCTTTCTAGATTTCTCCAATTGCCTTCAGAGCATTTTTCAGACTGCTGCAAATGTTTAAGCAGCAGAAGCAGCATTGGCAATCACTGAGGCCGTTCATCCAGTTGATCGATTCAGACTAGATCTGGGGTATCCAATCTTGGCAGCTTTAAGACTTGTGAACTTCAACTCTGGCTGGAGAATTCTGGGAGTTGAAGTCCATAAGTCTTAAAGTTGCTAAAGTTAGGCACCCCTGGACTAAATGAAGCATTGAAGTTAGTATCATAGACAAACGGGCAGTTCCACAGAAGCCAACCAACTAACCACCCAAGATCCGGTGTCTGGACCTGTAAGATGTATACTCAGAGGGGCACTAAATCCTGGGCCTAGACTGGGTTTCCATGAGATGCTTAATTTGGTTATAGAAGTACTCTTTTTCTGGGTTGGTACAATGCACTGAATCGATTTACAAAATGCACTGGGTTCACACATCATTTTAAGCAGTAATTGGATTCAAATAATTTAACAACTGGTTCTCTGCCCTAATGACTAGTTGGGTAGGTGTGACTCAGTGGGCGTGGCCAACTCAACATCACTCACGTCGATGGGCTGTTACAATATAATAAGGGTTAACCAGAGAGGCGGTTTCTGTAAGCAGGGCAATAAAGATTAGGCTAGAAACAACACCAGAATGTTTCCTTCCTGCCTTCCTTACTGGATTAGCCCTGTAAAGTGGAAAAAACAAAAGGAGTTTCTTCCAACAAGGTGCAAATTGGCTGAATCCCACCACTGATCTTAAGCCACACACACACAAAAAAACCTAACTTATGGTAGGTTAGCCCTCTCCAAGCTTAGCATATGTGAATCCAATCACTAATTTTTCACCCTGATCTTACTAAGTCTGTTTTGTAAACATAGTTTTGAGGGATAAATGGAAAAAGTCCTATTCCAGAAATGAGAATGAGGAAAGATTGTTCCCTGCTGCAAACAGCTAGATGTATCTGTTTGCTTTTCCTGTCCCTTCTGCTTTTCTGGAGCTTTAAAATATCACTGGAGGAAAATGAGGAAGTGAGAAAACAAATGCATGGGGATGCTGTCCTAAAGAGTGGTGGAATTAAACTCCATGAGATGGAGTGACCTGGAGCAGGGGTCTCCAACCTTGGCAACTTGAAGACTTCAACTGCCAGAATTCCCCAGCCAACGCTGAAGTCCACAAGTCTTCAATTCTGGGAGTTGAAGTCCGCCAGGCTTAAAGTTGCCAAGGTCGGAGACCCCTGCTCTAAACCTCCCAAGTGACAACCCCCCTCTCCGTACATACTCACACTCATAATTGCCTCTTGCTGCATAGATCATGGTTAGAAGAACTACTAGAAATGCTAAAGAATTTTGGGAGTTGAAGTCCACAAGTCTTCAAGTTGCCAAGGTTGGAGACCCCTGATCTGGAGGACATCTGGCTGCTGAGGCTAGCATTTGAGTTTCTCATACTTCTTTGAGTAAAGTTGGCTTTACTTCATCCCTGTACATCTTGGAGCATTTGAGGTTGAAAAGCAGCAGCTTGCTTACGACTGTCCATTGAAAATTTAATGAAGGACTTTGTGGCTTATGACTGCCACTCTCAAATGTTACCCTACATCAGCTTTTATGTGTAGCTCAGGCATTTCCCACTTGCTAGCTTCTCTCTCCATCCCAGCACAACTTAGCCCATGAAGTTTGCAAAAATGTCACCTGATGAAATACATTTTAGCTTCCCCTATTTTAGAAACCTAGGGCTCCCTAGCAAGAGAGGGAGAACAGCCTCTGTGGGTCAGGGATTAGGGGCAGTGAGTTCTAGCAGGATGTCTGCCTGAGATGGGGACAAATCAATCACAGTTCTAAGCAATGCAATAGAGGCTTGGCTTCAGGGAAACGCTATCAGAGACAGACTGAAACCTGGCCAGGCTCCAGCCTAAACAGAAAGTGGCAAGAATATTTGTTCTGTATTATGAAGACGTTGCATATTATGTTTAAAAAAATCTTTCCGAGATTGCTCTGCACCAGGAAAGGTTTAGAATAGAGTTTTTTCAACCTTGGCAACTTCAGCTTCAACTCCCAGATGTCTCCAGCCACCTGGAGACTGGGGACTTCTGGGAATTAAAGTCCATACATTTGAGAAAAACCAAGTGGTTTTATGACTGAATGGAGTGTTAAAGCAGAAATCCTAAAATGTCAGTTTCGAGCCCTCCCTTTGAAGGGGCTTGTGAACCTTTAGCAGAAGGACAACTGATCTTGAGAGCCATTCTCTTCTGTAGCAAAGGATGAAGTGCTGTTGACTGTGCAAATTAAAAGAGTTCCAGAATGTCTATGGAGATTCCCAGTCTTCCAAGTTATGGTTGTCCCAAAGAGACTTTTTCAAGAGGCAACTGGACTTTCTTTGAAGATGTTTTGCTTCTAATTCAAGAAGATTCTTCTTCTCAGAGTTGAAGAAGCTTCTTGGATGAGAAGCGGAATGTCTTCAAAGAAAAGGCCACACTTGGAATACTGCATTCAGTTTTGGTCGCCACGATGTAGAAAAGATATGGAGACTCTAGAAAGAGTGCAGAGAAGAGCAACAAAGATGATTAGGGGACTGGAGACTAAAACATATGAAGAACGGTTGCAGGAACTGGGTATGTCTAGTTTAATGAAAAGAAGGACTAGGGGAGACATGATAGCAGTGTTCCAATATCTCAGGGGTTGCCACAAAGAAGAGGGAGTCAAACTATTCTCCAAGGCACCTGAGAGTAGAACAAAAAGCAATGGGTAGAAACTAATCAAGGAGAGAAGCAACTTAGAACTGAGGAGAAACTTCCTGACAGAACAATTAATCAGTGGAACAGCTTGCCTCCAGAAGTTGTGAATGCCCCAACACTGGAAGTCTTTAAGAAGAAGTTGGATAGCCATTTGTCTGAAACGGTATAGGGTTTCCTGCCTAGGCAGGGGGTTGGACTAGAAGACCTCCAAGGTGCCTTCCAACTCTGCTATTGTATTATTATTGTATTAAAAAACAAAAAAAGTTGTGTTGCCTTTTGAAAAAGCAACATTGGGAAAGAGTTCCAGAATATTTATCCTTTGTAGGCACTGCTATGACTTCTCTGAAAGTGTTAAGCAGTAGTAGGAGAGAATTGAAAGAGCTGGAGAAATACAGGTAGTCCTCCACTTACAACAATTCATTTAGTGACCATTCAATGTTGCAGCAGCACTGAAACAAGTGACTTATGTTTTTCCACACTTACCACCATTGCGGCATCCCATGGTCACATGATTGAAATTCGAACCCTTGGCTCCCATTTATGACAGTAGGAGTGTCCTGGGCTCATGTGATTACCTTTTGTGACTGTCTTACAAACAGGGTCAACGGGAAAGCCAGATTCACTTAACAACCATGTTACTAACTTAATAACCACAATGATTCACTTAATAACTGTGGCAAGAAAAGTCGTAATATGGGGTAAAATTCACTGAACAAATATTTCAGTTAGCAACAGTATTTTTGGGATCAATTGTGATCGTTAAGTGAAGGACCACCTGTAAACCTAGCTGGGGGATTCTACCCATGATTTAGCATTTCTATTAGTTCTTCTAACCATGATCTGTGCAGTGTTCAACTGGGAGGTTTAGAGCAGGAGTCTCCAACCTTGGCAACTTTAAGCCCAGCGGACTTCAATTCCCAGAATTCCCTGCAGTTGAAGTCCGCCAGGCTAAAAGTTGCCAAGGTTGGAGACCCCTGGTTTAAAGGGTCTGTGTTATTTCAGGATTCTCTTATGTCCTGCCTGCAACCATCCTTGTCTTCCAACCTGTCTGTCTCGCACGTAAACACTATGAGAAAAGAACCATCAAACCTAGGTCCTTTTAATTCTTTTGTCAAGTCTTGATAACAATCAAGCTGGACACCTCCAATTATATCGAATTTATTGGAGGGAAAAATCTAATTTGGTTTGATGTCTCAAAGGTCAGTCAATTGTTTCAGGATGAGCACCCTGGAATAATGAAGGGCAATGCTGGAACACATCAGCAGTGTCATGTACTTTTAATTAAGCAGGGGAGAGATGACAGCTGTCCATTAGAGGCCAGAGTTTAGGTAAAGACATTTTCCTGGGCTATATTCCAAGGAAGCTTTAGAAATGGTTTCAAGCATCTTAAAATTACACTTTGTTTTATTCTGATCGTCACCTCAAAGAAACAGATAGTGCTTGAATTACGACCTATTGCTCAGCTTAGTTCAAAGTTACAAAGGGTTGCTTAATACCTGATTCTGACTACTGCTCACACACAGACACACACAGACACCAGTCACATGACATTTTGGACACTTGGCAACCATCCCGCACTGGCAGCCATTTACAGTGTTCTTTTATCCCATGACTATGTTTTACAGTTTTGCCAAAAATTGGCATGAGATACTTCTGGTTTTCAGCAAAAACTGGCCCAAAGCGAAGAGTTGGCTCACTTAATAACCGCCACAAAAGTCATAGAATCTGGATGGTCACATTGGTGACTCATTTTACGATTGTTACAACCTATGACTGTAATGGGCAGGCTCACTGTAGTTGTAAGTTGAGAATTACCCGTATGCCTACTTAATTCTACAAAGGTTTGTTGTAGCTGTTGCTGGGACAATCGAAGGACAGTCAGAAGAGGGACAAAGTTATCTTCCTTGACTAGTTGATGTTGGGTCAAAGGCTCAAAAGAAAAAAAGGTCTTCTAAATCTATGACATTGATTGCATTTTGTGATAGCCAGTTCCACAAACTAATTACACAATGGAGGAATACATGTTATTCTTTCTATACAATATTCTTTTCCAGAAAACGTGGCTGTCCCAATCCCAAAATAGAATAGAATTCTTTATTGGCCAAGTGTAATTGGACACACAAGGAATTTGTCTTTGGTGGACAATGGCTGGTGCAATAGACATGACTATATACTCGTAGGTTGACCACTAATTCTACTCCTTGCCTTCCTCTCTAGCTTTCCAGGATCTTTTCCACAAACTTCTCTCTCACCATTGTTTAAATTTTCCAGTAATGCTTATGAAGACTCATGTGGAATCCAAGGGTCTTCTAAAAATACAGTTTTATATTTGTAATTTAACATTAAAATATATTTGCTTTTTAAAAAGTAAAAATGGTAGGACAAGGCAGAAAGTCTGATAGATATCTTCAGGGGTAGATTGGTGCTGATGAGTGCCACAATAGGGATTTCAATGTCACCATCTAACCTGTCACCTGCCTTTTCCTTCTCAAAATTAGCTAGTGAGGTTCCTTTGTTGTGAGCTGAACTTTCTTTCCATCTTCACACCACATGTTTCTGACAGATTATAAACAGTTCCAGATCTAAAACATGAAAGTGATTTCTCTTTGCCCTACACATTTCTCCCTGGCTGTAAAAAAAACCCAATAGTACTAATTGAGTTTAGCTTCCTTCTCATTCCTAACAACAACAAAAAAAGGCAAGTTTGTGGAACGAAAGAAGTTGTCAGAATCTTAAATCAGTAACAACTCATTAATTATTACATGAAAAAACAATTGGTTACTGCTATAAGGACCATAGGACAGAGTCCAGATTTTTCTTAGCATTATAGTTGGAATAACATAAAAGAGACTCTGGTTATTTTTCTTTGGCTAAACTTAAACTGGACTTTAATATTGTTTGTCTCCATCCTAGTGGTAGGATTCAGCCAGTTTGCACCACTTCAGGAGAACTGGTTGTTAATTTTCTGAGCAGTTTGGTGAACTGGTTGTTGGAAGAAATCATTAGGGCAGAGAAATGGTTGTTAAATTATTTGAATTCCATCACTGCTCCACCCACAAGATGAACTTGGCATTTTGGGGAAGCTATGGACCAACTCAACTTTTTTTCCCCTGAACGCCATCACTCTACTAAACAAATAATCCCCTCAACACTGTCAAACTATTCACTAAGGCTGAATTACTATTACTATAAGTCTTCTTATAGTCCTATGTTTAATTTATTTATTGTATACTTATAACATGTATATTTACTGTTCAACTATTTTAAGATGACTGTACACCGCCCCGAGTCTCTTTTGAGAGAGGGGCGGTCTAGAAATCCAATAAAGTTAAGTTAAGTTCTTATCATTCCTATTACCCATCTTCTTATACTTATGACTGCAGGACTATAACTTTGTTGCTTGTAATCTTATGATTTATATTGATACTGATTGTTTCCTGATTGCTTATTTGTATCCTATGACTATCATCAAGTATTGTACCTTATGATTCTTGATGAATGTATCTTATCTTTTTATGTACACTGAGAGCATATGCACCAAAGATAAATTCCTTATGTGTCCAATCACACTTGGCCAATAAAGAATTCTATTCTATTCTATTCTATTCTATTCTATTCTATTCTATTCTATTCTATTCTATTCTATTCTATTCTTACGAATAGTCCATTCATTTGTTGATTACAATAATCCTGACACTCATTCTCTAAATATTTCCTTTCCAGCTCAGTGGGAGTCCTTTTATTTCGTACAGAGCCTAGTTCCCAATATTAAGAAAAATCCTGCAGTTGCAGTATCCCAAAGCAATTGTGTCTATTGGTGCAGCCTCAAAATCCGACCTATATTAGGCATTTAAAGACTAAGAGAAGAAAGTGGTTGGGTTTGTTTATGCTAGGCAATGGCCTCTTGCTACTTTTTATATAGCCCCTAAGTGTTTCACTCTCAAATTGTTATTTTATCATGGATTTATTAAGTAAATTAAAGAGCATGAAAGGGCAACTGTCAAGCAAAATGCTAGTTTCTCCATGCAAGAAAATTTCAAACTGGAGTTACTTTACTCAACTTGATGTTGTTCAGACGGCTTGTGACTGTTTTCATCTTGAAGACATTCAGTGATTTGTGCCCACTGCATTCACAGTCAAGAAGGGGTTACGAAGCAGAATAAAAGGAGCATCTAATAGCCTGAGTAATCCTTGAGATTTTCAAAGGAAGGATCCCCCCCAAAAAAGATACTTCTAGTACTGAAATATATGTTTCAATCCTTAATCACCATTCATGGCAGAGAAGAGTGATCTTCAAACTGGGACAACCACTTAACAAGACTTGCTGCATGCTAAACCGACCATGACCTCTGCAGACCCCAAACTTTCAGCAAAATTCAGTACCTTACCACCACCATCATTTCAGATTTTGATTTGGGATTGTCTCCGTTCCTGTGCAAAGAAACATGAATTTTAGCATGATCCTGTGAAGCAAGTTGCATACTTGCCTCGCTCATGGATTTCCAGAGGTATGTGGATGGTTATGTTCTGACCTAGGCTTCCCCCAAAAGAATGAAGCAGATTCCTGATCTCAACAAAACCCCTTTTATTAAACAAATGTGAATTCCTCTCATTCACATTCAGCAAAGGCCTGGTAAACAGTCTTTCAAAGGTGAATTTATGACCACAGACGTTATCTAGCTTGGGAAGCTGCCATGTAAATATTTTCCAGACGCAGTGCTGTGCAAGGAACGACTTGGCACAGAGTCTCTGAGATTCACTAACAGATCTTCACACTCTTGAAACGAACGAATGAATGAATGAACAAATTGTTTCCTACAAAAGCTCACTCCTCTTTCGCTCCTCTTTTATTTCTTATGGGAGGGGCCATTCACCATCCACCTGTGGCTTTACTCCCAAGTTGACCCTGATTTCTCAGCTGTTCTTTTCTTCTGGCAGCTCTGCACATGCGCACACTGGGAACAGGCTCCAGCTGTTCCTCTGCCTCACTGCTGTCTAGCTCTGAAGGCAGCTAAGAACTGCCAGCTGGCCTTGGCCCCATCTCTGCTTCCCATGCAGAGCCCTCATCCGAGCCTTCCACAGCCTCCAGGGCTGGCCAATGCTCCTCCCTAACCTCCTCACTGTCTGACTCTGGGGCCAGTTCCACTGGCTGCTAGCGGGCCACAATAGTCTATTGTAAAATAGAGAAAGGAGTCTTCATCTATGTTTTTGAACACTGTGGTTTTAAATTTCATAGCCCTACTGGAAAGGGACATTCAAGCCCCAGAGATCAAAGTATTTGTTTTAATAAAGGTCACATATCAAAATCTTCAAAGGATAAAATAGTCGTGGTAGAACACAGTGTTTCATAAATTGTTGGATAATGGATGGATTTAAAAGACAGGTAATTTTTGCTCAGTTTTGGTCTCGGTAGATACATAGATGACCTGGAACGTCCTATCAGCCTCATGGAGAAAGTCGATCCTTTAAAGCCTCAAGCTATATCCAAGTGATCTAACCTATGCAGGAAAGAGTGAAGTCCCTGGCACTATTAAAGGTAAAGGTTCCCCTCGCATATATGTGCTACTTCCTGACTCTAGGGGGCAGTGCTCATCTCCATTTCAAAGCCAAAAAGCCAGCGCTGTCCGAAGATGTCTCGGTGGTCATGTGGCCGGCATGACTACACATCGAAGGTGCACGGGACGCTGTTATGCCTTCCCACCAAAGGTGGTTCCTATTTTTCTACTTGCATTTTTAGGTGCTGTCGAACTGCTAGGTTGGCCAAAGCTGGGACAAATAACAGGAGCTCACTTTGTTATGCACCGCTAGGAATTCGAACCACCTTTCTGGTTGACAAGCTCAGCATCTTAGCCACTGAGCCACCGCTTTTTCTGGAATCCAGTTCTTTTTATGAACAAATCACTATGCAAATGTTCATATTAAAACATTTATTTTGAGGGGGTGGTGTGACATAATGGATCATTTTACAGTCTGTGAACTCAACCGTCACCACCAGAAACCACAAATATGAAGAACAGAGGTCAAGGGTTCCGCTCAGTTCTCTCTCTCTCTCTCTCTGTTATTTACCCGACTCCCTCCCCGCCCCCAAAAAGTCCTGAAGGCCAGAAAAAGACACTTGCTGGCAGGATTTGGGTGGAGAAAAGAAAAGAGGAAAAGGGGGTAAAGGGATTCCACAAAGAAAAATGGGGAAGACCATGTCTCCAGCATCTCTGGTCTCTGGATTCTCGAAGCAGGCCTGAGGCACCAGGTGTGAAGTTCCTGCTGGTGGAGCAAAATTTGGCCCTATCAATCTTCGGTGAGTTGAAATCGAATGGATTTTTGTCGCGTGCATACATTAGTGGCCACGTTTTCAGGAGGCTGAGGAGGCAGGCAAGCACTCTTCAGGCTACTGCCAGCTTCTGTGTGGTAGAAACAGAAACAGAGAGAACTATAAGGAGATAAAATGTCTGACGCAGCTCAGCCATCAAACTTGCAAAATTTATCAAGGCTTTGGCCCTCCTAGAGTGGCTGTAATTCAACCAGAACAGATCAGAACAGGAATTTTGGAGTGTATGGAACAAGGAAGGAAGACATGTTGCCTTTTTTTTAAATCAGCACATCCCCTTCTCCCCTTGTGAATGAGATGGAAACCAGAGCGATTTAAGACTTCTTTAACACTACTCATTGCTGAATTATACGTACTACCATAAGTAGTAGGGACCACATAGATGACATTGAAAATGAATTAAACCAATTGTGGCAGTGGAAGCGAAACTTATTTATAGCAACTGAGAAACGTGTGTACACTAGATCTGGCTGAACACCAAATAAGTAAACAGGATCAACCCAACTGAAAATTAGTGTGAAGCAACTGAAAGTGAGCAAAATGGTCCAATGTTATATCCCCATTGGACCACAGACTATCAAGCTAAAGAGAGGGAGAATAGGAAGAGGACTGATTAAGCCCACTTTTTAATTACAGAGAGCAATTCATCCAACAATACAACCAGGAATGATAACATGGGGACATGGCACTACTACTCATAGTACCTGCTACCCTGTTTTCCCGAAAATAAGACCTGCCTAGATAATAAGCCCAATCGGGCTTTTGTGCACATGCGCTAAAATAAGCCCTCCCCAAAAATATTGCAACACAGCAGCAGCCATGAGGTGACTACGCTCACCTCCTGGACCTCAAAAATAATAGGACCTCCCCGAAAATAAAGCCAAGCGTTTATTTCAGGGGTCAAAAGAAAATAAGATCCTGGTTTATTTTTGGGGAAACACAGTAATATCCTGCTCTCCTTATAGCATCTGATAAGTACCTCAATTTTGGCTTGCCTCATCTGCCAAAGGCAGAATATACCAACCAAATCTTCCCCACAAAGTTGCAATAATTTCCATCACAAAATTCTACCACCCTATGATTATCCTAATTGCTTAAAATCTGGTCAGTATTGTGGAGGCAAATGTCAACTAATTGCATTTGAAAACAGTACAGGCAAAACAGCAATAGTCGCTTTCCCCCAAAATTGAATAAAACTCCTGCAGGTTTCCTCACATCTACTGAAAAACATTTTTCCTTTCCTCATTTGAGCCAATGAGACAGGAATTTCACTGCAGATTACACCTCAGGTTGAAGTGGCAGCTTCCGTTTTGTCACACAGGGAAACGGGCTATTTCCTGAAGCACCAAATCATGACTGGGATTCAACTCTATAGTTAGTGCACACCTTGACTAATAGATTCGGGTGCCTTGCTGTGAAACAACAAGGGTAAAGAGAAGGCTGTGCTGAATGTGAGGATTAGAAGAAAATGCAAAAAGTGATTCCATAACATTCTGGGTTTTTGTGTTTTTAAACACAAAGGTGTAACTCAAGAATAATCAGCTTGGCAAAAGACACTCCAATGAGCAATTAATCTGAATTCATGGCTTGCTAAACTCAATCATGCTGGGAAACATTTATGTACAGAGCAAAAGGGAGGTTGCATTAATGTAAAGAAATTCCTTTTGTTCTCAACGGATACCTGCTCTTTTGAGTATTAATTTAGGGAAATGCATGTATATCTTAAGAGAGCCAGTTCGGTGTAGTGGTTAATTCATCAGTCTAGAAACAGGGAGACCATGAGTTCTAGTCCTGCCTTAGGCACAAAGCCAATTGGGTGATGTTGGGTCAGTCATTTTCTCTCAGCCCTAGGAAGGAGGAAATGCCAAATTGCTTCTGAAAACCTTTGCCAGGGAAACATCAGGGACTGGTAAAGAAGTTACCAAGAATAGGATATGATGGAACAGAAGGGAGGGAAAAATGCATGTTGTGTTTGGCAATCAGGAAAAACTAAAGTCTCTGCTGTTGTATTTCTAATCAGTCTCTCTGCGGGAGCTGGGGCTGGAACTGAAGCAAACAACCTTTTCCATGACTAGTTTCTCAGGATGACTCCTTTGGAGAACCTCAATACATACGCTAAACCCATTTATTCCAGCATGCCCTTGAATCATCACAAGTACTCTTCAACATCTTCATCAATGATTTGGATGAGGGAATAAATGGGGAACTCATCAAATTTGCAGATGACACCAAGCTGGCAGGAATAGCCAACACTCCAGAAGATAGGCTTAAGATACAGAAGGATCTTGACAAACTTGAACATTGGGCACTATCTAATAAAATGAAATTCAATGGTGAAAAGAGTAAGGTTCTACATTTAGGCAACAAAAATGGAATGCACAGGTACAGTATAGGTGATACCTTGCTCAGTAGTAGTAACTGTGAAAGGGATCTTGGAGTCCTAGTGGACAACCAGTGTGCAGCAGCTGCCAAAAAAGCCAACGCAGTCCTAGGCTGCATCAACAGAGGGATAGAATCAAGATCACGTGACGTGTTAATACCACTTTATAATGCCTTGGTAAGGCCACACTTGGAATACTGCATTCAGTTCTGGTCGCCACGATGTAAAAAAGATGTGGAGACTCTAGAAAGAGTGCAGAGAAGAGCAACAAAGATGATTAGGGGACTGGAGACTAAAACATATGAAGAACGGTTGCAGGAACTGGGTATGTTTAGCTTAAGAGAAAGAAGGACTAGGGGAGACATGATAGCAGTGTTCCAATATCTCAGGGGTTGCCACAAAGAAGAGGGAGTCAAACTATTCTCCAAGGCACCTGAAGGTAGAACAAGAAGCAATGGGTGGAAACTAATCAAGGAGAGAAGCAACTTAGAACTGAGGAGAAATTTCCTGACAGTGAGAACAATTAATCAGTGGAACAGCTTGCCTCCAGAAGTTGTGAATGCCCCAACACTGGAAGTCTTTAAGAAGATGTTGGATAGCTATTTGTCTGAAACGGTATAGGGTTTCCTGCCTTCCTCCTCTACTATTGTATTGTATTGTATTAAGTTGACAGAACACCATTAGAATATTATCATTCCTGCTCAAAGTTGTGGCTAAGAGGGCTTTTGACACGATTTTGGGTTATGCTCCAATTTTACCTATTCCTTGACTGAGAGGCTCTACTCACCATCACTCATCCCCTATTCAGATTTCAAATGGACTACGGTAATGCGCTCTATATGGGGCTATCCTTAAATAGGATCTGGAAGTTTCAGTTGGTACAAAATGCAGCATCGCAGGCAGTTCTTATGTCCCTACAATGGCAAGCATTCCTCTGTGAGCTGCATTGACTGCCAGTTTGCTTGAGTCCAACTCAAGGGATTGGTTACAACTTTTAAAACACTTCGTGGCATAGGGACAGGTTATTTGACCACCTCCACCCAATTACAACTGCCTTTCCCAACACATCTGACTAAAGAGAAACCATCCACAAGAGTTTTATTTGGTGGGACTCAGGAAACAGGCCATTTCTGTTGTGGCGCCTCCCCTGTGGAACATCGTTTCACCCGGACGAGTTTAGCCCCATCCTTCACACTCTTCTAGAAGTCATGGCTGTGCCAGGAGGCCTGGGGATCTCAAAGAAAAGAGAAATGATGAGATGGCTGCATTGTTTTTAAAACCAATTCTCTCCACTGTCTTGTTATTAATAGGAGATCATTGAGATCTTTTTTTTTAAAAAAAATAACATTAGGGTTTTATTGTTTTTATTGTAAGCCACTTGGAGACACTATATTTTGAGATGGGTGGCTATAACATGTGATGGATGGATGGATGGATGTAGATAGATGATAAGTAGATAGATGGTAGGTAGTAGGTAGGTGATACAGATACAGATAAGAGATATAGAGATGATAGAGATGACAGATTTGACAGAGATGACAGATAGACCGAAGATTTTATCATAGTCAGATCACTTTCTGATTTAGAGATGCTTCTCTTTCTTCTTCTATAAAGGCTGAGAAAGGTTAATGGATTTCAAAGGTTTCTCACAGACTCTGGAGAAATGTTCAGCTCTTACGATTTGAAGTCCAGACTGCCGTGTGAAATAACAGGCACATTTGCCAAAACTGCATCCAAGTACCCTATGCCTGTATACAGAGTTATGCAACTCCTTGGTATATTCTTCAGCAAAAGGTAATGAAGGAACAGCCAGAAATAATAATGCAATAATAAAAGACCTACTCTCTAATTCTGCATAATTCTCCAGGTTGCCTTCCATCCGTTTTAAGCTACAGTGCAAACTGCAATTCAGTCTGAATAGCCAGGCATGCTATGTTATAGCTATAGATGCACTACAAATCTCCAAACTGCATTAATACACATTATGTGGGTCTTCCTATAGGAAGAAAATGGAAGTCCAAAATACTGTAGAAAGATAATTAATGTGGATTAAAAAATAGATACCATATTACATCAACTGCTTCCTGTATTCAGTACGATCAGCCAGTAATGGTTATGGAACTAATTTAGGGTTCCAGATTTCCTTTCTTTTACCTTGTGTCATGATGGTGTACATGGACACCAGTATTTGACACTCTGATGTCTTGTTCTCAATAAACATTGCCAAGTTTGGAGACCCCTGATATAGACTATATTAGCAGAATCTTGCAAATCCATCTGTGTTTTCTTTCCTTGCCTTTTATATTCCAATGAGATAGAAAGGAGACAGCTGGAGGCTCATTCCACTATTACCTCCTTTCCAAGAACCTTTTCATTTTATAATGTTTTCACTTCTGAATATTTCCTTCAAGGCCATTTCTATATCTCTCAATGGTCTTCAATGTAAGAGGCCGTATGTCTTTCAAAACAAGGCCCTGGAGACATGAGTAGACTCTAGTTTTTTGTGCTCTGCTTTTGATCTTCCCACTAGAAAATGCTTGTTGACTATACAAGCAGGATTCTAGATTGACAAGAGTGGCCCAACATCTAGGGCAGGGGTGTCAAACTTGGAGCCGATACATCATGTGCTGGCCCCGCCCCCACCCAGTTTAGCGAAAGGGAAAAGAGTCCCGATACGTCACGTGATGACGACTTGACAACACAAGTTTGACACCCCTGATCTAGGGTGTTCCTACTTTTCTGCAGTCTGTTCTCCACACCACCACCCTATATGAGAAGGTAAATAGCCAAAGAGAATAAATAGGGATGCTTCCTCACAATGTGGGAAATATTCAACTATATCAAGTGTCTTCATACTGCTGTCTTGTCACAATGTGAGATTATTTTCAACCAGATAAATATAGGATTACGTTATTCTCTATCATCTTGCAGGAGTGATTTATTTCTCTCCCTCTTCTTTGGGGATTCTGCATTAAATTTTGGAACCTGTTTTTCTTTTTATAATACTTTACAGATCAACAAATGTGTGATTTTTCAGTGCAATAAGCCAGTTGTGGATATCTGCTCATACTATTGGTTAGCATACAATTTGCAACTGTGTGTGTGAGAGAGAGGGGGGAGGGAGGGAGGGGGGAGATTTGGCCTCAAGGAATGTATTTAGTTTGAAATCTGCAGCTGCAATCATGCCTATAGATGACACAGGACATGTGTCAGTAATTTTAGTCCAACAATTTTGCGGCAGGGTAACATCTACAACAGTGATGCCGAACATATGGCATGCATGCCACAGGTGGCACGCGGAGCCATTTGTCAGGGCACGCGACGCGACGCGACAACTGAGTTCACCGTTTTTAAAAGCCATTTTTCGCCCTCCCCAGCCTCCAGAGACTTTATAGGAGCCTGGGGAGGGCGAAAAGAGCCTCCCCCCCTGGAGGCTCTCCGGAGGCTTCAGGGACCATCCGGAGGCTTCCCTGAAGCCTTCGGAATGCTTAAAACGACTCTCTGAGCAAACCGGAAGTGACTTCTGGGTTGCTCGGAGGGTCGTTTTAAGCGTTCCGAAGGCTTCAGGGACCATCCGGAGGCTTCCCTGACGCCTTTGGAGCGCTAAAAACGACCCTCCAAGCAAACCGGAAGTCACTTCCGGTTTGCTCAGAGGGTCGTTTTAAACATTCTGAAGGCTTCAGGGAAGCCTCCGGACAGTCCCTGAAGCCTCCAGAGGGCCTCCGGGGGGACGGGGGAGGCTCTTTTTGCCCTGCCCAGGCTCCTATAAAGCCTCTGGAGCCTGGGGAGGGCGAAAAAAGCATGTAAAAATGGGGAGGTCGCGCCTGTTGTGCGCGCATGCACACTGGGGGGGGGTCACGCATTGCATTATGGGTGCAGCATGCCCACACGTGACCCCCCTGCGCTCCCCCCACTTGTGGCATGCAAGCCAAAAAAGGTTCGCCATCGCTGATCGACAGTGACATCCAAATGTCTTCACTACCTAGATTAACTCCTTTGAGCTAGCATCCTCTAGATGTGTATAGCACGCAACATCCCCAGCTCAAGCTGGGGGATCTAGGCTCTGATGGTATTATCATTGTTATTGGTCAGTTGGCTAGATGTTTAGACTGAATTTGGAATTTCTGGGCGCCTATTAAGTCCTTCCCAAGAACCCGAGGTAGGCAGTTGTTGTTGTTTAATAGTATTAAAGGTATCATTTTAGGCTGTAAGCTGTTTCAGGTGAAGCTGCTTTTTGCAATTGACTGATGTGTTTGTCAATTCCAAATGGTGTTTGAAATTGCATCCATGGTGCATATTACTATTGGTACTATCTTTGCTTTCTTTTGCCACAGTCATTCTAATGATTATTTTGGCTATTATCGTTCAGATAGTAGACCATTTGGACCAGTTTGGTGTAATGGATAAGACACCAGGCGAGAAACCAGGAGACTGTGAGCCCTAGTCCCACCTTAGGGTCAAAGTTAATCAAGTGCACTTGGACCAGTCATTCACTCTCAGTTCTAAGAAGCAGGCAATGGCAAACCTCTTCAGAAATCTTGCCATAACTAGTCCTAGCAGTTTTTGTGGAAGTTGCACTACACATCTGATGACTTTATGCATGTTCATGTCATTTCCTTGGCAAGAGTATGCCAGAACTGTCTTTGTTTTTTAGAATATTTCTCTCCACTCATTCTCATTTACAGGACTAGGCTATTCTTGTGTGGTCCTCATCAAACTACTAACTAGTTTAATATCTGTTTAGCTTTTTCAAGACCAGCCAAGATTGGCTAAGTGCTGCCACCTTCTATAACTCGCCTGCTAACAAATAAGAATTTTGTAATTGGACAAAGCCTCCATAATATCCATTCTATGAATATATCCATAACACGTTCTTGTAATTCTGGTCCCAAATTGAAGGAACTTCATGAAACAATGTCGTCCTTCACCATAGACTATCTGAGGTCCCTTCGTTTTACAGCCTGGAACCTTTAAACCATTGGTCAAATATATTATGTATAATAGGATATGCAATGATCCAGGCATGTTGTTTGCACAACAGTATTTGACAACAATTGGAAGTTCATCAAGTTGTGTAGCAACAGAAAGGAGGCAACTATGCAAAATTTACCAGATCGGAAGACTTTGTGGAAAATAAAAGGGCGGGGGGGATGAAAAGGAACTCCATCTTCATAACATCAAACCGCAAAAGTCCGTAGGACAAATGTAATACAGGCCCTCCCTTTCTATCCAGGCTCTCATTCCAGCCACAATAAGAGTAAGTTTGTAGGAACCATCTCAAGCATTTGATAAAAAAAGTTCACACACACACAAATAGCAAAAAGTCAACTAAAAAGACGGGGGGGGGGCAGTTAATTCCACTCATTGCTCCTTTGATCAAGATGGCTTAATAGGCTTACATTTTTGGTTCTCCGCTTCGATGAAATCAAACCTAAAGTCAGAGAGGGATATGTGATCCACCTATGCTGCTAAACTACAACTCCAGATAACAAGATCAATGCTGAAGAACGCTAGGAGGGTGTTTTCAAGATCTGGAAGGCTGCAGATTTCTCTTCTTTGAGGTTGTCAGCACTTCCTGTAATTTCTCATAGCAACAGCACTTAAACTCACCTACTGCTTCATAGTGTTTTGCAGCACTCTCTGAGCAGTTTACAATGTCAGCCTATTGCCTCCTACAATTTGGGCTCTCATTTTACCAACCTTGAAAGAATGGAAGCCTGATTCAACCTTGAGCCCTGTCAGGATCAAATGCCAGACTGTGGGCAGTGTTTGCCTACGAGATTGCATTCTAACCACTGCGCCACCAGGGCGCCAAGGAAGGTAGCCAATCAGGGTGGATAAAAACCAATGATTTTTTTAAAAATCCCATTTTTTTAAAAAAAAAAATTAAATTGGATTTTTTTATTTTTATCAAATTTATTTTAATAAAATGCTTTTGGAGTAAAAATATATCTAAAGATAGTTTTCTATTTAAGATACACTAATAATTTCGTTTATTCAGCAGGAAATGGAGCTTAGTTATATAGCATGAGGCTGTATATTCTGCAATATTGGGACTGTCAGTGAGTCAACAGCAGATCAGAGGAGGAGCCACTGCAGGACAGAGGTGACAGTTGCTCTTTTAAAAATTATGATTTAAATCGAGTTGATTTAAATCAAATCTTTTTACTAGTGATTTAAATCATGATTCAAATCCACTCAATTTAAATCAAATCCACCCTGGAGTCAATGCAGAAAGAACCAGCATGGGATCAGTTAAAAGTTTGGCAAAAAAAAAGTCTGGAGCCTTTGTAATCATCTCTGTTCTCTTGCTAAGCTTCTCTCTTCCTCCCAGCTGTTCGACATTATTTTTACTCCATCTATTCAGGGCATATAAATGTAGTCGTTCTATGGATAACCCAACTCAAAAGCTAAGCATCTCCCAGGAGGTTCATCTGAGAAGACTACCAACGATAGGAGAAACCAACTCAGCTTCTCTTGCTCAATGCTGCATCAACTGAAATGCAAATAGGTCATACAATGTACAGAGCTGGCTAATGTCTCAGCAGTGAACTGGCATTGTGACCAGAAATCCTTGGTAGGAGGTTAAGGATTGAATGAGAACATCTGCCAACCCAATAAAGTCTGCCAAGTATTTTTTTCAAGTACAGAAATAAGGCTGATACACAAATATTTTGGGAGAAAAAAAATCAAGAGGCAATCTATTCACAAATTTGACTGTTCCTGGTGACTTTGTGGATATGCAGACTTCTTGCCACCGACTTCTTCCAAGTGAGCTAGTTGATTATTTGGCTTCCTATCCTAACTTGTTTGTTCATCTTACCTTTCCTCATTACCTTCTTTCTAAATACTAGTTTCATTTTGTCTTAGCTTTTTCAACATCAGTCAAGGTCAACTATATGCTGCCACGTTGCTTGGCAGAGATTGCCCTACCACCACCTAAAAATGACCTTCAACGTGAGAAGGAAAATGGAAAAAAAGAAGACAGAAATGAAAAATGGTGATTTGCTTGGCAACTTAATCAAAAAAACAAAACCCAAATCAAATACTGGAAAACAGCTTTTTCTTTTCATAGATTTTTTTCAGTAAAATCCCCCCAAATATTTAAATAATGGTACACTGATACAGATTTTAAAAATAACAACTTATCCACTCCAATGAAATCTGCTCTTTTAAGCAACTGCTTCACAGCAGCCATGTTTGAACAACACAACTGACCCAGTAATCTCTGACCTACTGTCACGTGCTAGCAATGCACAATCTTGTGCACAATCATCCAAAGGGTCAGTTTTAAATAGATATATATTTAAATATATATCACAATTAATACGACCAGGATAGGCACATCATATTTACAGCCCAATTTCCATCCCAGTGTGACCACAGAGGTAGAAAGAAAAACCATCCCATCCCAGGGAGATTGTATTTAGAGAAGACCAAAGAAAAGAGGTCCTCTCAAAGATTCATCTCAATCATGGACAATAGAAAGTACTATTAATGCTCAGGCAATATTACTGACCAGTGAAAGTTATATTAGCTCCAAATCAATCCTGGAAAAAAATGGGTGGGGTCAATTCACTATGTTCCATAATTTGCAGACTATACCAACATTCTTAACTCATCCACTGATTAATGTAAGCAGGAGGACTATCAATGGAGAACAAGGCCAAGCGTTACTACACTGCCTAATCTAGAAAGCAGTTTTCCACAGCAGTTCACGCACTGCGTCTACTAGTACAAGGAGTTCCAGAAACCATACTTACATCTTCCATACTAAATTTGAGAGAACTCCCCAGAATGACTTATTGCTGAATCATGATAGACCTCTTTAAATCAATGGTCTTATATGATAATGCCAGGTTATATTTTTACTGCTTGAGTAATGGACCCCACGGAATATCGGCCAGTGCTTTCCCTGCTTTAGCTTGACTGATCTCCTTGAAGTCTGTCAAAAAACACAAGAGAGGCTGCACCATTTGAGAGCAGTCTTTGAAGACTAATGCAAATTCTTGCACCAAGACATTCAGTGGGTGATACATAGAACTGATATCCTGCAAACTTAAACATGGAATTAAACAACAAAAATGTCATGTATGGGAAGATTTGGGGCTGAGAGTTCATGTGGGATGAGAGTTAGATAATACTAATATTCTTCTGTGAAACACTTTTGTGGTTTGGGGGAGAAGGCAAGCTTGGTTGCTCATCAGATCACTCCCACTCTCAGTTTCAATTGTCTTCCAGTGTCTTGGGAAAAAAATTATCGTATTAATTTTGAGCCTGACGAAATGCAAAATTTGCAACCCTTTTGAGTTTGATTTCGATATTTTTCTTTCCCGATAAGTATAATCAAAACATGTCTTATTAATTAAAACACAGAAAAGGGGTCATAAACGTTTCAATCCCATGATTATATCATAGCACCAAAACAAAAAAAGAATCAATACACACCTTTTTTAAAAAATAAATCCTGGTAATAACTCAACAACTTGAACAAGAACTCTGAAAAATGCAATAAACTGCCATGTGCATTAATAGGCACATTTTCACTTCAGCCAAAAGAACAAAGGTTTGAGATGACCCTCCAAAATCAAGATGAAGTAATTCAGAAGCCAAATTTCCCAACCATGTTGGTTTATGGTTCTCAGGTTGTAGCCTCAATAAATCTTGAGAACACTTAATCTGGGGAAACTTCTTCTGACTAATCTCTCCTCCTGTCCCTTTTGTTATGCTGAATAGCATCCTCCCTGCAAAGGTAGATTCTTTGCCTTTCAAAGCAACATGAGATCGACTTTATCAAATCTAAATGTCACTGACTCAATCCTGGTAATACATCTCTCAGCCATCAATCGGAAATGAACAAAAGGAAATTTGGACACTATTCGCCACCATTTCACTTGGAAGCTAAACATAGACAGAAGCTTTTGCTGGCTTTACTGCTGCTAGAGATCAAAAGCTCCCCCAGCCTCCCATTCAGGCAGGGAACCTTCTTCATTTGCACAACCAACTTCTCATGCTGTAAAGGTTCCCCTCGCACATATGTGCTAGTCGTTCGGGACTCTAGGAGGCAGTGCTCATCTCCCTTTCAAAGCCAAAGAACCAGCGCTGTCCAAAGACGTCTCCATAGTCATGTGATTGGCATGACTAAACGTCAAAGGAGCATGGAACGCTGTTACCTTCCCACCAAAGGTGGTTCCTATTTTTCTACTTGCGTTTTTACATGCTTTCAAACTGCTAGGTTGGCAGAAGATGGGACAAGTAACGGGAGCTCACTCCATTACGCGGTGCTAGGGATTCGAACCGTCAAACTGCCAACCTTCTGATCGACAAGCACAGCGTCTTAGCCACTGAGCCACCGCGTCCCTTTCTGATGCTGTAAAACTTTGATATGCCTGCACTCAGGAGTTTCGTTCGGAACTGTGTCTCAGCTGGCAATGTACAGAAACCAACAGGAGTCAAATCCAGCAGACCTGAGCCCAGGAGATCAAGCTATTCCCCCTTCTCTCCATCCGCTACACAGATGGGGCAGGTACATCACTCACCAGAACACCTGAGCCATGATTCAAAGCAAGATGGGGGGGGAGGGGAACCTCTTGTAACACTGACTGAGTGTAGTTATGGAATATTTTATTTTACACAATATAACAACATAGAGTTGTTGAGATTTTACAGCATTTGCCTGAAAATGAAGGCAACACCATTACCACGTGGAGGAGGAGGGGGGGGAGGAGAGAGGGAAGAAAAAGACACTCAAGATTGCTTTAAAAAATATTCTTTTTTGTATCATGATTGATCCATTAAATGGTTGGTGTAGAGGAAAAGACCAACGGCCTCCGCACAGGGCCTTTTTCCGCCCATGCGCTTTTGTTCTTGATCGGCCATTGGAGAACCAAGACGTCAATCCAAGGAAAAAGGAAGGCACTAATGTCATTTCATGCTTTTTCCTTGATCACTTTTTAAAAATTTATTTAAATGAGCTCTTTGAACGTGACATTTGCCTTCGGTTGTTATACTAAAAACAAAGAAACCCCAAATGGGAACAAGTGGACGTTGCCTGGTAGGATGGAGCCCAACTCTGCCCAAAAACAATAAGGGTGGAAAAAATGCAAACTGCTCGAATGGATACACGTTTTCCAACAATGTTTGGAGGACGGGAGGGCGGTTTACTCCATACTTTTTTTTTTAATTTAGAAAAAAAACACCACACATCACAGCGGATCACACAGTGCTTTCCAATATCCACTCAGAGCTTGAGAAAGTTGCTTTGCCACTATCCACATTGGAACAGTCTGTCTGCATGAGCATCCCATTCACAGACAAGCTCCGCTTAGACCAAAATCCACCTGCATTGGAGGAGTTAATATAACAATGGTATTCCATTAATTCTCCGTTCAGGGAGTACCTGCGTTTTGCCCGGGATGTGTCAGCTGGCAAAGTGAGGAACTTACTTGACTTGGCTTGTGCTCTTTTGTACTGGGATCCCCCTTTGGCATAGTCTGGGGTTTGGCTAGACAACTGCAGAGCAGTTGAGTTGTTGCGGTTAGTGTTCTGGGATTCTAGGCTGGTAGCGGCGCCTTCGCTCGGCGGTGGAGGATCACTGCTGGGCTTTGGCATGGGCTTACGCTTCAGCTTTTGGGAAGTGGGAGGGCCAGGAGTCCACATGGGAGGCAAAGAGGAGGTAGCAGTGGAGGAGTCCTGGCTGCAGCAGGCTTCCGACGACTGCGCCACATTGTCGTTGCTGACTTTGCAGCACTGCAGGCTCTCCTCACGCCCCACAGCCTGCTTGGACCCAGACTGGGACATGACGGCTCCACTGCACCCCTGGGCCTGAGCCCCGTTGGTCTGGGAGTAAACGTTGCTGACCTTGGCCACCTTGGGGTGCCCGCCGTTGTTACACACCTTATAGCGAATCATGAGGATGATGATGAAGACCAGGACAGAGGCCACGATAATCCCTCCGATGATGATGATCATGGTCCCGCCCAGGAACTGGGACTGCATGAAATGGCAGCGCACGTAGTCCTGCTCCGTCGTGAACTGGGTGCATCCCACCACGCGAGTGGCTGTCAAGGAGGTGATGCCATCATCATAGATTGCTAAGACACACAAGTCGTACATCGTCCCCGCGGCCAGGTTGTTGACCAGGAAGGTCTTGCTCATGGGAGGTATCATTCTACGAGATGATAGGATAAGATATAGATTAATACATTGGATTGGATGGAGGCGATATACCATGAAGTGGGTCTCCAGGTGCTCTGCCCAAGCCTGCTTTCCCAGTGCCTCCTAGTTGTAGTGGGAGAACATGGTCCTAATACAACTGGAGAACATAAGCTGGAAAGGAACATTTGTCTTTCCTTTTCCATTTGTTTAAACTAAATAAAGCAGAATTTGATGCTAGATTAAATAAGGAAAGGGAAAACTATTGCCAGAGCACTGGAAGATTCCCCATGTACTTTCTGCTCAAAAACACACTCCATTGCCAGACCTTATATCTCTTGCCCCAGGTTATTAAACCTAGATCTAGGGCACTCAGTGTTTTAACTATGCACCCATCACACGACACAGTAGAAAATAGCATTTCAATATAGTCTATACATCGGACGTTTTCTCAACTATTCAAAACAATCCATCGCTGGTTAAAAATGCTGAAGCAATTCCAAATGATACATGAAAACATCCATATAATATAGGAATAAAGCAAATCCAGATGAAAGGAAAGATATTATGCAAAGCTCGGGTGAGTATGAAAGCCAGGAAAAGGCCAAAATAATTACACTTCTTGCTTTCATGTTTCCTTTAGAACATAGAAGTTGTTCCATTTATTACATTTAAGTATGCAGCTCCCAGAATTCTCTAAAACATTCTTCAGTCAGTTGTGTTGAACTGTAAGTCTGCATAGAGACTGACGCTGTTTATTCTCCAAAAAGAAACAATACCCCCCCTTTTTTTAAAAAAAAAGCAAGCTTGGAAACAAGGCCCGGGGGCAACCTAAATGGGCTGAGAGCTGCCTGGCTACCATTTCTCATTCTCCTTTTTGCTTCTCATGAGCACAGAAGCAAGTGTGATTAGATATTTCATTATTTATTCATTCATACTTTCATTCATTTGATTTATCTAGCTGCCCTCCTCAGCATGGAAACTCATCGTCCCTCAAGCATCTCGGTCTCCATCCTAATTCATATGCATTGATCTATTAAATGTATGTTCTTTCTGTACTGGAGGGAAAATAAACTTGATCTCCACAATCATTTTCTAAGGGATGAGTTGGAAGCATCTTCTGTTCATAGGTGGACAGATAGATCTCCTAGAGCTGGGGGGATAAGCAGCAAAATTAATTCTAAGGCTTTGTTCTGTGTTGGAATTATAGTACCTGAACTATTACATTTTCTATTATTCCAGCTTATAGAGTCAAATATCCTTCTTCTATCTGAGAGTGAATTCATGTACACAACAGGTAACTGAACCGGAGACCAATATGGCCCCAATTTAGCAATAGCAATAGCACTTAAACCTATAAATTGCTTTACAGTGCTTTGCTGCCCTCTCTAAGTGGTTTACAGAGTCAGCATATTGCCCCCAACAATCTGGGTCCTCATTTTACCCACCTCAGGAGGATGGAAGGCTGAGTCAACCTTCAGCTGGTGAGAATCGAACTGCTGGCAGTCGGCAGAATTAGCTTGCAATACTGCATTCTAACCACTGAACCACCACAGCTTTTATTGACCGAGTCACAAAGGACATTATTAGAGTCATCAAGAAGCCAGGCATCTGAGGTTCAACTAGAACTTTATTTTATGTAGCAGCTTTTCTCAGCTAAGATTTCTGAATCTTTTCCATATCAATAGAAGGGAATGTTCGCAGCTGAGGGTTGAACCATTGGGCCCTTATTGTTTCTGAGCCTAGTTGCTTTATTGCAGACCTTTTATTACCCAACTAGGTAACATCATCACTGCACTGATGATATTAGCTAGTTGAGTAGTGAAATATCTTTCCCATATACCTCTCTCTCATCTATGTTTTTCTTTTTATCAATATACTTTTTAAAATACTAACAGTATGTATATTTTAATCCCAATCATCCTTGCATGTTTTTTGCTTAAATGATAGAAAATGATATGCTTATTGCAAAAATAAAAAAATCATCTTGATTTGGTGTTTTTTAAGTGGGGGGGGGAGGTGTTGGTCCTGATTCTTTTAATCTGCAGGACCAGCTCCCATCCAAGGATATGACATTTTTAAAAAAGATACTAAAGGATAAACTGTTCTTGAACTGTAACTGCTCCTTTAATAGTTTCCAGAGCAAATCCCTATTTAGCAAATCAAAGTCATTGGCTGTTTCCCTCTCTGCCCCAAATGAGATTGAATAATTGGAATTTTCCTGAGGCTCAAATACGGGCATCTTTTCTAGAACTGTCATTCCAAATAGAGGGTATTAATGTCTTCTTAGCTAAATTAACCAGATTACCTTGAAGGATTAAAGTTCAACAAGGATTTGTACAAAAATAAAACAAATTTAAATAAATCAGACTTCAAGGCTGAAAACGACACTGCCCTTTGCCCATAAAGGAGGACAATCGCTCAGGCCTCCCTCTGGATGGAAGCCCAGGTCTAATAGCTCTCATTAATGTATTAATTGGTTTATTTTTTTAAAAAAACAACAACCAGATCCTGTTTTTCAGTTTGCTAGAATTCTCAAGAGTTGCTTAGAACATTCACAAATAACCAGAACATAAAAACAGTAATGAATCTAACAGTCCGGGGAAATAAAATTCTCTTGTTTTAATAGACCATCGTCGGTTGTTCTTAATATTTGGGCAGGAACATATGGAGGCCTATTATCATCTGGGTCATATTCCTAAGCAATCAAGAACCCTATTTTAAAAGTCAGTTCCTGGAATATGCAGACAATACATACACATTTTTACCCTCTTCCCCAAAAGACCTGTGAACAAGAAATCAATGCATTTAACACAGCTGTCACTACTGCTGTTCATCATGTTGTTAGGGTTGTGTTTTTTTTTTAGCCTGGTTAGGCAATTAGCTCTCACAGGCCCCGGCCCATTAATGGTTGCAGGAGTCAGTTTATTTGCCTGCAGAAATATGATTTGATCACTAACGCTATCTATACCGCAGCTTTTAATACAACCTTTCACCCAAACCACTCAGTAGCATTAATACAGCACTTTGGAAATAATTTAAAAGGTTACTTTGGAGGACCCAGGGACTTGAATGCTACTCTTGCCTGCCTTTCTTTAAACCATAGCATTTCCCATGCCTAGGAAAAGACGCAAGTTGCTTTAAAGCGGAGGTGGGGAACTATGGCCCTTTTATGACTCGTGGACTTCAACTCCCAGAATTCCTGAGCCCAGTCATGCTGGCTCAAGAATTCTGGGGGTTGAAGTCCACAAGTCATAAAGGGGCCGTAGTTCTCCAATTCTGCTTTAAAGCATGGTTGGCTTGCCTGGGCCACATTGAGTGAAGAGGAAATGTCTTGCGATCAGTGGTGGGCTGCAGGCAGCACGCCCCGGTACGCGTGTACCGGTGCCTGCCAGAAGCACTAGCCACCGTACCGCAATGGTGCTTTGGAGGGCCAGCCCGCTCGCCCTCGTTCCTTACCTGTATTTGAAGGGAACGGGCCATTTGCACACACACGTGCAGTGTATGGTGCCTGTGCAACGCTCCACCGAGCAGCTGGAGCGTGGCAGGTGGTGGGTGCACATGCATGTGCAGTGCACGTGGTGCATGCCCGGCTCCCATTGCAGCGTACCGGTTGCAACGGGAGCCGAAACGCACTACTGCTTGTGATCCACATCAAATATATAATACAGTTAATGTGTATAAATTATATAATAATGTTAAAAGTTTACGACCTTGTGGAGCTGCATTACTAGCTGTCTAGGGCCACAGAATGGGCATGGCTGTCTTAAAAGGTTACAGGGAGCTGCTACTTTCATGCTGTCACATACTGATGACCTTTTTCTGAATGACCTCCAAAGCACTCCAAAGCCCTAGCCCTTGACCCATCATTCTCTCTCCTGCGACACAAACCCAAGCATGGCCATCAACAGAAAAACCTGAACTTTGACTGGGATAAGAGTTCTTATCCAAAGCAAATGTACCACCCATCATTCCTTTCCTTAAATATATCCAGTGAGCAATTCAGCAGTTAAGAGATCAGTTACATAAACTATGGAGAAACAACCCAGGAAGCTGACATCCAATGCTTTCCAAACACAGGACTGACAATACCGCCAAATCCTTCAAAAGATGATTACGCTAATGGATCAACAAATACAGTAGTGCGATTGTGGAGCTGCAAACTAGAGAGGTAGACCCACAAACCATCCAAGATCATTCTGCAATTAAAAAACAACAACCCAGAGTTCTTGGATTATGCTTCGGGGCCAATCTGCTACCCCATAAGCTAGGTAATTCTCCTTGCAGGAGGTTGTTACATTATCACTCTTTCCTTCCCAACCTATATATCTAACCATCTGTCCCAATAGGCAATAGGAATACAGTTTCATTCCTGATTTTTCTGGAGTTGAGCTGGGCCGGAATCCCCTACCTGTAAACAAGCGAATCATCATATGTTCCATTATACTGAATTTGGAACATACGTATCCCGGGTATATTCCTTTGGAAATTAAATTTAAGCAGGGCAGTGGATGATGTGGCTTCTGCTATCACCACCTTCTTGTCCTGGCTAACTTTCGTTTCCCCGTTGCTACTGCTTGCATTTGAGCCAGATTTGGTCGAAGTTGATATATCCGAGGAGCCAGGATCTGGCTCATGGATGTGGTTTGTGCTGTTTACTATGTGAGGCAGTTTGATTATGTGAAGATCTACAGACTGGGTGTCTTCCCCCGCTGGGTTGGAAGCAATACAGGTGAAAGAGCCTGTATCCTTCATGGTTGTAATATGAATGTCAAGAGTTCCGTTGTCGTACACCAGAGACCGGGTTGCATTAGAAATCAGCTTGCCTTCTGGGGAAATCCAATGTATAGCAGGCTCTGGGTCGCCACGGGCTTTACATCTCAGGATGGCTCTTTGGCCCTCTAGCACTCTGAGCTCATGTGTGTGTCTAGTAATGAGCGGGGGTTCGCACAGGAACTCCTCCTCGGGGACCGACCAGAAATAGCGACCAGACAGAACAGAAGGTGAAGCGCAAGTCTCCAGGTCGTCCTCCCTGGAAAGGCGTCTCAGCCACAAAAGTTCACAATTGCAATGAAGAGGGTTCCCTCCAAAGCTCAGTGCAAATGTGGATGGGCTGATGATTCCTGAGGTGGCTAAAACCTGAGCTCGCTGGAAGAGAGGGTCAGGCGGCAGCTTATGCAGTTTGTTGGATGTGACGTCCAGCCGGGTCATCTTGTGGAGGTGGGAGAAGGTCCCCTTGGGAATGTTGATGATCATGTTGTGGTCCAAACTGAGGGTGTGCAAGCTGATCATCTTCTCGACAGCATCCCAGGGAATGGTCTCCAGGTTGTTGTAGGACAAATCCAGCTCCTCAAGAGCCAAGACATCGTCAAAAGCAGTGGAGGAGATCATGGTCAGCTGGTTATTGTTCAATATCAAATGATGCAGATTGGAAAGCCCACTTAGCATGTCATGGGTGATTTTAGTCAATCGGTTACTGTTCAAGTGCAAAGCCCTCAGGTTGCGCAGGTCAGCAAATGCATGAGGGGTGATGAAACTAATTGTATTCCTAGACAGCGTCAGGTCCACCAGGCTGGTCATGTTGGCAAAATCTTTCCGCTTGATACTTGTAACAAAGTTGTCTGCCAGCCGTAATTCTACTGTCTTCCTATCAATGTCATGAGGGACAAACAATAGCCCTTTCTTTGCACAAAGTGTAGCAAGATTGGGAGACCAGATCTGGCATACGCAGCGCTTGGGACAAGTCTCGGCCTTCAGCACTAAGCCAATGAAGAACAGATATAGAAGCAGTTTTTCCATTGTAGAACAGGGTCAGGATCCTAGGAAAAAAGAAAAGAGAATACACAGCATTAGAGGAGACCATGTCAAGGGCAGGGAAATCAAGAAGTCCAGGCAGTTCAAAAGAATATAAAGGTTTATTGCACACATGTGCTCTACAAGAATCTGAACACTAGCAGTCAAAGCAAATTGATGGTAGATACAAATCAATAGAAATCAAGATAGGCTGAACTTAAAAATCTCTTGTGGGTATGAAAGGATTCGAGACTGATGACCCGTTTGATCCCTCCCTTGGCTTCAGCCTGGTCATCTCCCACAGAGCAATTCTACAGGGAAATTCTATAGGGAAAACAAGATCTCAGAAGCATATATGGTGCTTCACCAGGGGAGTGCAGATTCTACTTCACTATATTCCAGCTCACAAGAGAATTAAATTGACGAAACTATCTAAGATTTCAGTGCATCATTTCTAGCAACAAATTCATGGCTGCAAAATATATGTCTTTTGATAGCCCAGCAGGTACATTAGGTGTCTGGAAATCCTGGGAATTCCAATTCATGTGTGAAAGGGAAATAACTTGATTCCCTTCAATAATAAATGAACCATGGTAACTTAATCCTTTTAGTAACTAAAGATTAACATTATATCCACCATTAGAAGAAAACTCAACGAAGGACTGGTATAGCCTTATTTTGCAGTTTTATCCAAATAAGCTTGCTAGGCAGGCTGTTAAAGGTTACTTGCTCATGGGAATCTGGGACATTTCATTCAGCTTTGCCTGTAAGCTTATGATACTGAATTCTTTCCAAAAAATGGGCTCCCTCCTGCACACAATCAACCAAAACTGATGGTCTGGAGGATGCAGACATTTGTTTTACTACATGCTTCCTGGGAAATTCACCTCCAGGTATTTTATAGAAAAATACTGGAGGGTGTCATAAAATCACAAGGTGACACAAAGCTGAATTTCAGAAACAAGTAGAAGTTGGAGTGGATATTACCAACTCACTAGAGATGGTATTATGCTGGTTCGGACAGGTTCACCCAAACTGCTAACGGAAATAGCGGCTCTATGCCATCCCATTTAGGCACTTTTTTCAGCCAAAGTGCATGTGCAGAAGGCTGAGCACATGTGTGTATGGGGCACGTACGAGTAAAGTGTGAGCGTGCATGCTCACATTTGCGAATCAGTAGGGATAGTAAGTGACTACCACTCCTGCAACTCACAATCCAAATCATCCAGCAATAGAATAACAGAGTTGGAAGGGACTTTGGGGGTCTTTTAATCCAACCCCCTGCTCAAGTAGGAGACCTTATATCATGTTTCAGACAAATGGTGGTCCAATCTCTTCTTAAAAACCTACAGTGACAACAGAAGTGCTTGCCCTTTTTAAAAAGATCTCCATTAGATAATTTACCACTCCCAATCTCAGGTTTTATTGCTTTAGCAATAGCAATAGCACTTAGACTTATATACCACTTTACAGTGCTTTACAGCCCTCTCTAAGCGGTTTACAGAGTCAGCTTATTGCCCCCAACAATTGAGATCCTCATTTTACCCACCTCAGAAAGATGGAAGGCTGAGTCAACTTTGAGCCTGGTGAGATCTGAACTGCCAAATTCCAGGCAGGCAGCATTCAGCAGAAGTATCCTACAGTACTGCACTCTAACCACTGTGCCACTGTGACTCAAGGAAATATTGACTCAATCAAATCCTGTTCCCTCATTAATTTCTGATGCAACCTAAGTTTCTTACATCACCCACAGGTAGCAAAACATTTGGGCCTGAGGGACTGTCCGAATAGGGATTACATCTTTATTCAATAAGAGCCACTTGGCTCATCTGAAACCTTAAGTTTTGAATAGGTTCTCAAAACATGTACAGTACACCACAGTCATTCACATGTGTCATTAAGCACCCCTAAAATATATAGATGGGGGGGCACAGTGACCTATGGGGATATAGTGGCCTAGCAGTTAAGACACTGGGCTTGTCAATTGGAAGATTGGCAGTGTAAGATCCAAATATCACAATGTGTCGGTTGAGCTCCCATTCCTGCCCCTTACAAATGGAAGTAGATAAATAGGTACCAGTTTGATGGGAAGGTAACAGTGTTCTATGCACCTTGGCATACAGTCATGCCAGCCGCATGACTATGAATGCATCTTCAGACAATGCTAACTCTCTCTGCTAAGATATAGAAAAGAGCACCACCGCCTAGAGCAGGGGTGTCAAACTTGCAAGGTCACGTTGTCGTCACGTGACATATTGTGACTTTTCCCCCTTCGCTAGACCTGAGTGGGCATGGCCAGCCTGTGACGCATCTGACCCATGGGCCAAGAGTTTCACACCCCTGCCATAGAGTCAAACACACCTGGGCAGGGGAAACTTTACCTTTATCTTTAAAGTATATAGGTTGCCTATGCTTTCACATCAATACATAATTGATCTACCTTCTAAAAGTGCCTAAGCTACTAGCAATTGTGCCGGCAAAATCCGGTTATTATTAAGAGCAGAAAAAATTGGAGAAAGATTTAAAAATAGAGATATTAGAAGGGAGATTGGTTTGGGTCCAAGTGAAGCACAATTGACTGAGGACAAAGACGTGGTAATGTGTAACTTATTTATTCCACACATTGTCTAAGATGACACACATCTTTATCTAGATGGCACTGTTCAGCAACACTAACTGAAAAATATGCAAATGTCTGGTAAAACTGATACAACTTTTGTTGTAGAGTCTGAAGGCTGTCTGCCAAGAAGCAGCAGTGGCTCACTGTTCTCTCCTCCTACACTTTGGCATCTTGCAAATACTCAAAAAAAAAATAATCACCAAGATTAGGGTCACCTAATATTTCAAGTCACAGATTCAATGCCTGGAAAGCTGCTGCCATTTGATCATTAAATCTCTTCACAACTAAACCGTCTTGCAATAAAAACTACCTTTCAGGCCTGCAGTCATATTCCTTTCTGGGTCTTTGGCCTGCCACACTTTCTATTATTTTACTATGCGGTTTCTAATGGGGGGAAATGGGAGGAGGGGATGGTATGGAGTAAAATGCTATGTAGCCAAAATAAAATTCCTTTCTAGAATTCAAGGTCGTCCTTTGTCTCTACACCTCTGCACCTGACCGGAACTGGATGGGTGGAACTGCCAGCATGGCAGTGGAAGATTGGACCATGTGATGGACTTGTGGGTGTGGGGGCAAGATCACGAACTTTCAACTAGGTGGGGAAAACCCAGGAAGCTCAGATTCGTGTTTTTCCCAGATGTGCCAACATGACTCTCTTAATAAATTGGAACTTTGAGGAATCCTTTGCCTTGGACTCTGATTTAATTTTGGATGTTATTTGGAACCCTGACACTACTTCCATTTCACACTTCTTTTCCATAAAGGGCATGTAGAGGGTGAGTACAGAGTCTGCAGTCTGTGGTCTGCAGTTGAGCCATATACACAACACATGCACATTCAATTATTAAGATATTCTACTGATTATCCGTATTATCGTAATTTCTTTTATACACCCAAAGGAATCCTGCTTTACATTTTTTGCAGGTCACTTTCACAGATTTGCATTTTGTGTGCGCCTAGAACACATTTTTCATTAATAAACACATTTTTGCATGCATGCATATTATTTTCCCGGTTTCCCAAATAGATGTGTTTATTTCACACTTTTTGTGCTGAGCGACATTTCAAGACAGATGTTGACAGCCTCAGCGAATTACCTGCTTGTTTATGGTGGAACAGATTTAGTTTTTGCACGGAAATGAATCCATTAACATTTTTCTGGCACCCCTAGTTCAGCAATTCCCAATTCAAACTTTCACCTCCGGGAGCCCGAGACAAGCTATGACTCTCATGGCTTTGACAAAATGAAAATCATGTATATATCCACACTTTTATAAGCTGCTTTTCAAAGCTATTTATTGTAAAATGAAAAGAAGGGTTTAAGAGATTAAAATGGAAAAGCAGAAACAAAAATTTACATTTCAATGGGAAAACCACAACAACCAGCAACAGCCTAATAATATCAGCAGGTTGCAATACAATACAATAGCAGAGTTGGAAAGGACCTTGGAGGTCTTCTAGTCCAACCCCCTGCCTAGGCAGGAAACACTATACCGTTTCAGACAGATGGCTATCCAACATCTTCTTAAAGACTTCCAGTGTTGGGGCATTCACAACTTCTGGAGGCAAGCTGTTCCACTGATTAATTGTTCTGTCAGGAAATTTCTCCTCAGTTCTAAGTTGCTTCTCTCCTTGATTAGTTTCCACCCATTGCTTCTTGTTCTACCCTCATGTGCCTTGGAGAATAGTTTGACACCCTCTTCTTTGTGGCAGCCCCTGAGATATTGGAACACTGCTATCATGTCTCCCCTAGTCCTTCTTTCTCTTAAGCTAAACATACCCAGTTCCTGCAACCGTTCTTCATATGTTTTAGTCTCCAGTCCCCTAATCATCTTTGTTGCTCTTCTCTGCACTCTTTCTAGAGTCTCCACATCTTTTTTACATCGTGGCGACCAGAACTGAATGCAGTATTCCAAGTGTGGCCTTACCAAGTTGCAGTTAAACCATACTAAGACTGGGTAAAATAAAAAAAAAAGAGGTTTGCTTTATTATGTACTTATTTCATTTATTTATATCCTGTCTTTATTATTTTTACAAATAACTCAAGTTGGCCAACATATCCAACACACCTTTCTTCTCCAATTTTCCCCACAACACCACCAGTAAGAGAGTGACTGGCGCATGCTCACTCAGCTGGCTTTCATGGCTAAGGCAGGACTAGAACTGACGGTCTCCAGCTTTCTAGCCTGGTGCCTTAATGACTAGATCAAATTGCCCTACATTATTGCCAATAATCTTCATCAGGAAGATTATTATAGGAAAGCGAATAGATAGATTAATACACTAAAACCCACTTTGCCCAGGCCAAAATAACACTATTATGTAAAACATCAATAGAGGCCGCACAGCCGTCCAATTCTGGGAACAGAGCCAGTGGTGAAATTAAAATTGTTTTACTACAGGTTCTGTGGGCGTGGCTTGGTGGACGTGGCAGGGGACGGATACTGCAGAATCTCCATTCCCACCCCATTCTGGGGCCAGCCAGAGGTGGCATTTGCCAGTTCTCCAAACTGCTCAAAATTTCCGCTAAGCTTCTCCAGAACCTGTCAGAATCTGCTGGATTTCACCCCTGAACAGAGTTGGTCTTAAGAGACTTCTGGAAACCAAGAACAGTGGGAGTCGTGCGTGTATCTCCAGAAGGAAGAGGCTACAACAGTGAATGCCTGCTTTCTTGGCCCCATACGATCATAACATAAAATTGATGGGACTTGTATTGTTCCTTTCTCCTGATCACATTGAGCGGACAGAAACAACTGAAAAAAGGCGATCCCTCAAATAGCCAGGCCCTATTCCCGTGAAGGTGAACCTATGGCACACATGCCACAAGTGGCACACTGAGCCCTCTCTGCAGGCACGCGAGTCGTCGCCCCACCTCAGTTCCAACACGCATGTGCATGTGCCTCCCGCTGGCCAGCTGATTTTTGGGTCTCTGTCGTGCATGCACGCGGGCAGGGTGCAGGCAGGCAGATGTGTGAGCATGCACTGGGGCAGGGTGCATGCGGGGGTTACGCATGCATGTGTGGGGCATGCATTGCATTATGGATGTGTGTGTGCTTTTGGCACGGCGCCAAAAAGGTTAGCTATCACTGCCCTATTCCATGGCTAACTATCACCTTTTGAATTTATCAAGGCAATATGAATCTTACTTGTCCATAATTTTCTTCATTTAATTCCCCTCCCCCTTAAAATAAGAGCTTCTGGTGATCTGTGAGCAAACATTGCCCTTGGGGTATTTTGTTTCTCAACTCTGGATACTTTAAAGATTTAGAAACGCTAATAGAATTCATTTCAAATGGACCCCAATTTAGAAGTTAAGTTCATTTTAATTGAATGGTTTGTTGACTATATATAGGTTGAATTGCAGGTAAATGTTTCAGAATTTCCTCAGAGAACTTCAGTTATTTCTGTTTTGAAATAAAAGTATATCTCCTTCCTTTGCTCCAAACGGTTGTTTTCCTTATTTTCCATATTTCAAAACTGATGCAGCTGTGTATTGATAAAGCAGTCGCAGTAGATGTACAATGTTATAAAACTTCAAACTGATGAAAACACAGTTCCTTCTCCCCAATGTAAAATAAAACTGTGAGTATGGCAAAAAGGTAACAACACAGATATCTGCACAATTTCTTAACTGTGCAGAGTCCAGATGTGAATTTCTGCTGGGAATTAAATTGGGGAAAAAATCCTTACTAGCCACAGTTAGTAGAAAATTTATGGAATTGTTCTATCGATTCCCAGTTAGAAGTAGTAACTTAAATCAAAAACAGATTTTAAAAATCAGACCAGTTTTTTCAACATCAGCTTATTCCTGTTCCATGTAGCAATTTTTCTTTTTCTTTGCTGCAGTTTCAAAAAATCATTTCAGGGATAAAGATATGAACTTTCCAGATATTCTTCTGAAGGCACCAAAAACCTGTTTCTATTCAGGGGAAAAAAACATTATCTATTACAGATGTAATTCACTTTGCTATTTTAAGAAGATACAATACCATATGTAAAATGTGGTTTATTTGCATAATTTTCAGTTTGCTAAATTTATTAGCAGTAAAAGTATAATTTAGTTGTATAATAATTATGTTTGCCAGTTGAATTTATTTTTAAAATGTTATTTACAGAAGCGGAGGACAAAGAGGAGATTCGCTGATCTCTGGTTTATCAGCAATAGATAAAGCCAGGTGCAAATCAGTATGAAATTCTCCTTTCTTCTTTAGTGAAAATGGAAGACCAACAGAAGTAATCTATTTTGCAAAGAATTGGCTGGGGAATTCTGAGAGTTGTCCCACACCATAAAATTGCTCAGGTTTAGAAACACTTGTCTAGGTAAGAGACTTCTATTAAAAAAAACCATTTGGGAGGAACAGAGGCAAGCAACGTATAAAGCACTTTCTGTTGTGTGTTTTTTTCATAAACTTTCTGTTCAAAAGCAGCTGCCACACCAATTCCAAGAGCAATAACTGCATTCTCTCTACCAGCAATGATAGCTGGTACACTACCAGAAGCTAATGAAAGGTGCTTTTGTGCCAGCAAACTACTTGACTTCTCGAAACATAAAAACAGACCCAATGGCATGAACCAATTACAAACACGGTCCATTCAAAGTATAGTCTCTCTCATAAATTTTATAGACTAAATAATTTATTCCAAAACTAGCTTCTGTGGATTTTAGTTCACGTATGCCACAATAAACTTTATGGCACCACCAGGCTCTGCGGTTTTGAAGTCAAACACTATCAAATCAATTTAGATCATCCAACAAAACAATCTACACAGTATCAGGATGAGTTTTGGTTTGTCTCTTGCTAGTTGTTTAGGCAAGTATTATTCCCAGTTACCAATTCAAGGAGAAGCTCTTTAAAAGTTCCCAGAAACTGTAAAGGATATAAAGTGCATCAGCTAGGCTGATAATCACGGAAGTAATGATGCTACTATTGAAAATCTGTACTATGCACCAACTGCTTACCGGGCAGATTACAAGGTGGATTTACCCATGAAGCCTAAATGTACAGTGGTATCTAGTACTCATCGTTAATTGGTTTCAGGAGTGGTACCAAAAAGCAATGAGTACCAAACAAAATTTTATTTATTTATTTTATTTGTTTAGTTTGTCACTCATGTACACGATAACAGGAATACGCATGAATAAGAACACAGGAAATGGGTACAAATAAAAGGGAGCATTAGGACAGGGACCAGAGGTGGATTCCTACCGGTTCAGCTGAACCGGTAGTGGTTTGGCAGCCTGGGTCGCTGCCAGTTCCAGCAACCAGGCCTGCCATGCCCTAGAACCGGTTCTCCTATGCCCCGCCATCTTGATTTTCAATTCTGTGCATGCGCAGAACAGTTGTAATTGCACAAATTTCTTTTTTTTCTTTTTAAAAAAGTTTTGCGCATTCACAGACCTATTTTTGCGCAAATGCGCACGGGCACACTCAACTGGCAGTAATGCCGGGAGCAACCCACCCGTGACAGGGGACAGTTGGCACGTTGGTGCGCTTATGCACGCCCCTTACACACCTCTTAGGAATGGGGTGAAGTCAAGAGTAGACAGTCTAAGGTTAAAGTTATGGGGGTTTTGGGATGTAACAACAGAGTCAGGTAGTGCATTCCAGGCATTGACCACTCTGTGCTGAAGTCGTATTTTCTGCAATCGAGTTTGGAGTGGTTTACCTTGAGTTTGCATCTATTGTGTGCTCGTGTATTATTGCAGTTGAAGCTGAAGTAGTCATTGACAGGTAGGAAGTTGCAGCAGATAATTTTGTGCACTATGCCCATGGGTACTATACCCATGAAGAATAATGCAATGAGGCACAAGGGAGCTGACAACGATAAGTTTTAGCTTGTGCGTTGAGTACCAACCAAACGGTGAGTACCGGGACAAAATCCTCACATTAAAATCCACTGAATACCAACTCTGATGCGTTTCAAAACAGTTGAGTATCAAGTTACCACTGAATATAGAGGAAAGAGCCATCTTTCCTCCTTAGGTTAAGTAAATCAGAAGAATTTCTGTTGAAGATGCCTCCAACAGGATTATTTTTCCAGGACATAAGAGAGGGGCTTCCCTGAGATGCTCCCTGCAATGCCGTATATTCTATTGGAAGTATCGAATCATCCTCACTCTCTCAGCATTTAGAAAATCTCTAAGGACGCATGGCTTTCACCATGTGGCTTTTAATTGTTAAATTATTTTTAGTAACAAAAGTTTGTTCTTTGAGGGAGATGGGCAATTCAGAAATATGAAAAAAAAAATAAACAAGCAAACAAATAAAAAAATATAGTTAATTTTAATCTGATTCATCAACTTTTTGTATGCTGTTCTGTTTTTCGATTTGGTTCACCATATTGAGTATTCACCAAGAACAGAAAAATGGGGTAAAATAATGAAGGTATTGCTCCTGCCAAAAGCAATATTTAGATGTTAACTCCAGCATGCAAAATAGACATACTAAATTATGGGAAGTAACCATCCAAATGGGATTTGGAATGAGGTTGAATTTTTCCCAATTACGGTACTTTATTTGGAAACAACTTCATGTCCAGTTTTGTGATTGCTTCCAAACTCAGAGAACGGCCTAAGGTTACTTTATTAGAAACCAGCTGATAACCCGGCTTTGTCCCGGTATTTATTTATAGGGGGAAAATGTCCGGAACAAACATAATTTCTAATGTTGGATTTTCTCTCTTACCAGAGGGAGCCTCCTTGTGGAGTACTATGAAGCCATTACCATGGCAACTCCACTGCACTGTACAGTGGAAACCATTTTATGACAGTACCGTAGAAGCCATTTTAAGACAGAACAGGCTGTATCTTAACAGAACACACACTGTTAGGGGTGTTTTATCCCCCACAGTATTTGTTTCCAGAGAGTAAGTCATCTGTGTACCAAAGTTGGCTGAAATTGCTCAAGTTATGCTGGAATACACACACACACACAGTCATTTTTATAGAGAGAGATTAGACTCATTCAACAATGCACAAAGCCAAAGCTTTGATCTGCTCAACAGATCAGTGCGATGCAAGATATCTGGCTGGTGCAGATGTTTTCTGGAGAAGATGCTTTGGACCAAGTCAAGAATGGAGAAGGCAGACATCTAGGATGCTTCTGGTTGCTTCACAGCTGAGCATCAAACTTGCACGCACATTTAAAGTCACCTGAATTTTTCTGTGCAAATTCTTCTGCTCTCTCCACTCTCTCCTGCAGTACAATAACATCAGCATTTTCCCCTACCAAGCTCAGGGAATTTAACAGAGGGCTATTCTATGTCAGTTGTACAATTTCAATATCCAGAGTCAGCTTAAAACACCTGCCAGCAAAAATGCCACCTATTCAAAAAAAAAAGGGGGGGGGCATAATCTCTCCTGCGATTCTTCCTTGGAACCAGTTTCATTTTTGGCAAATTACTTTTGCTGGGTGAAGACAACTAATTTTGGTGTTTTTTTTCTTAAATTTTCTAAGATTCTTCCAATAAATGCAAAATCTGCTTTTTTGGATTAACGGAGTATTGATCCGTTGGTTGCAACACAAATTGTCCAATCAGCTTTGTCACCCAAGCTTGATGTGTTGGGCTAAGAGAGAATGACTGGCCCAAAGTCACCCAGCTGCTTACCATTCCTAAGGAGTGACTAGAAATCACAGTTCCTGATTTCTAGCTTGGTGCCTTAACCACTGGAACAATTCTTACCACAGCTTAATTACTTGTATTTCTCCCCAGACTGCTTTACACTAGGAACACCAGTCTTCCTGCAGACTTTATTGAGGACAAAGCCAATATAGTCATAAGTGTATGCTGGCTTTTATTAACTCCCTGTTTCATATCTAGCACTTGGTTTCAGCTCTCCCTCCCCCTTTAAATATTTCTCCATCTGTAGTGAACACACAGTTGTGTAATTTGCAATGAAAAATGTGTTGTGTTCACATTTCCACACCCCGCCCTCTAGAAAATTTCAGCCACTTGTGTCAGAGTTTAGGGGCTGAGAGAAGCAGCTAATGACTCTCTTGCCAGCACCCTCAAAAATGCCGAGGGAATCAGTGTTCAGTGGTTTTAAGGGAAAGTCACATAACAACAATTTCATTTTTTACAGGCAGCTGAGAGGGTAATCTCTTCTCTGCAGAATCCAATATTGCTCCAATTTATACATTCAGTTAAAAAGAAAGCTACTGGGCTCCATCATGGAGAACCAGACAGTTCAGGACTATAAATGGAGCAATTTAATTTGCTTCCTTTTGTGCCAGCGTCAATTCAAGAGAAAAAGATTATTCTGATGTTTTTTTTTTAAATCTGCTGAAAATGAATGAACAAACACACGTGCATTAATTCTAACAATAAGCACATTTTAAAGGTCTTGTTTAAGCTCATCTTTTCAGGGTTAGGTGTTATGCCTTCTGAGGCCACCCATGTGTGACAGCCCTGGAAACAGTGGATTTGTGTGAACCAGAGATTCAACAGTTGGAACTGGTAGAGACTGATCCTTGATATTTAGTAATGGACAGCTTAAAGGCCGATTGTGCGGTATCATGAATCTCTTAGGTTTAGTATAGAAAATGCCACCTATGGAGTACAGTACAGAAAAGACCAATCCTCATATTTCTCAAGACAAGTCAAACTTGTAAGGTTAAGAGATTTTCTTTTGCTTAGCAAATTGGCATTTGGCTGCTGTCTTCCATATACTGTATTTTTCGGAGTATAAGACACACCATTTTCCCTTAAAAAAGAAGCTGAAAATCTGAGTGTGTCTTATACACTGAATACAGCATTTTTGCCTCCTGAAACCTTGCCCCCATCACCGAAATGCCATGCAGAGCCTGTAGAAGCCTTTCAGAGAGCTCTTGGGGGCTGGGAAAGGCAGAAATGAGTGAAAAATGGACCATTTTTTGCTCAATTTTGCTCCCCCCCCCAGCTCCCAGGAGTACTCTGTAAACCTCCTAAAGGCTATGCATGCAATTTTTTTTTGACAAAAAATGAGCCTGTTTTTGTGAAAAACATAGGGTTGCCAGGTCTGCTTCCAAAAAATAGCGCACAAGCGGGGGTGGTGGTTAAGTAGTAAAAAAATAAATACAAAATTACAATTAAATTGTAAATTAAATTCACGAATTCATAGAATTTGCTAAATTCACTGAAGCTATGTATTTGTGTTTTATACTGAGAACTGATTCAACTGATGGCTATTACAAAAGATTAACCTAATATTACTTACATGGTGATTTAATTAGAACACAGCAAAATAGTATTTACATAAAAACAATGATTAAATTTTATGTTTATAATGCTTCAACGAAATCTTTGGTTTGACAAATTCGCGCTCTACATATTGAGGCTAGTTCTCATTGAACCTCAAATGATGACAGGTTCTTGAGTGTTCCAAAACATACCTATCCAACTAAGAAAAAAGTATAATATAAAAATAATAGGTAAATGCGAGTTAAGAAAAATAGTATGTAAATGATTTTATATACTTTTATTAAATGTCTTGTGAAACAATTGAGTATGATTAATATTTTTTTCGGAGGATCGAGTTCAATGGATATTCAATCTTTGTCTCATTCTAACTTATGAAAAATAAGACAAAACGCGATTCCCCTATCCTTATTCTCTTAGTCTGTACAGCTTTAGAATACGTACCATTTCATCATAAAGCTTTTGAATAAAAATAATGTCCACTATTTTGTGAAAAAAAATAGTGAACATAATGTGAAAAAAGTGGACTGTCCGCTCAAATAGTGGACACCTGGCAACTCTAGAAAAACGGCCTGTTTAATGCTTGCTTTGGGGGCCCTCCACTCCTTAGGATCACTCTGCAAGCCCCCTAAAGGCTATTCATGCCTTTTGGGGGGGGGAAATGGGCCTGTTTTCGCAAAAAACGGGTCTTTTGGGGGAGTTTTGCAGAATGCAAAAACTTTTTTAAAAAAATTGCCTCTTCAAAACCTTGGTGCATCTTATACTCCAAAAAATACGGTACTTCATATTCTCACTCTTTGCGAGCTTCTTCTTACTTTCTTTTGATGTGCTAGAAACCAACCTGAAAGGCATTCCCTGTGAGTTTTAGGTTCTAAAATTCATAAACCACAGATATTGGACCCAAAGTTTCTGCTGTTAAGTGAGACATTTGCTAATTTTGCCCCATTTTATGACCTCTTTTGACACAGTTGTTAAGTGAATCACTCCGGTTGATAAGTTAGTAACACAGTTGTTAAGTGAATCTGGCTTCCCCATTGACTTTGCTTGTCATGACCCTGGGACATGGCAAAGGTCATAAGTATGAACCAATTGCCAAGCATCTGAATTTTGATCACATGAGCATGCGTAACGCTACAAAGGTCGTGTGAGAAAATGGTCATAAGTCACTTTTTTCAGTGCCATTGTAACTTTGAACAGTCATTAAATGAACTGTTGTAAGTCGAGGACTACCTGTACCAGAGAAAATAATAAAGTTTTCCAGAAACACTATTTCCACCCACCAATTCTTTGAAAATGATGATCATAAAAATGGCCTTTAGGAGTCTTAGATTATGCAGAGCTGTATGCCGCCCAGATAAACTGCAGAGTTCTCTCTACCTAAAACGTGAAGAGGAGGCAAGAATATTTGAAGCTGTCTTACAATAATCAGTCCATTCTGGTCTGCTATGATTGGCCACAGCTTTCCAGATAGCTAAGCATTGTTTCCACATCTGCAGACAAGGAATAATGGATGGAAACTGACCAAGGAGAGAAATAAAGAGGAACTTTCTGACAGTGAGAACAATCAACCAATGGAACAGAAGTTGCCTTCGGAAGTTGTGGGAGCTTCATCACTTGAGACGTTCAAGAAGAGATTGGACTGGCGTTTGTCTCCTGCTTGAGCGGGGGATTGGACTAGATGGCCTATAACCGTGATGGTGAACCTATGGCAGCGATGGCGAACCTTTTTTGGCTCGCGTGCCACAAGTGGGGGGAGCACAGGGGGGTCGTGTGCGGGTGTGCTGCACCCATAATGCAACGCGCGACCCCCCCAGTGTGTATGCGTGCAAAACGCGCGACCCCCCCCCATTTTTACATGCTTTTTTTCGCCCTCCCCAGGCTCCAGAGGCTTTATAGGAGCCTGGGGAGGGCGAAAAGAGCCTCCCCCGACCCCCCGGAGGCCATCCGGAGGCTTCAGGGACCGTCCAGAGGCTTCCCTGAAGCCTTCGGAACGCTTAAAACCACCCTCCGAGCAAACTGGAAGTGACTTCCGGGTTGCTCAGAGGGTTGTTTTAAGAGTTCCGAAGGCTTCAGGGAAGCCTCCGGACGGTCCCTGAAGCCTCCGGGGGGGAGGCTCTTTTCGCCCTCCCCAGGCTCCTATAAAGCCTCTGGAGCCTAGGGAAGGTGAAAAATAGCTTTTAAAAAGCTGAACTCAGCTGCCCTGACAAATGGCTCCGCGTGCCACTTGTGGCACACGTGCCATAGGTTCGCCATCACTGACCTATGGCATGCGTGCCACAGCTGGCACGCGGAGCCATATCTGAGCATGCAAGGCATTGCCCTATGTCAGCTCCAGCGTGCATGCGCACACTGGCCAGCTGATTTTCAGCTTTCCAGAGGGCGGGGGGAGGCTGGTTTTGCCCTCATCACGCTTCAGGAAAGTCTCCAGAGCCTGTGGATGGCGAAAAATGGGCTCAATGGGACTACCGGAAGTTCGGATGCATTATGGGTGTGGGTGCACTATTGCATGCGCCCTTTTGGTACTCAAGCAGAAAAAACATTCAGCGTCACTGACCTATAAGGTCCTTTCCAACTCTGTTAATCTGACAAATATATTAACTTCTTTTGTTAGCATACTAGAGTCTATTACTATTAAGAGTCCTGGAGAGTTTTTTTAAAAAAGCAGATATGGAAAAGAGCAGCACTATCTAATCATAAAAATGGAAACAGCAATATACATGGTCCTCAACATGCAACGGTTCATTTAGTGACTGTTCAAAGTTAAAACAGCACTGAAAAATGTAACTGACCATTTTTCACACTTATAACCATTCCCCATAGACATATAATCAAAATTTGGATGCTTGGGAACTGATTCCTATTTATGACGGTTGCAGTGTCCTGGGGTCATGGGATCCCCTTTTGTGACCTTCTGACAAGCAAAGTCTTTGGAGAAGCCAGATTCGCTTAGCAACTGTGTCACTAGCAACTGCAGTGATTCACTTAACAGCTGTGGCAGAAAAAGTCACAAAATGGCAGCAAAATTCAATTAACAAATGTTTCCTTTAGCAACAAAAACTTTGGGTACAATTGTGGTTGTAAATCAAGGGCTAACTCATTCTTGCATTCCAGCAAAACCACCATAGTCACTACAAATATAGAGATAATCTGTTTCCTAACATTTCCAAAATTATTGAGCAAGGCGTCTTTGGAAGAAATAAGAGGCACCTTTGATTGACAATCGGCCTTTTTGCTGCCAAATGTAATTCAAAATTGCCGCTTAACACAGTGCAGAGGCTCCAGCGATTCCTTTAAGACTGAGAGTTTGCCTATTTCTGGGAGATCTACACACCCATACAGCTTTTAAACAACTATCCAAAATCAAAGAGGTGAATGTGGGAATCATTTTCAGAATCACACTTCAAGAAAGGGCAGGGGAGAATTAGAATTTTTCTTCCCGACTTATCAACAGCTGCAGAAGAAGATTCCTTCAGCACTTGAAGTGATAACTGCAATTCCAGTTAAACAGCCCTCGCGCATTAAATGCAAATGACTATGAAATGGATTCCCCCTCTAACGTGCTATTCAGCACTCCAAGCTTCTTCCACCTGTGCAGGCTGAAGATTGAATTGCAGCTATACAAAGAAGCAAGCATCTTCATCAGTTATCAGACCAAAAAAAAAAAAAAAGCAGCAGAAGTGCCCGCAGTATCCAGTGCTAATTAGCTAATCAGCGATTTGTAGGGACAGATGGATGCAAGTAACCTTGGCTGGCCTATTGTTGAAACATATCCCTTCCAGGTTAAGGCTGCCCTACCTGCTTCAGCCACAGGCCAGCTATACAGTGCCAAAATAAGCACACTGTGATAGAAAAGGAGAGCCTGGAAGACCTGGAGATAAAGAGCTGCTGGCATGCTCCTAAAATATTGAATCAGCAAGTGTTCAGCTGGTGCTCAGGAAAGAGCTCCCTCCCACATCAATATGGACTTCCCAGGTATAGCGATCACAATGTTATCCAAGCAGTAATATGATCAACCACGATTAAATCCACATAACTAAATAAAGTGTTCTTCGAGTCAAGCCTGACATCTGGTGACTCCTTGGACATGCCTGCATAGTTTTCTTGACAACAATGCAGAATAATACATGTCTTTCTTTCTTTCTTTCTTTCTTTCTTTCTTTCTTTCTTTCTTTCTTTCTTTCTTTCTTTCTCTTTCTTTCTTTCTTTCTTTCTTTCTTTCTTTCTTTCTTTCTTTCTTTCTTTCCTTCTTTCCTGGGTGGGTGGGTGGGTGGATGATAGATAAATAGATTTTCCAGTCTAAACTGCAGCCTGGGATTTCAGCCAAGGTCAGCCAGGTGCAGCCAAAAACAGTTGCTTCTGTATAGGGATGTTTGGGTTAAAGGCTCGATTATTTATAAGCAGGTTTCAGCCAAGATTAATCTGAGAAACCAATTCCCTTTCCCCTTCTCCCTTCTGCATCAGGTTCTATTGATCGGTCTTATGTTTATTATTTTGTGTTTAGAGATGTAGCTGCAGAAGCAACCTTCCCTTGCATCTTGTATCCTACGGATATAAGAGGTAGTAGGAATAAGAAGCAAGGGACTTCCCTTTGAAGCAGTTCTTCTTTCCCTAGACTGGAAGGTTGAAACTGGTAGACTTACCTCTTGAACTTGCTTCCTATATGAAGAATACAGTATTTCTTTTCTACAGCTGCTTTTTCCCACCATGAAAGCTGAAGAATGCAAATTTTAGAGGGTATAACTGTCTTAAACTTGACTTGCTTTGAGGGATTCTAAACATGTCTCTAGGTCAGTGTTTCTCAACTTTAGCAAGGCTGGCTGGGGAATTCTAGGAATTGAAGTCTACATATCTTAAAGTTGCCAGGGTTCAGAAACATTGTTCTATATGCTTCCAAATAAATATGCTGGAAGTTTTCCAACAAGGTTACTTTTACGTTTTCCCTCAAGTTTGTACATGCAAGGGGAAATCACGTTTGGTCAATTACAGGGGTGGATTCTAGCTGGCATTACTGCCAGTTTGCTCATGCTCATGCTTTGCACGCGTGCATGCTTAGTTCAATAAAAAATGCTCTGCGCATGCGCAGAACTAAAAAAAAGATGGCGGCGACGGCGACAGGAGAACCGGTTTGGGGGCGTAGCCAGCCTGAGTCGCTGCCGGTTCTGCGACCTAGGCCAGCATACCACTACCGGTTCAGCCGAACCGGTAGGAACCCACCTCTGATCAATTAGGTTATAACAGTAGAGAGTGAAATGAAAACAAATGGAAACAATGTCCAGAAATTAGAAAAATTCTTCTTTGTGAGGACATGCAAAACAGAGGGGTGCTGATTTTCCTATATAAAAATTCCTATATTTTTATTTGTAGAGAATGTATTTATCATAGTAAGTGCATTACAAACAGAATAAAATAGCAATTCAACTTAATAGAATCAATATGAAATCACAATATAAATAAGACCAAAAATGCTTATAACTTCTAATATTATTAACATGTATGAAATAAAATAAAAACAGAAAGAGAAGTTAACTGTCAGGTACAGAAGAAAAACAGTTTATTATTTTATTTTATTTTAGATTTAAGAGATCTGGTGGGAGTTGATTCCAAAGAATCAGAGCCAGAAGATAAAAAGCTCTCAACTATGACATGGCTATTCTTAGTATGTGAAAGAATCATTTGACTTTGGCCCAATAATCCAATCAAGCAGACAAGATCATGAGTTAGAGGTAACCGTATAATCAGCAATAAAGTGAAGTCCACTTCTTACTAAGAACAAAAACTAAACATTTTGACTTTCATTAAAATCAAGCAGGAAATTAACAAAGCAGGGTTTTTTTTACTCATTTTGCAGAGGTCCACCCTTGCATGAGCAAAATATGACTGTACTTTTTAGCTGGGCTACACAGATAGGCCTCAACTTAAAACAGTTCTCTTAGTGAGCATTCAAACTTACAATGGCACTGAAAAAAGTGATTTATGACCATTTTTTGCACTTACGACTGTTGCAGCATCCCCATAGTCACGTGATTTACATTTGAATGCTTGACAATTGGTTCATATTTATGACGGTTGCAATGTCCTGGGGTGGTGGTCACATGATCACCATTTGCGACCTTCTGACAAGCAGAGTCAATGGGGAAGCCGGATTCACTCAACAACCATGTTACTAATTTAACAACTGCAGTGTTTCGCTTAACAACTGTGGCAAGAAAAGTCGTAAAATGGGACAACACTCACTTAACAAATTTCTCCCTTAACAACATAAATTCTGAGCTCAACTGTGCTCGTGAAGTTGAGGACTACCTCTACAATATCTAATACTAAGCCTTTGTGGCACTTGGATAATCGTCCATTAAATTGCTGTAGTGGTTTATCTTCACTTATTAGTGGAGCTTTGCAACTAAACTAAAGCTCAATCAAGAAGCAACAAAAAAATAAGTCCACTATGTCTCTCCAAAGCTGAGTTTGCTGTGCTTTCCCAAGCTCCAATTTAGAAGATGTTACCAGCAAAGCTGCTAAGCTGTACAAGGTAATCATTAAAGGTTATCTCTGCTCATCTATACAAGTTAACATAAAAAATGGCACATCAAAATCTGTATCTTTTACATGGTAAGACATCCAAGGAGACAGTAGGAAAGGCTTGCGTGGCTAGACTGATATAGGAGATTATGCCGAAGCTGAAACCGAATTAGATTAACCCTTGCTATCAGTAAATAAAGTCATAGAAGGAGAGGTTTCATTTGTTTGAAGTATATCCAAAGTATAATACGACTGCTTATGGTGCAGACTAGATTACCCAGGAGTAAGCCTTTCCATTAGTAGCTCCCTGACTTAAGACTGCCATTACAATTGAGACACGCTTCATGCCCTCTTTATTGTCTATATTCCCCCCAGACCATTTAATGTTGTGATATTTTTAACATTTGATTACAGTTCTTACTATTTTTGCTCTCTATTATTGGATTGTTGTTGTTTTTTTGCATATTTTATTGCCTATTCTTCTTATATAGTCCAAGGAAGGAGAAAAAGATCAGCAAGAGACTCCAAAGAAACTCCAACACAGTTACATGTGATTCTGTGACACTGCCCTGCTAGCAATAATGAATCATTTCTGAAATCCAAGAGGAGCTTGTTTCCTGAAAAAGGCTTGACACCTACCTGTGTTTTCCTGAAAATAAGAACCTGTCTTATATTTTTTGGCCATCCAAAAAGGCACCAGGTCTTATTTTCAGGGGAGATGTCATCCACTGACTCATCTCACTTGCAGGCATCACCCCCGGCCCTCTTTTTGCTGTCAGAGGGTTTCAGGAAGGCTGAAGGCCTCTGACAGCAAAAAGAAGGCCGGGGGTGATGCCTGGAAGTGAGGTGAGTGAGTGGATGACATCCCCCACGAAACGAAGACCTGGTGACTTTTTTGATGCCTAAAAAGTATAAGACAGGTGTTACATGCTAACTTCAACTACAGTGGTTTCCACCAAGGTCCTCTGTTCTGGCGGGAACAGAGGTTTAATCTCATTGGTCGAAGGGTCTGACAGCTCCCTATAAAAGGGCTGCTGTCAGACTCAACCTTCACTGGATTGTTCTCACTTGTTGCATTCAATAAAGAGCTGTTGTTACCGTTAGCCTGTGTGTGCCTGTTCATTACCCGATCTAACAACAGGGTCTTATTTTTGGGAAACACAGGTAGGAGCTCTGTTGTTGGCTGCAGAGACCTTCAGGAAAGCCTTGCTGGATGCATAAGAAATGGGCTGAGGTGTGCGAGGACTGGCTGCAACTATCCGAAGGTAAGTAGTAGAGCAGCTCCACACACCCCATCTCCACCCTAGGTTAATTTTTACCAGTGCACCTTGGAATGGGTGGGGTCTTAATTGGGGCTTATTTTGGGGGTAGGGCTTATATTGGGCGCATGTATAAAAAATCAAGCTAGGACTTACTTTCTGAATAGGTTGTATTTTTGGGGAAACACAGTATTACAAGTAGTCCTCGACTTACAACAGTTCATTTAGTGACCATTTGAAGTTACAACGGCACCGAAAAAAGTGACTTATGATCATTTTTCACACTTACATCCATTGCAGCATCCCCCGTGGTCACGTGATCAAAATTCAGACGTTTGGCAACTGACTCATATTTATGACGGTTGCAGTGTCCCTGGCTCATGTGATCCCCCTTTCACGATCTTCTGACAAAGGAGGAAGCAGATTCTCTTAACAACCGTGTTATGAACATAACAGCTGCCGTGATTCACTTAACAAATGTGGCAAGGAAGGTTGCAAGATGGGAGAAAACTCACTTAACCAATGTTTCACTTAGTAAAAGAAATTTTGGGCTCAATTGTGGCCGTAAGTCGAGGATTACCTGTATTTTCTGAAGAAATTTGGCGGGTGGTGCCTGGCTTTATTTATTTACTCAGTTTATATAACTATTCATCTTGGCAGGTGACTCTTGGCAATTGTAATTAAAGCAATTGTAATTGCTTTATTGTAATTAAATCAAGTACAATAAAAACAATAAAACATTAACAATGCCTAGCACCCTTCATACACTTGGGGGATCCAAGTGCTGCAATAGGGTACTTCTTGACTTTTCACTGTAAGTCATGACATGTGCAAGTCAAAGCACTCACGACTGATCCGATTTTACAATCTTAAGTGAACCCTGTGGTCATAATGTGAATGCCACAGATGGAAAGCGAGTCCATTCATTCCTACAGGCATTTTGCCAGAAACCAACAGAGAAGGCCAGAAACTGGCAAGAAATATTATAAATCATGGGGACTAATATATAAAGATATAATATATAAATATATGAAGACTCAATGTACTGAGTCTTTAATCCGCCACTGGTTGATTGAGGAAGGCACTATTCTGATGTTTTTCATTTTAATGAATCTTCCATAATAAAATATTAAATGATATAGGAAAGATACTTATGAAACAAATGAAGGAATTTATCAATTTTATCTTTTTTCTATAACCTAACTTCTCAGCATACTCAATAATAACAAAGAGGTGTCATGAAGCTGATGATATACTACCAGAGAGATCCTAGAAAGGAATAGATTATTTTATTTATTTTCCAACTCACCCCCCCCCCCCAAAAAAATTGGGAATCTTTAGTCTTTTTATTTTTGTGCTTCCCCAAAAGACTTAACTCACTGAAAGGAATCTCATCTTTCCTACGAAGGAAATCCCTCTCTATCTGTAGTTTAATTATTTCCCAAATGATTTTTAAAAATGAGACTGGCAAAGCTGATTGTCCATACAGGCTTTATTGGAGTTGTGAGCATAGATGGAATACTGGGAATCCATTTCTGGAGTTTATTCACTGAGAGCCAACCGGAGTACAAGTGAGTTATCTCATGATCTCCCTTTCATCTAGGGCCGTGATGGCAAACCTATGGCAAGCAAGCCACAGGTGGCACACGGAGCTATATTTGCCGGAACAGCAGCCTTCAGCGGGCCAGCTGATTTTGGCATTCCAGAGGGCCGTGGGAGGCTGTTTTCGCCCACCTCAGGTTTCAGGAAAGCCTCCAGAACTTGGGGAGGGAGAAAAACAGGCCCAACGGGCCAACTAGAAGTTCAAAATGAACTTCTGGAAAATGCTGAACACCCCCCCCCCGGAGGCCCCCCGGAAGGCAGAAACGAATTGTTTGCTAACTTCCAGTTGGCCCATTGGGCTTGTTTTTCACCCTCCCCAGGTTTTGGGGGCTTTCTTGAAGCATGAGGGGAGGCAAAAAACGGGCCCAACAGAAGTCCGGAAATGATCCATTTCCACCTTCCAGAGGGCGTCCGGGGGGGGAGGGAGAAAACTCTCCCCCTGTGCGGCGGGGGTCACGCATGCATGCACGGGAGGTTGCATACACATGCGTAGGGGGGTCATGCATCCATGCACAGGGGGGTGGGGCACACAATTTTGGCACTCCTTTGGAAAAAGGTTAGTCACCAATGATCTAGGGTGATTTTGCTAGCATCTGCTCACCTGCAGTGTGTCTTAGCTCCTACAGAGATATCAGCCCAATGTAATTCCTCACTGAAAACTTCCATTACTTCCAAGTTTTAAATTCTAATTAATGGAACTGAAACAACTAACATTTAGAATCGAATCGAATCATTTCATTCAAGTGAGCCATGGTGGTGCAGTTGTTCAGAGTGCAGTACTCCAGGCTACTTCTGCTGACTGCCGGCTGACTGCAATTGGCAGTTCTAATCTCAAGGTTGACTCATCCATCCTTCTGAGGTGGGTAAAATGAGGACCCAAATTGTTGGGGACAATATGCTGACTCTGTAAACTGTTTAGAGAGGGCTGTAAAGCACTGTAAAGTGGTATATAAGTCTAAGTGCTATTGCTATTCCAAAATCCCCTTACTGACTAGATTTAATGTTACATTGTAATGCTCCTTAGCTGGGTTTGGGGCAGTGTGATATGTAATTTATGGAGCAAACTATAAATCATGGATTAGTGCGATAGGTGAATCCAACTGGTTCTCCTGTAAAACAAATGGTATAATGCAGTACATTCCTTCTATTCACAGATGACAAAAAGCTTGAGGCATACTCTAAAGATCTTAGAAAAATAGAATTAGTTCCAGCTTATTTGATTCTCAGAGCTTGCCAAGGTGGCACTGAAGCTGGGTACAACAATGGTAGCTTACTTTTGACCCAGATTCCTGTGTCCTCACAATCCACATTCAAACAGATGGTGATCACTTGAGCCAAGAGAGTGTAATCATATCAATAATAAACCTGCCAAGTGAAATTACTCCTCTTAAAATGTTAACGTTTTAAAAAATAATTAAAATGTTATGTAGCTGGTCATACTTGCTGTTATAATTACTGTCACCCTGAAAAGACCCTGTGCCAATGGATAGCTCTCCATGGGTCTGCCTTCAACGGACATGAGTCCAGAGCAAAGGTTAGAATGGAAATGAGTCGAAGAGAATGTGAGTCCTAGTGGACAATCATTTAAATATGAGCCAGCAGTGTCCAGCAGCTGCCAAAAAAGCCAACACAGTTCTAGGCTGCATAAACAGAGGGATAGAATCAAGATAACGTGAAGTGTTAATACCACTTTATAATGCCTTGGTAAGGCCACACTTGGAATACTGCATTCAGTTTTGGTCACCATGATGTAGAAAAGATGTGGAGACTCTAGAAAGAGTGCAGAGAAGAGCAACAAAGATGATTAGGGGACTGGAGACTAAAACATATGAAGAACGGTTGCAGGAACTGGGTATGTCTAGTTTAATGAAAATAAGGACTAGGGGAGACATGATAGCAGTGTTCCAATATGTCAGGGGTTGCCACAAATAAGAGGGAGTCAAGCTATTCTCCAAAGCACCTGAGGGTAGAACAGGAAGCAATGGGTGGAAACTAATCAAGGAGAGAAGCAACTTGGTACTAAGAAGAAATTTCCTGACAGTTAGAACAATTAATCAGTGGAACAACTTGCCTCTCCAGAAGTTGTGAATGCTCCAACACTGGAAGTTTTTAAGAAGATGTTAGATAACTATTTGTCTGAAGTGGTGGAGGGTTTCCTCCCTAGGCAGGGTGTTAGACTAGAAGACCTCCAAGATCCCTTCTAATTCTGTTATTCTATTCTATTCTATTCTATTCTGTTTTTTTTAATATAAAGCTCCTTCAAATTGCACTCCACTTCTGGTGACTATATGTATGTTCATATCATTTCCTTGGCAAGAATATGCCAGAACTGTCTTTGTTTTCTAGAATATTTTTCTCCACTCATTCTCATTTACAGGGCTAGGTTATGCATGTGTGGTCCTCATCAAACTACTAACTAATATCTATTTAGCTTTTTCAAGACCAGCCAAGATTGGCTAAGTGCTGCGGCCTTCTATAACTTGCCTGTTAACAAATAAGAATTTTGTAATTGGACAAAGCCTCCATAATATCCATTCTATGAATATATCCATAACACGTTCTTGTAATTCTGATCCCAAAGCACCTGAGGGTAGGACAAGGAGCAATGGGTGAAAACTAATCAAGGAGAGAAGCAACCTAGAACTAAGAAGAAATTTCCTGACAGTTAGAACACTTAATCAGTGGAACAACTTGCCTCCAGAAGTTGTGAATGCTCTAACACTGAAAGTTTTTAAGAAGATGTTGGATAACCATTTGTCTGAAGTGGTGTAGGGTTTCCTCCCTAAGCAGGGGGTTGGACTAGAAGACCTCCAAGGTCCCTTCCAACTCTTCTGTTCTATTCTATTATAATCGGTTCCAGGCCTATTTCTTTTTGGAAAAGATTGGGTTGATAAACTGACCTTTTCCTTGCTTTCCTTAGTCTGAGCAACAAGTTGAGGTCCTGAAACAAGAAATGGAAACTATTCTTTGAAATTAATCCCTTAGGAAACTGGGTCTTAAAAAATCTCAGAGGTTTTGGGTTTTTTTTAAGTGTTTGCAAGGTTCTATACAACCCTACTGACATGAGGTTTTTTTTCTGGGGAAATTAAACCATTCTTCCAAGAGATTAAAAAGTATCAGCTGTGATGTAAGCTTTTTGTTTCTGATATTGAAAAGAAAAATTGGAACCAAGAGGGAGGTGTGTGGGGAGAATCAAAAGGCTTTTATAGAACGACATTAATCAAAATGCAAATGAAAAAGAAATTAAAACCCACAAAGAACCAAAGCACTTGCATTCTAATAGCATTTGAGAGGGAAAATGCATTTGTAACAAGTTAGGTAATCCATAGAATACAACTAGGATGCAAACATTTTAAACAGGCCCAGATTCTTGTCCTGCCTACTGCTTTGAGGGAAGGAATAGCTACCATAGGAGGGACTGATAATAAGGACAAGCATACACAACATTTTCTTTCCACGATGGAAACAGCTCCGAGTCTGAGCTCTACCACTGAGCAAACTAAGGCAGTGGTTAAAGGCAGCACAACCTAAGAAGGAAGAAATGGCCCAATTTCTAACTTACCCTGTCCAAGATGTGAATACCTAGCTCTCTGGAGAAGATTCTAATGCTGCAAAAAGTGGAAGGAAAGAGAAGAGGAGGAGAAATAGCAGCCAGGTGGATTCAATTACAGTGGTGATGGGGCTGTTGTTGGAAGAGATAAAGGATCAGCTTAGATACAGGGCATCATGGAGAAAATCTATGTGATGTCTATGAGTCAAAAACTATTTGATGGCATATAGTCAATCAAATAAAGTTAGCCTGCCATCTTCGTATGGAACAGCTTGCCTCCAGAAGTTGTGAATGCCCCAACACTGGAAGTCTTTAAGAAGATGTTGGATAGCTATTTGTCTGAAACGGTATAGGGTTTCCTGTCTAGGCAGCGGGTTGGACTAGAAGACCTCCAAGGTCCCTTCCAACTCTGCTATTGTATTATTGTATTGTATATGTTAAAGTACATTAGAATTTAGAATAGAATAGAGCTGGAAGTCTTCTAGTCCAGGCCCCTGCTCAAGCAGGAGAACCCTCTCAGACAAGCAACTGTTCAGTCTTGTCTTAAAAACCTCCAGGGACAAAGCACTCATAACTTCTGGAGGCAAACTGTTCCACTGGTTAATTGTCCTCACTGTTAGGAAGTTTCTCCTTAATTCCAGGTTGCTTCTCTCCTTGATTAGCTAAACTGGTGTTCCGCTATTGAGCAATGTCAGTGAGATCTCCCTGGCCTTTGATCAGTGAGAAGTTACTGATTAATTGAGACAGACCCCATAGTGCAGTGATGGCGAACCTATGGCACACGTGCCACTTGTGGCACGCGGAGCCATTTGTCAGGGCACGCGAGGCACTGCCCTGTCAGCTGTCCAGCGCGCATGTGCGCGCTGGCCAGCTTAGTTCACCTTTTTAAAAGCTATTTTTCGCCTTCCCCAGGCTCCAGAGGCTTTATAGGAGCCTGTGGAGGGCAAAAAGAGCCTCCCCCACACTCCCGGAGGCTTCAGGGACCGTCCAGAGGCTTCCTTGAAGCCTTCGGAACACTTAAAACCACCCTCCGAGCAAACCGGAAGTGACTTCCGGGTTGCTCGGAGGGTCGTTTTAAGCGTTCCGAAGGCTTCATGGACCGTCTGGAGGCTTCCCTGAAGCTTTCGGAGCGCTTAAAACCACCCTCCGAGCAACCCGGAAGTCACTTCCGGTTTGCTCGGAGGGTGGTTTTAAGCACTCCGAAGGCTTCAGGGAAGCCTCCAGACGGTCCATGAAGCCTCCGGAGGGCCTCCGGGGGGGCGGGGGGGCTCTTTTCGCCCTACCCAGGCTCCTATAAAGCCTCTGGAGCCTGGGGTGGGCGAAAAAAGCATGTGAAAGTGGGGGGGGGTCATGTGTTGTGCACGCATGCACACTGGGGGGCTGCGCGTTGCATTATGGGTGTGGCACGCCCGCACACGATACCCCTGCGCTCCCCCCACTTGTGGCACGCGAGCAAAAAAAGGTTCGCCATCGCTGCCATAGTGGAACTAAACACAAGTTCAGTAATTGTGCCCTCAGTTTTTAACTGCCAAATCAGACAGGTGGTTTCTTTTTCACTTCAAGTAGCATAGATTTTGACCTAGTTTTGAGCAGCTGCACCCACTGAATGTGGTCAAGGCAGATGAGTGAAAACTTTGTTAGGACTCCCTTTTAAGAGCTTACACAATATGCATATTCTTTTGTAAATGGAACAGAAAAAAATGAGACTGAAATAAAGGAATGTGGAAGAAGCCCAATTAGCAATTATGGGCATTAAGGCAAAAGGTTATGCCCCATGTAGTTTAGAATCTCTTTGGAGAGAGACCAGGCCCTAAGAAACTTAATCTCAGTGGCTTGATGTATGATATAAAATTATTTAGCTCATGTCTAATGTGAATTTCTATATTTCGAAGAAGGCCAGCAAAAAGAAGGGACCTACAGAAAGAAGCCCATTTCTGATTGCACGCCATTTTAGTGCAATCCAACACTTTCAGAAGAAGGTATTTTTTGATCCACTGAAGAAAAAGGAACAGCAAAGTAGGAAGAAGAACCAGATAGACGGAACAACCAAGACACAGTCAGAGTCTCTGGTAGATCTCTAACTCTCAACAGGCTCCTCCAGATACACAATAAAGTTAAACTGGAACAGCCATAATATCGTTCAAATTTCTGAAGATTTTTTTTCATACATTTTTTTCTAAAAAAAAGAGAAAGCCAGATTTTTCAAACTGTACATGGCATCACCTCTCAAGAGTTACTGGTTGGAGGTGGGTGGCTATACAAACTTTAATTTAATTTTAATTTAATTTAATGCTTCTAGACCGCCCCCTCTCCCGAAAGGGACTCGGGGCGGTGTACAGTTCATACAAAATATATCAGATACAATAAAATTAAGTATGTACAGTTGACAGTTGACATGGAGGAGGTAAGAATGACATTAAAAGAACTGTACAAAGCAGATTAAAATAAGTTCAAACCCCTAAAAACAAATACAGTGAATTAAAAAACCCCTAAAATAACCAGATATAGTGCGTTTGCCAGGAGGGACAGTTGAATTATGCCAGGCCTGCTAATCGGAACAGGTGGGTCTTCAGTTTTTGCCGGAAGAAGCGGAGGTCAGAAGTGGTTCTAATGTCGGGGGGGAGGTCATTCCAGAGGGTTGGGCCCATCACAGAGAAGGCCCTACTCCTCGGTGTCGCCCGCCGGCATTGTCCAGTGGATGGCACCAGGAGAAGTCCCTCCCTGTGTGAGCGTATTGGCCGCAGGGATGTATGTGGGAGGATGCGATCCCGCAAGTAACTAGGTCCCGTGCCATGGAGCGCTTTAAAGATGGTAATCAGCACCTTGAAACGCACCCGGAAAACCACAGGTAGCCAATGCAGCTCGCGCAGGAGAGGTGTTACGTGGGAGTACCTCGTACTCCCCATCACAGCCCGCGCGGCTGCATTCTGAACTAACTGCAGTCTCCGGGCGCGTCCCAAGGGCAGCCCCATGTAGAGAGCGTTGCAGTAATCCAGGCGGGACGTCACCAGCGCATGAGTGACCGTGCGTAGGGCATCCCGGTCCAGTAGGGGGCGCAATTGGCGCACCAGGCGAACCTGGTGGAACGCCCCCCTTGCCACGGCCGCCACATGGTCATCCATTGACAGCCGGGCATCAAGGAGGACGCCCAAATTGCGCGCCCGTTCCACAGGGGGCAACTGCTCGCCCCCTATGGCCAGCGATGGAATCAGCTGGCTGAATCGAGGTGCCGGTAGCCACAGCCACTCAGTCTTGGAGGGGTTGAGTTTAAGTCTGTTGTCCTCCATCCAGACCCCGACGGCCTCCAAACACCGGGACATTACTTCGACAGCCTCGTTGGGGTGGTTTGGAGTTGAAATATACAGCTGAGTATCATCAGCGTAGAGGTGATACTCAACCCCAAAACCACGGATGATCTCACCCAGCGGCTTTACATATGTGTTGAACAGGAGAGGCGAGAGGACCGACCCCTGTGGCACCCCACAAGTGAGTGGCCTCGGGGTCGACCTCTGTCCCCCTGTCAACACACATTGCCTCCGGTCGGAGAGGTAGGAGCCGAACCACCGCAAAACGGTACCTCCGACTCCCATCCCCTCCAACCGGCGCAATAGGATACCATGGTCGATGGTATCAAAAGCCGCCGAGAGGTCTAATAGGACCAGGATAGAGGAGCAACCTCTATCTCTGGCCCTCCAGAGATCATCAACCAACGCGACCAAGGCTGTCTCTGTGCTGTGCCCAGGTCGGAAGCCGGACTGGCGTGAGTCTAGATACTCGGATTCGTCAAGGTGTCGTGGAAACTGCTGGGCCACCACATTCTCAACAACCTTCGCTAGAAACGGAAGGTTGGAGACTGGACGATAGTTAGCTAGCTCCATTGGGTCGAGTGAGGGCCTCTTAAGTAAGGGCCTCACCACCGCCTCTTTCAAGGCGGTTGGTAAGGATCCCTCACCCAATGAGGCATTCACCAGGCCCAGAAGCCAGCCTCGTGTCACCTCCCAAGATGCCAGTACCAACCAGGAGGGACACGGGTCCATTAAACATGTGGTGGGTCGCAGCCGTCCACGCAACCTATCTAAATCCTCGGGGGCAACAGAATCAAACTCCTCCCAGGATGGTCTCACAAGACTCGCTGTTGGCGGCTCGTCTGGTCCACTGAGTGGGGCCCATCCGCTCCGGATCTGAGCGACTTTGTCCTGCAGATATTCCCCAAATTCCTCTGCTCTGCCCTGTAAAGGTGCCCCCTGCGTCCCCTGTGACAAGAGGGAGCGGGTCACCCTAAACAGGGCAGCAGGGCGGTTATCCGCGGACGCAATAAGGGTGGCACAATATCTACGTTTGGCCGCCCTTAATGCCACCAGGTAGGTCCGCAAGTAGGATCTTACCTGTGTTCGATCAGATTCGGAGCGTGAGGACCTCCACCTGCTCTCTAGACGTCTCCTGTGACGCTTCATCACCCTCAGCTCCTCGGTATACCAAGGAGCCCGGGTGGGTCGCTGCCGCAGGAGAGGTCGCAAAGGCGCAATCCGGTCCAAGGCCCCAGCCGCCGCCCTATTCCAGGCGGCCGCTAGGTCCTCCGACCGAGCGCGGGTCAGGGCTACAGGTAATGGCCCAAGCTCCGTCTGGAACCTATCCGGCTCCATCAGGCGCTTGGGGCGGTACCAGCGTGGACCGTCTGGTCCCGCCTCCTCGCGGTGGGGGGTAGCGCCAGGGAAGTTAAGCCGGAGACATGAGTGATCTGACCATGACAGGGGTGTAACAGTAAAATCCCCTCTACCCAGATCACTCGTCCACTGCTCAGATACAAAGACAAGGTCCAATGTGTGGCCTCCTTCGTGTGTGGGGCCCTGAATTAACTGGGTCAGGCCCATGGCTGTCATGGAAGCCATGAACTCCCGAGCTACCTCAGATGCTGCTCCCGTCGACGGAAGGTTGAAATCTCCCATGACCATGAGCCTGGGGATCTCAACCGCCGTCTCCGAGATCAGCTCGAGGAGCTCGGGCAGGGCTGCTGATGTATAGCGAGGAGCCAAGTATACAATCAGCAAACCCAACTGCCTCCGTGGGCCCCATTTCACACCAAGGGACTCACACCCGGATATCTGAGGAACAGTGAACTCCCTCGGCTCTAGACCTTCCCGTATAACTACCGCCACCCCACCACCCTTACCCAGGGCCCGAGGCTGATGGAATGCACGGAAACCTGGTGGGCACATTTCCACGAGGGGTAAACCACCCTCGTGGCCCAACCAGGTTTCCGTTATCCCTGCAAGGTCTAGCTCCCCCTCAGAGATCAACTCATTAATGAGGGGGGCCTTGTTGGTTACGGACCTTGCATTGCAAAGCATCAGCCGTAGGCCCGGGCTCTGTAGTTCCTGGCCACCTAGGTTGCGGGGGTTGGTGCAGACGACCGGGCATAGCCAACAACCACGGTCTCCCAACCGACCTTGTGATCTTCTCTTGTCCTCGCATCCCCCCCTCCCCGCGACCGTTGTAATCAAACAACCCTCTATTGGAATCTCTTGTTCCCTCTCCCCCCCCGCTCCGCTCACTTCCTTCCCGGACTCACCTGTCCGTCCAGCACTGGCACTGGCGCCTCTCCCGGCCTGGTTATCACACCCCCCCTCCCTGGAACCCCTTAATAACAATAAAAAACTTTTGGATAAAAAGCCCCTCAGCCTCCGTTTCTTCCACCTCTCGGGGTTCACAAACCCGTCATCAAGGCAGGCCCTTGAGAGAGCCAAGGGCCATACCTGCGAGAGCGGGGCCTCCCGCAGGCGGAGCAGGTCTAGCCTTGAGTAAATTGGTGAAGTATTAAAACCCAATTGGGTAAGGGTGCAGATGGTAAAAATTAATAGTTAATAGCCGGAGGCTGAGATGTTACTGGGGAGCTGGAGGGGAAAATGTTCCAAATATTTCCGGGACGTGAAGGTGAAGCAGGTGGAGATATCATAAAATGAGGTGACAGTCCAAGGTGGATTGAAAATAAATGTAGTACAGATGTGGGTTCCTTAGTAAATGAGGGGTGGCCTTCTAAGCCCAGCTGTTTTTGGTCTTAGTCTGGGCAGTCAGTTGGGCTCATCCATGGCCCTAACACGGGTCTTCAGTGACCTCTAAGGTTCCAGGTCATCCCCAACCATTATTTAGGTCTTCTTCTTTCTACTGGTTCCCCAACATCCTCACCTTGACCCCCCCATCCGGCGTCTCAGTTCTCAGTTCTCTTAACATTTGCAGCAATTTGGGAAAAGCTTCCAAAATTATCAGGATTCTCAAGACACCAGAGCAAGTTCCTAGGAGCATGGGGGCAGCCAGGATATGGCCAGCTGTTATGGGGGAGTCCCTGGGAGTCCCTGGCTGCGGTTCTTTCCAAACGGATTTGATTGAATGAATAAAATAAATAAATTAGCCCATTCCTTCCCCAATTAGCCTCGGTCTTAATAAGGCAGCCTTGAGCACAATACAGCTCTAAAGCAGAGCACAGCCCTGTCGGCTCCTCCTGTTTTATGGAATGGAAGACAAATTAAGAAGTATGGATTACAGCACATGTTGGGTGTTTAAGGGAGGGCTGGAGCAGAAAACTGCTGTCAAGACAGCATTTAAAAGTGGGGGGGGGGAAAGCCTCACCACTCCTACCTACAAATAGGTTTGAGTTCCTGACATCTTGATTCTCTTTTAATGGATGCAGACAGGGAGTCTTCTCGGAGCCACAGTAGTAGACACTGAATAATTGATGGAGGAAATAGTGTGCACTGCATGTGTAGCACGTAAAGCCCCTTCCTTGTCCGCAGCCATTCTGCAGACACCCAAACCTGTCCTTTCCCCATCCAGGCATTCTCACTGGAGAGAAAAGAGTTGGGCTTGAGAAGTTGGTACAGTTAGTCCTCGACTTATGACCACAATTGAGCCCAGAATTTATGTTGCTAAGTGAGACATTTGTTAAGCGACCTTTTACGACTTCACTTGACCCATTTGTTAAGCAAATTGCTGCAGTTGTTCACGGTTGTTAAGTGAATCAAGCTTCCACACTGACTTTTGCTTGTCCGAAGGTCTCAAAGGACGATCACATGACCCTGAGAAATTGCAAGCATCATTAAGATGAACCAGTTGTCAAGCATCTGAATATAAGTCATGCAACCAAGGGGATGCTGCAATGGTCATAAGTGTAAACAATGGTCGTAAGTCACTTTTTTCAGTGACACTGTAACTTTGAATGGTCACTAAATGAACTGTTGTAAAACGAGGGCTATCTGTACTTCCCTCTATCGTCCCTCTGTCTTCCAAGGTAAGCAGTTCACTAAAGTAAATTCACTAATGCCTTGGTAAGGCCACACTTGGAATACTGCATTCAGTTCTGGTTGCCACAATGTAAAAAAGATGTGGAGACTCTAGAAAGAGTGCAGAGAAGAGCAACAAAGATGATTAGGGGACTGGAGACTAAAACATATGAAGAACGGTTGCAGGAACTGGGTATGTTTAGCTTAAGAGAAAGAAGGACTAGGGGAGACATGATAGCAGTGTTCCAATATCTCAGGGGTTGCCACAAAGAAGAGGGAGTCAAACTATTCCCCAAGGCACCTGAGGGTAGAACAAGAAGCAATGGGTGGAAACTAATCAAGGACAGAAGCAACTTAGAACTGAGAACTTAGAAATGTCCTGACAGTTAGAACAATTAATCAGTGGAACAGCTTGCCTCCAGAAGTTGTGACTGCCCCAACACTGGAAGTCTTTAAGAAGATGTTGGATAGCCATCTGTCTGAAATGGTATAGGGTTTCCTGCCTAGGCAGGGGGTTGGACTAGAAGACCTCCAAGGTCCCTTCCAACTCTACTATTGTATTGTATAAGTGTCAACCCATAATGAAACTTAACAATGAAAGTCTATTGTTTCTGCCACCGAGGTAGCATCAGGGGTGCTACAAGCAAACATTCCCTTCAAGCTCAACCCTCCAAATATTTCCTTTGCAACTTCCTCCAGGATTATTTGTTCAATTTCCTAGTCAAGTCAACAGCCCTAATATTTTCTGATGGTTTCCCTCATCCATGTACTAACAGGTTCCCAACTTTCTTATCTGGGAAAGCAGATTAGTGCAGAGAGAGGAGAAACAAAGAGGGGAAATTGCAGGAAGGAGGTCTAACAAACTAACTCTCCTTACCCCAGTTAATGTAGTACCAAGAAAAGAAGAATGGTGCTTTTAAATGCCATTAAATTCTTCAGACTTTCTGTGTGATCTTTAAGGACTTCTCCCTTCCAATCCATTATTATCTATAGCAGGGGTATCAAATTCAATTTCATTGAGGGACACATCAGGGTTGTGTTTGACCTTGGGGGTGGTTGGGTTGAGGGGGGGGCATGGCCTGTGATGGGCATGACCAAGAGTTTGATGCCCCTGATCTGTAGGATTAGCTGCAGGACCAGCTCCCCACTATAATTCTGAGGTAAATAAGATGTGAAAAAGGAAAATTAGCAGTAAACTCAAGGGCATCAAATCTTCTACCATGTGGGAAGAAAGTATAGCATCCTTCATATTAATTTTTATTTTTTTTAATTTTTTATCCTACCTTTATTATTTTTATAAATAACCCAAGGTGGCAAACATACTTAATTCTCCTGCCTTGTCCTATTTTCCCTACAACAGAAATCTTATGAGGTGAGCTGGGAGATAGTGATTGGTCCAAGGTCACGCAGCCATCTTTTATTCTTGTTCTAGACTAGAATTCTCATTCTCCTGCTTTTTAGCCTCGTACTAGACCAAACTGACTCTCTTGCTTGAATTATTATACTAAAATCAAATGCCAGAGCAGATATACTCCTCCAGATTAAAACTAATGGAAACAAAATGTGACAAATGAAGATTAATTTTATCTGTCTGCTAACATTTCATCTCCTTTCATGTTGGAGGAATTCTAGTCCAGATGCCTGAAGTTGCAAGGTAAATAGTCTCAGGTTAAAAAAAACCCACATGTTCCCAATATACCATTATGGAGCACAGCTATTTAATAACAATAGTCCTCTCAACTGGCATCAATCTTCCCAAGGCTTAGTGGCATTCAGCTGATGGGGAATTGCTCTACCCTAGAAGAATGACTTGAAATTGTTCAGCCTCATGCAAATAATTTTTTATGGCATATCAGGAAAATGTCAAATGTCTTGTAACGGGTATGGAGCTAAGGTGTAACTTGGTGCAATTCAATAATATGCCCACCACTGTTTTGAGGAACAGAATACTGATAAGTAGAAATGGGTCTTAAAAAACAGCATAATGAAGCAGGAGAAGATAAGGCTCTTAGTATACAGGGAAGTGTATAGCCTAATTACTGTATTTTTCGGATTATAAGACATATCGGTGTATAAGACGCACCAAGATTTCGAAGAGGTAAGTAAGAAAAAAAATTGTCCTCCCCAGGGCCCAGCACTCTGCAGGCTTCAGCAGGGCTGGGGGAAGTCCTTTGGGAGAAGGGCGGCATATAAATCCAATAAATCAATCAAACAAACAAAAATGCCCCCGTTTTTACAAAAAACGGGTGGTTTTCCACAAAAACAGGGACATTTTTGCCTTCCTCCAGCCCTGCTGAAGCCTGCAGAGTGCTTCTGGGGGCTGAGGGAAGGCAAAAACGCTTCAGTTTTTCCAAAAAAACGGCCTGTTTTTTGCAAAAATGGGATACAGTGGCCGGGCTTTGGGTGGCCAAAAATGGCTGTATTCAGTTTATAAGACGTAGCAACATTTCCATGCTCTTTTAAAGGGGAAAAGGTTCATCTTATGAGCCAAAGAATACGGTATGTCACTGGATTCCCCCCCCCCCCCCCGTAGCTCTTTTGGCATCTTTAGTTCTGCAAAGCCAAAGTTCAACTGCAATGCAGAAGCCACCACAATTCCAATAAGCAAGCAGGACAGCTCTATAAGCAAGCTGAAGTGTATAGAAAGAGCCTCTGCAGTAGCAGCATCCACAGCTGCTATGCATATAGTCCTTAAGCTTTTTTATAGCTCGTGGAATCCATGGAGATTCTGCTGAGTGCATAATGTGGCTCTAACTATTGATATGAAACAGCGGGAACTTCAGTGAAAGACTAACATTAAGTTTATTGCAAATGTCATAACTAGAGATGTGATTTCCCATCATTGTATTAAAAGCAAAGGAACAGGTTTTGTTAGCTGAAGGTAGGTTTAGTACAGACCTTTATTTAAAGGGCATTTTTAAAAGCCTAACCAACCTGGAAATCAGGAAAGCAATAATGCCATGGCTATTTTCTTCAATTTTGCCCCTATTTTTTTTTCTTTCCATTTCTTTTCTTAATTCATAAGACATATTTAAAACATGCAAAGATCTAATCAGCATATAACTTTTCCCTTCTTTGTACTCAGGGAAAAAAGCACCAACAGAAACATTTCCTAAAACACACTTTTCTCTGATTTTGTTTAACCTTCTCTCACTCGTCAAGGTGAACAAGCATACCAGATGGACCCAAGGAAAGAACAGTCTTCCTTTTGCTTCTATTTGGTTCCTCTACCAGTGAATTCTACAGAGCCCAGCAGAATAAGGGGGAGAACCTTCTCTGTGGGAGCGCCTTCCCTCTGGAATGAGCCCAGAGCTTCGCATAATCCCTGACCTCCGGTCCTTCTGACGCGCCCTAAAAAGTTGGCTTTTCCAGCAAGCCGGCCTGGCCTGTTAATTTTATCTCATTTTAAAAATGTGATTGTCCTATTAATTGGGTTTGTTTTTTGGATATGTATCTAATTTCTTTTTAACTTTCGTGATATATTTTTTTTAATGTTGTACTTCGCCCTGAGTCCTTTGGGAGAAGGGCAGCATATAAATCCAATAAAACAAACAAACAAACAAACAAACAATAAGAAATTGCCCCATTTCAGTTTAAATGTTCATATAACAAAGAAAGAATTGTTGATATTACCCAAGCACTGGCTCTTCATTGCAATGATGAAGTTCTTCAAGTTTGTCTGAAGATGCAAAGATCTGCATCTACTTTCTATATGTAAATTATTGTTTGATCATTGAGATTAAAGAGAGGTGAGAATCTCCCTCCACCTCTCCCATCATGTGACATATCAGGACTTCCCCCCCCTTTGTTAAATGGGGTGTGGGCGTGGCCAGCACATGACACATCCAGCCCATGGCCCGGGAACTTGACACCCTGTTCTAGAATCTAGAAGAACAGCTTTCTCCTTGCTATTTGCTAAGTTTCTATGCATGATATTTAATAGAACAACAGAATAGAATAACAGACTTGAAAACGTCCTTGGAGATCTTCTAGTCCAACCCCTACTTAAGCAGGAGACCCTATACTAGGGGTTGGCAGCCTTAAACACTCAGAGCCACAAAGGTCCTAACCGGAAGCCCCCCATTCAATTCTGGAGCCATCTGGAAGTCCGGTTCCTCCCACCATAGAGTCTCCTCCTAGTGCGGCATCTTTTTTCCTCTACCTGTCCTAATCAAAAGCCCTATCAATTGTGGAGTCGACCAGCGACAAGGAGCCGCAGCAGAGGGATGAAAGAGCCACGTGCGGCTCCAGAGCCGTGGGTTGCTGACCCTTGTCCTACACCATTTCAGACAAATGTGGTCCAGCCTCTTTTTAAAACCTTCAGTATTGGAGCACCCACAGCTTTTGCAGGCAAGCTGTTCCATTGATTAATTGTTCCCACTGTAAGCCAGTTTCTTCTTAGTTCTAGGTTGGTTCTTTCTTGATTAGTTTGCATCCATTGCTTCTTGTCTTACCTTCGGGTGCTTTGGAGAAGAGGTTGAGCTCCTCATTTTTGGACAGCCCTTAGATATTGGAACATTACTATCATTTCACCCCTAGTCCTTCTTTGATTAAACTAGAGATGCTCAATTACTACCCAATTTAGAGTAGGTTTCTAATAAGAGTGGCACAGGTTTCTAATAAGAGTGGCACAGTAGGTTTGTAATAAGGCGGCACAGTGGTTAGAGTGCAGTAGACTGCAGGCTACTTCTGATGACTGCCAACTGCCTGCAATTTGGCAGTTCGAATCTCACCAGACTCAAGGTTGACTCAGCCTTCCATCCTTCGGAGGTGGGTAAAATAAGGACCCAGATTGTTGGGGGTAACATGCTGACTCTGTAAACCACTTAGAGAGGGCTGTAAAGCACTGTGAAGCAGTATATAAGTCTAAGTGTTATTGCTATAGTGCTATTGCTAGGTATGGGCATCATGGCTTCTCATGTATTCATTTACTCAAGGGCTGTGAAGCACTGTGAAGCGGTATATAAATCCAAGTGCTATTGGTACGCCAGTCTTTGCTAACCAGGCTAGAGAAGATGATAGGATTATATTTAGGAATATGAAAGATGTAATCCATCATATCTACAGGACACTCCAGATGGGGAAACCTGCCATAATTCATTCATTTTTAAATTGGCATGTAATTTGTAATATAATTACTTGAGGGTAGATGTTGTGTTTATTTTTTTTCATGGGGCCAACTCTCAACCAATTCATTTGCTTTGTTCGCAACAGTCACGTCATTTGGGGGCCTGGAATAAGTGACAGTGACAACAGTTTGGCAAGGATGGGATACAATTTTGAGAAGTGGCTTACAGAACAACTTGATGAAAAGACCAGTCTTGAAAGGAACGTCTCAGCAGGAAGAGCTATTAAATAGATTGCCTTAAATGAAGAAAATTTGAGAATCTAATTTCTTGCAGCTCATCCTATACTTGTGCACTTGATTGGCCACATTTCACAGACTGAAATAAATTAAGAAAAGAAAGCCCCCAAAAAAAAATCAGTGGGCAAAGGATAAGAAGTACCTGACTAGGTAATCTTATGGGGGGGAAAAAGATCTTGAACTGTAGTAATCACAAACTGAATATAAATCATTAGTGCGATTAGGCTGCAGAAAAGGCAAACACAGTTTTAGAATATATCAATAATATTAAATACAAATTTTACAACAACAGAAAGCAACATTTTTGGTAATGACTTAAAACTTATTTTTTTTGTCCCAGATAAAAGAGTATATAAGTTAGTGTTTGGAGTTGTATTAATTGACAGATTTGTGTCCTACAGCAGACATGGTATAAATCACTAAGAGAACCGAGTCTGTTTAGCTTTGAGAAAAGCAACTGATGGCAGATTTAATTGCATTAAATCTGAAGCACTGCTGAAGCTCTGCCCCCCCCCCCCCAAAAAAAACATAAAGCTGTATTCATTTTCTAGCATCCCAAAGTACAAAATGTGAAACAATGGTCTTAAGTTTTTAGAAGACAGATTAGCAAGTTAGGCAAAACTTCCTAATGGTAAAAACAGTTAATCATTGTTAATTATTTCCTAAGATCTTATTTTGAAGATATGTTTAAAGAGGATTTGAAATAACTGTTCATCATGATTGCTTTTATTTAGATTGAAGTTTATAAATCTACAGCATGTTTGATGTTGTGGAAAAGTAGGGCAATGTTAATTGCCTGCTAAATCCATTAAAGCCTAGGCAATTAAACCAACATTTACAGATCTACACATAATATTTTCATTCCAACCTCTGGCAGAATGGAATCCAAGATATCATTCCTAGAGTTTTACAGGCAGGTTTCCAGCCAAACACTAACCTGTTCAGTTTTAGCCAGGTATATTTCATCACTTACCTTTCAACTAAGCTGGTACAGGTGGTCCTCAATGTACAACCACAACTGAAACCAAAATTTCTGTTGCTAAGCAAGACAATCGTTAAGTGTGTTTTGCCTCATCTTATGACCTTCCTTGCCACAGTTCTTAAGTGAATCACTGCAGTTGTTAAATTAGCAAAAGGGAATCCGCCTTTCCCATTGGCTTTGCTTGTCAGAAGGTCACAAAAGGTGATCATGTGACCCAGGGACACTTGAACTGCCATAAACATGAGTCAGTTGCCAAGCATCTGAATTTTGGTCAGATGACCATGGGAATGCTGCAACAGTCATTAAGTGTGAAAAAACTGGTCGTTTCAGTGTCGTTACTACTTTGAACAGTTACTAAACAGATGGTTGTAAATCAAGGACTACCTGTAATTCATCTCTTAATCATCTGGATACACCTTTTTTTGCATGTCTGCAGTCTATTTAGATCTGGGGAGGTAAAACTGAGAAATTAACAGATTTCCTATTTGCTTCCCTGTGGGTGAAAACGTTCCTGAGCTCGTTCATCAATATTTCCCAAGCTTGGTTGTTCTCAAACACAATTACAACCCTATCTCAGTTTACAAAATGCACATGTCTTCTCCGGTGGTAGGTTCTGGATCACTACCACCCTGCGACAACCCAGCTGCTCGGCGAGGTTGCACAGGCGCCGTACACTGTGTGCATGTGCGCAATTGGCCATTTCCCTCAAAAAGAGGTAAAGAACGTGGGCGGGCAGGTGGGCCCACTGAAACACTGTTCCGGTACGGAGGCCGTTCCTTCCAGCTGCCACCGGGAAGCCTGTACCGGGCCATACTGCCCAGAACCCACCACTGGTCTTCTCGCCTGTACTTCTAAAGAAAAATTATGTTACAATGTTCACACAAAATGGAAGGCATGGATTAAAGCACCTGAGGGTAGGACAAAAAGCAATGAGTAGAAACTAATCAAGGAGAGAAGCAATTTAGAACTGAGGAGAAATTTCTTGACAGTTAGAACAATTAATCAATGAAACAATTTGCCTCCAGAAATTGTGAATGCTCCAACACTGGAAGTTTTAAAGAAGATTTTGGATAACAATCTGTCTGAAGTGGTGTAGGGTTTCCTGCCTAAGCAGGGGGTTGGACTAAAAGACCTCCAAGGTCCCTTCCAACTCTCCTATTCTATTCTATTCTATTCTATTCTAATTACCCACTGTTCTTCTGAAACTCATTGAATTTCATTGAAGACTAAATATTCAGAATCTTAGAAAAACAGGGAATGATTGATAGACAACATACAGTTTGTTTTACAAAAGGCAGATAGTAAATATCCATGCTTTTTGGCAACCATAAAATTGGTTTATTTTTATTGACTTGGTATTGTTTAATTTCCAAAGGATTTCCAGATGGGCCAACAAAAGCTAAAAAAGAAAAGTAAATGCCCATAAACAATATAATTAACTATGTAAAACAGCCAGAAATCTTAGCATTAAAACACTCAAGACATAAATTTGGAGACTTAAAAGCACTGAGTAATTTAAAGGAGAGGACATGTCAAAATCTTATGATTCTACATCAGAAAAACATCTTTTGGAAGGCTTCTTCAAAAGCAAAGCACCACAATTCAAATGTCCTATTTTGAGGGCATGTGGTTTTAAATTAAATGAGGGCTTATCTTTTTACCTTAACCCTTCGTTTAAAACTAAATTGATACAGAGGTCAGGTTACTAGAGAAACCAATAAAATGTCCATGCACAAATGCCCCTTTCCTGACTCAATTAGGTAAATGAAATCAACTCCCATTTTCCAAATTGGTTCAAATTATTAACTCAAATTAGATTAATGATCTGATCAGACAATTCAAATCAGATCAGGGCCATTTTCATAGCACTACTTTACATGCTAAAGATGGGGGAAATGGATTACAAAACCCAGAAAGCTACTGTTAAATCAAGTATCCATAATCCCTAACCAGATTTGTGCTTAACCAGTATATTTCTATATAAATGGTCAAACATTGATCCCTTGAGATTTTTTGCTTTCTAGTATTCATCACAATACCTTTATATTCTCACTTATTTGCTGTTGGTTAGTTTAGTTCATGAGTGTCACATTTGCCATCATGTGATGTATCACAACATTTTTCCCTTCGTGGAGCTGGATTGGGCATGGCCTGCGAGTGACGCATCCAGCCCGCAAGCCGCCAGTTTGACACCCCTGGTTTAGTCAAACATTAATTAATAGGGTGGATTGTCAGGGGAAATTTCACCCTGAGCTAATGAGGTCTTAGACCGACGGCTTTTCCAAACAGCATATCTTCAAGAAAGCGAAAGTAAGATCCAGTAACAAGTTCTAATTAAAACAAACTTTTAATATGAAAATAAGAAATAAGAAAATAAACAAATCTATCTAATTGCTACATTTTGGCAAGAGCGGTTTGTCTTGGCAGACGAACAGAAGATCAAAAGTAAAGAAGTCTCTGGAATGTGTGACGTATATGAAACGTGTTAAGTAAATCATTGCGCAGTAAATCATTGCTGATAAGGCCTATGACCTGCCTATGACCTGCGCAGTAACTCATCAGTTTGGCTAGCAAACAATTAATGCAGTGACATGGATGTCCATCATTGTCACACTCTTCCAAAAATTTGTAAAAACTCAGCTTTTCTGGAAGCCCTCAAGGCAGCGGTTCTCAACCTGTGGGAAAGGGAGTTGATTTCATTTTCCTAATTGAGTCAGGAAAGGGGCATTTGTACATGGACATTGGGGATCGAACGACCTTTTCACAGAGGTTGCCTAAGACTATTGGAAAACATATATTTTCGATGGTCTTAGGAACCGAGACACCAATTTTATGGTTGGGGGTCACCACAACATGAGGAACTGTATTAAAGGGTCGCGGCATTGCAGAGGTTGAGAACCACTGCCTTAAGGTGTTGATATAGAGCGCTAGGTGCCTCTTTGTTTGTGTGTGGGCATGTCTGTGTATTTTTCTGATTATTTATTAAAAATTATACTTTCCCTATTGACATTTAAAATGCAACATTATTTTATTGCTATTTTCATATCTGTGAACCATCTAGATTATCTATGAGGGCATGGGGAATAAATAGATTGCACTGAAATATAAATATATATGGACTTAGATCCGTTCTGACATATCAAAGAGAAAAATGAAATCCTTGGCCCCCATTCTCCAATTCTAGGAGTTCTATGTGGCAAGGATTTTTTTTCCTCAGTTCTGAAGACCAGTGAGAGGCTTTTTTAAAAAGTATATAAAAATGGGGCAACCATCTTGACAAAGTTTTTTTTTAGAAAGAAGCCAAGGAAACAGGAAACCATCTAATCAAACCTTAAACCACTTTAGATGCAGATTTAAGCACGAACCTGTTCAATAGCTGGGGCTCAACATGGCCAAGTGATCTCCATTTTAGGCAAAAGGTGTTCTTACATTCAGAACCCAGGTATCAGCTTTGGAAGCCATATCAACACTGGAAGCTTTCATGCTGCCACATTCTTGTGCTTGGGAAAGTAGGACGGGGGGTTTAGTAGAGGGAATGTAGTTAGATATAATAGCATTCTTCTTTTCGGTCAAAGTCATGGTATTCCTGCACCAGGAGGAGGAGTGGTTGAAATAATGTCTCGAGTTGGGACGGATTGGGATTGGACCATGTGATGGATTGATGGGTGCAAGGGCTGTGTTTGGGCTTTTGATTTACTGAGGGAAAACCCAGAACTCTCAGATTTACTATTCTAATAAAAGGAGACTTTAAGAAAATGCCTCTCTCGGAATTTTCACTTGGAGTTGGGTTCTTCTGGAATGGTGACACCAGGTAGCCAACCCAACCATTATTTTTTTCTTAGCAAGAGTTCTTCAAAACTTTGAAATAAATAGCTGCATCAATCCCTCCAAATTGAAATAGACCCCTTCAAAGGCTGCAACAACTGTGTCTTTTTTGGGGGTAGTGTCAATCATACCTTCTAAAACTGTTGGCTTCTGGGAGGAAGTGATTTAAAAAAAACAATTACAAAACCGTTGTCCCTCTGGATGTAATAATCTGTAGCTGTCAGGCACAAGAAATCAGGACCCAGGGCTGTTCAAATGAGTACAAGTTTATTCCATGTTGCTTCTCTACAAGAAACTGAACTACTAATGGTCAAGGAAAATTGACAGTAGATAAGAGTCAAGGAATGCAAGGAGAGCTTGACTTAGATCTCCTGTGTGTGTGATGGGAGTCCAAACCGATGACATGCTTGGGCTCAGTCTGGTCATCTCCTACAGTAAAGGTAAAGGTAAAGGTTCCCCTCGCAGATATGTGTTAGTTGTTTCTGACTCTAGGGGGCGGTGCTCATCTCTGTTTGAAAGCCAAAGAGCCAGCATTGTCCGAATATGTCTCCATGGTCATGTGGCCGGCATGACTAAACACAAAAGGCTCACGGAATGCTGTTCCCTTCCCACCAAAGGTGGTTCCTATTTTTCTACTTGCATTTTACATGCTTTCGAACTACTAGATTGGCAGAAGCTGGGACAAGTAACGGGAGCTCACTCCATTATGCAGCACTAGGAATTCAAACCGCCGAACTTCCGACCTTTCTGATCGACAAGCTCAGCATCTTAGCCACTGAGCCACCTCATCAAACTTCTACAGTAATAATTAATAAAACAATGTTCTCTGGAAGCCAAAAATTTTTGAGAGAATGCAAATGTCTTACATGCATACAGGTTTCTTTCCTAAAAGTAGTCATCATGTTATTTGAGAGAGCTCAGTAGGTTGAATTGAGCTGACAACAATGCTCCTGGGAATGTGAGTTCTGCAAGGATCACCTTGATATCAAAATCCAAGGGGGAGAGGTGATACCAAGGGATCGACCGTAATTAGGATGAGAGTCAGTGGGACTTTGCAGGTAAGGGGAAGCCAACATTCTAAGAAGTGCAACTCCAAAATCATATTCAGAAGGCATAGTGCTAATGTTATCAAGAAAGCCATGGATCTAACTGAAATGCATAGACTAATTTGAGTGAGAGATAATGAGTTTCCCCAGATCAAAAGGCACTTTCTAGTGACTGGAGAAAAATGCTGAGTACTGATGGTGTGACCAGGCCGAAGTTGCATGAATTTTAATCACTCATGATTCTAATACAAAAAGAAGAGTACCTTGTTTTACACAGAGAAATATAATTGGAACTGGAATAGGGGTAGTTTGAGCCAAGGAATACTTCAAATTATCAAGTGAAATGAAGTGTATTAAATTGGAATCTGAGAGCATCTGGAATGCAATCGTGCAGGAGGTAAGTTGAAAAGAGTTTTGCAAAGAAATTTTTTATTGCTAATATCTGCTTCAAGCGACATAAATCCAGACTCTATAATGGGATATTACCAGATGGGCAACATAAAAATAAAAAAAATAAAAGATGGAAAAGAACAATCCAGTCAACCAGGACATTTCCAGGGCAGATTGTGAACAGACCATAAATTATTGATGTCAAATATATGGGTTAAACATAAGAAAAACATAACAGTTAAGTTGTACCAGCTAGATGTGATCTGGAGACATACCATTAATATTGAAGATCAATAAGGTATAGATTCAGTAATCTTTGCTTGATGTAGGAGGAGAGAAAGCATTTGAGAAAAAAAACAACTATGGGAAAAAATAAAGACACTACAAAAACTGAAGCATCAAAAATCCCAACATTTCAAAGAGGAAAAGATCCAATTAACTTGCAAAATAAGCTATTTTGAAGGCCAGGGAAGACACAGGATGAAAGTTGGGCAAGAAAAAAAAAAGAAACACCGATTACAGACTTTTAACATCAAGCAAGAAACAAAAAGAAATACAAGCTCAGGCAATAATGACAACAAATGGAGGAAAATAACTAGAAAAGAGAAATGAGAGATTTCTTTAAAAAAAGGTAAGATCAGAAAAATCACCCCCCCCCCAAAAAAAAATGTACAGGCCAAGTAGGACTATTCAAGAATATCCAAGATCCAGAGCTATAGTGAGATTTAAAAAAAAAAGATTATATTATATAATGACAGAAATATTTGTAAAGAAAGAGAGAGAACCAACTCCATTAAAAACTGTAGTATGAGAAGCAATAAACCAGCTGTTAAATAGAAAACCACACCAGGTGCAGAAAAACACACATTGAACTGTTTAAAGCTGCAGGTGGAGAGGCAGATAAAATAATAACAGCCAACAAATCTGGAACAAGATTGTACGACCTGGAGAGCTGAAAAGAATGGTCTTATTAAACTATGCCAAATAAGATAAATTCAGGAGAATGTGCAAATTTCAGAGTGACTGTGTTAATTTCTCAGACAAGCAAAGTTTTAAGTTCTTCCGGTGAATAAAGACATACTGTACATGGAGAGACAAATTCCAAATAAATAGGCAGGTTTCAGGGAGACCCAAGATAAGATAACTAACATAGGATGTATAATGAAGACAGCAAGAGAATTTAAGAAGTTTATCTTTGCTGTATAGATGCAGAGGTCAGGTCAGAGTGTGACATATTAAAGCTCATGGATATATCAAAACACCTGATTATTATTCTTCTTAAAAATTTGTACAATGAAAAAGAATCTACTGTAAAAACAATTGAAAGAACAGTTTCAAAAAAAAGGTATAAGCCTTTGATGTGTATTATCCCCAGATTTGTTTGACTTATTTAGCATATAAATTATAAGAATGGCACAGTTGGAAGGTATGACAGCCAGATAAAAAGTGGTGGCTAAACATTATTAGTCTGAAATATGTAGATGATACCACTCTGTAATTTGAAAATAGAAGATACCGTGGAGAATGTAAAAATAGAAAATGAGAAATGCCTTAGTTTCTTGAGCTAAGAGATTAAAAATTAATTCTAGAGAAGGTAGCAGTGAAAAATTTAGACAACCATTCAATACAAGGGCATTTCTACAAGGTTATAAATAGTCAGAGCAGGGGTTTTCAATGTTAAGCTAGAAATAGTGACAGAAAACTGACAAATTATGGAGAATTTCTGGGACTATCATGGATGCAAGGAGAATGAGTCAACCTTGAAGAAAATAGTAAATGCTGTTTTCTTGAGGCAAAGATCCTGAAGCAGAAACTCTCTTTCTTTAATTATATCATGCAAGTGGATGATGGACCACAAAACATGACTATGCATGAAAAGCTGAGGGAAACAGGACTGGAAGGCAAAGGATAAAGTGGAATAAAAGAATAAAGGCAAATAAACATGTCCCAGGATAATGTTGCAGGATCCAATCTGGTTCAGTTACTGGGACCAGAGGTTTAGTCTTTTGGTCTCATGCTGGAGCCCATTCTCAGGAAACCTCTCTCTCACCGCAATATGTGAGAGAAAATTCTGACAGAGGGAGGATTCCTGAGGATGGGCTCCAGCACCATTCTGAAAGCTCAGAAGACTAAACCTCTGGTCCTAGTGACCGACCCAGATTAGATCCTGAATGGATAGGATCAAGATTAGCTAAAACAGGGGTGTCAAACTTGATTTCATTGAAGGCCACATCAGGGTGGTGTTTGACCTCGGGGGGGGGGGGCATGGCCAGCTAGACATCACTCATCAAGATTCTGTTTTTGGTCATGACGGCCTACTGCAGCCCTCTGCCAGTTAAGACAGAGCTCAGGGAGGCCATGTGTGGCCCACCTGGGCTCCATTTTCGCTGGCAGAGGGCTGCAGGACGCTGTCACGGCCAAAAATGGAGCCCAGGTGGGCCGCATGTGGCCCTCCCAAACTCTGTTTTTGCTGGCAGAGGCACCATGGGCCTGTTCTTCGCTGTTTTCAGGTTGGCCCTGTGGGCCATCTCTAAGCACCCCATGGTCTGGATATGACTCCCGGGCCTTGAGTTTGACACCCCTGAGCTAAAATGTTCTTAGAAGATGTACACATTGCTGCCAGTGATCGGTCAAGATGGAGAACATTTGTCCATCCAGTTGTTAAGAATTAAGTCTAGATAGGTTCTAGGTACAGTAGGTTCTTCTATACCACATGCTAACTCCCCCTTTTTCCCCTATTCCCTCTACATAAGCAGTGTCAGGCCTGTAGTTATGTTCCTTTTAGGATCTTTGTCCTGCCACACTTTTTATTAATTTCTTATGCTGTTTCATTAGTGTAGTAGTTGGGAGGGGGGAATAGAAAGGAGTAGGATTGTGGAATGTATTGTTATGGTTCTTAGAAGCTCAAGGCCGTCTTTTGTCTCTGTACCTCGACACCTGACGCAGAGAGGTGTACCTGCCAGCGTGGAAGATGAAGATTGGACCATGTGATGAATTATGGGGAGTGGGGATAGATAATGAACTTTCAACTGGGTGAACCCACAGGATGTACATTAGAGTTGAAATTTCACAGCATAATGCCAACATGTCTGTCTTATTAAATTGGAGTTTTAAGGATAACTTTGCCTTGGACAATGATTTAATTCTGCATGATATTTGGAACGCTGACAAGCAGATTCACTGTTATATCCTACACACTGGATCATTTAGTTCATGAGTAGCCTACATTGGGACTGGACATTAGGCCTTCCAGCTATTCCTAGTCTGCAAAACCCAATGATGTTTCTCATTACCAGATTATCTGTCTGATGAGAATATGCATTCACTGAGCTCTGAAGGAGCATAGTTTGCCAACAGCAATCTAGATTTCCTAGATACTCAACAGGTGTCTTCCCCTTCTCCTTTCTTCCTACAAATGCCAGAAGTGGCACCTGGGACTCACTGCATATGCCCTGCAATGGAACAACATAAACTGAGATTTTTAAGGGGGGGGGAATCTATTTTTCCAAGTTAACAGCCTCATAAAATTAATTAGTGAAACTAATTAGTAATGAATATTAGGCAAATCTATTTCAAGTCTGTAATTAGCTTTCTCTGAATGACCCTAAGAAGAGAAGTAGAATCTGCAAGATATCACTATTAATTTAAATATAGAAGTATACACGGGCATCTACATTCACCCTTGTATACGTACACATCACAGTTGGTGTAGGCATGTGAATGTGTCAATAGTTTTCAATGTCTTCCTTCTTCGATGTCAAAATATGAATAATGTAATGAAAAGGTATTCCAGCAATTTATCATGACTTTGAAACAATCGTACTATCCCTAAGGCATCAGAAAAAAAAAAAAACCTATACTAGCTCCCCAATTGTAATATTGACTGCCACCTCTCCCTTTTAAGTCCTTAGACTGGCTCTTTCTGAAGTCGGAAATTTCTACAGCAAAAGTGTTATGGGCCAATCATAGAGTAGGCCACGAATGGAGCTAGAAGTAGAACAGGAAGAGATCAAGATTGATGGATCTCCAACCTTTCAGCAAGGAAAGCAAAAATATAAACCAACTGCTTGCAAGCATTCTGATCCATTTTTAAACACAGTAATAAACTTCCTGGGAGAAGATATTTGCAAGGATCCACATCTTGTGTTAAAGAAACAAAGGTCCAGAAATAGATTTACAATTGTCTGTCTTTATTTTTGTCTGTCTTTATTTTTTTTCTTTGCAAATGCAGATTGAAGAAATCCAGACATGTCAGAACACTCTGACTGAAGAAAAGCTTAGAATACTCTAGTATTCTAAGTATTCCTCCTTCCTTTCTCCAGCCCCTCTCATTCCCTTGCTTGCCCTGGTGGTACTCTGGCAGTAGCAGCCAAGCAGGGGAAGGAGGCATGCGATAAAGCAACCCCCGCCACCAAGGGCAAAGGGGGGTGCCCCTCCAGGCGTCCTCTTGTGTCTACTTAACCCACCACTGTCATTTCTTCGGCCCTTGTGACCAAGCAAAGCAGAGGAAGAGCAGGAAGAAAAGCAGGAGGAGGCGGGTGGGCGAAGAGAGAGAGAGAAAAGAAAAACTTGCCCTCCCACATGCTGTCTTCACCCAGTAAGGTGGCACGGGCACTGCTATGATATGCGTCTTGCTGCGCCCTCCCCAACGAGTGAAGGTGTTGACCATAAACTGCTCAACAGTCCGTTGAGTCACAAGGAACCCACCAAATGATGGGAGAACTCGCCACCTTTCTCGGGTGGGCGCCCCTGCCAGCCCCAGCTGGCACTGAAGGTTCCCAGTGATGAGAAGGTGACGTGGTCGGTTGGTCCGGCGTGCCAGGCAGAGAATCCCAAGTGCTGATCCATAGCAGTGCCCCACCACGCCAGCTGCAGTAAGACCCCTCTTCTAGCTCATTGATGAATGGTCCGTGCCCCCTCATACACACACACACACACACCACTTGCCCTGGCGGAACCCCGGAGGTAGCAGCCGAGCGAGGGAAGGAGAGGGGCCGGAACAAAGCAGGCGTGGTGCACCCAGAGCCGCCACTTCTTCGCAGCAGCTAAGGACGGAAGAGGCACCTTCGTTCTCTTTGAGAGCTGCTTTGCACCTTTTTTGCACGTGGCGAAGGCGAGGCAGGGCGAGCGTCGGAGCGGGCTGGTTCAGGGGTGTGGCCAGCCAAATATCATTACCAGTTTGGCAACCCAGGCCGAATTACCACTACCAGTTCATCCAAACTGATCCCAACCAGGAGCAACCCATCTCTGGGTATAGTACATTGTAATAAACTTTTTTATCAGGCAGCAGTTCAATAAAGTTGCTTCCCATCATCTATTTAACACTCAGATGTCTACCTATTTTTGGCTGGTTTCTTAAATCAATGCTTCTCAACAAAATAATGTATGAAATGATGACTCACTCTGCTGTTTTATATTTTTTTAATGCCCATGGCTCCTTTTTAAGGCCTAGAGATATAAAACAAGAGTTATGCTTAAATTCCTTTGGGAGATGTTACTTCAGCACACTCAAGGTATGTTTTTAGGAGTTACTTTGAAAGCAACCTCTATCACAAAAGATGATTAAGGAACATCTGTGTTCTAGTCTATTGCATCTGAAATATGTTGTCAAAAAGAACTTCTGGGGGCAAGAAGAATGAAGATTGTATTGTATTGTATTGTATTATTGTATAAGAATGCAGATCCGATCAAAAAACTGCATGAAATGATCCTGGTTTAGGCCATCTCTGTTCTACCAGTGAGCCTCAACTTATGACAAATATCAAAAAAAAGTACTTGTGACTGTCCCAAAGGTGCTTTTTTGAGAGGCAACTGGACTTTGTTTTTTCTTTGAAGACGTTTTGATACTCATCCAAGAAGCTTCTTCAGCTCTTGTGACTGGTTTTGAAGTTTTCACACTGTCATGTAATCACATTTTGGCACTTAGTAACCAGCCCACATTTACAGCTGTTTGCAGAGTCCCAACCGTAATTTACGACATATTTTGCTGGACACCAGCATTTATTTCTGATTTCCAGCAAAAAACACCCATTGTCCACATGGGTTTGCTTAATGACTGCAGCATTCACTTAACAACCTCACTGTTCTCTTCACAACAACTGCACTACTTAACAACCACTAATAAAGAAGATTATAAAATTGGGTGTAGTCACGTGATGACCCACTTAATGGCCAGCATGACGCACAACCATAATAATTCCAGGCTCAATTACAGTCATAAGTCAAGAACCATCTGTATGCAGAGCAGATGTACAGGGAAGTTAGTTGCACTGAATGCAGGACTGACATCTGGATCTACACTATATTGCCAAAAGTATTCGCTCACCTGCCTTTACTCGTATATGAACTTACTGTAAGTGACATCCCATTCCTAATCCATAGGGTTCAATATGATGTTGGTCTACCCTTTGCAGCTATAACAGCTTCAACTCTTCTGGGAAGGCAGTCCACAAGGTTCAGGAGTGTGTTTATGGGAATTTTTGACCATTCTTCCGGAAGCGCATTTGTGAGGTCACACACTGATGTTGGACGAGTTTACATGGCCTACCACTTCGTGGCTGAGTTGCTGTCGTTCCCAAACACTTCCACGTTCTTATAATACAGCTGAGAGTTGACTGTGGAATATTTAGGAGCGAGGAAATTTCACGACTGGATTTGTTGCACAGGTGGCACCTTACACTATATTGCCAAAAGTAGTCGCTCACCCATCCATATAATCAGAATCAGGTGTTCCAATCACTTTCATGGCCACAGGTGTATAAGATCAAGTACCTAGGCATGCAGACTGTTTTGACAAACCTTTGTGAAAGAATGGGTCGCTCTCAGGAGCTCAATGAATTCCAGTGTGGAACTGTGATAGGATGCCACCTGTGCAACAAATCCAGTCGTGACATTTCCTCGCTCCTAAATATTCCACAGTCAACTGTCAGCTGTATTATGAGAACGTGGAAGTGTTTGGGAACGACAGCAACTCAGCCACGAAGTGGTAGGCCACATAAACTCGTCCAACATCAGTGTGTGACCTCACAAATGCGCTTCTGGAAGAATGGTCAAAAATTCCCATCAACACACTCCTAAACCTTGTGGACAACCTTCCCAGAAGAGTTGAAGCTGTTATAGCTGCAAAGGGTGGACCAATGTCATATTGAACCCTATGGATTAGGAACGGGATGTCACTTACAGTAAGTTCATAAGCGAGTAAAGGCAGGTGAGCGAATACTTTGGGCAATATAGTGTATGTTGTTAGCATGCCTTTATCTCCTGAATCAAATCTTTCAGTTCCACCTACAATTTCTTAGTTTAAATTCTATTTCTATTTCTTCAACTGAATCTTAAGAAGATGCAGTATTTGTGCTCCCACTATCCAATTATGAGATTTATAGCTTGAGATTTATAGCACAGGGGTTTAAACCAGGACTGCATCGCTGTGCAATTAATCACTTTGGCAAAGTTAAGCAGTGTACTACAATAGATATTAGTAAGAGAACAACCCCAGTTATAGACTTGTAAATCAGATGTCTTAATGGTAATATATACAGTGCACAAAGAATCAGGCAGTGAGAATTGCCCATGCTATCAGTTACATAGTAAATTTAGCCCTTTTATCCTCGATTTTTTAATCTTATGTCATATCAAAACAACTTAAGACTTTTTTAAACCTTTGACCAGCTCTGTACTACATGAAGAAGCATTATGACCAACAGTTCTAATTAAAATTCACAATATCTCAAGTGACTGGAATCCTGCAGTGAATCCCATAATAAGGCATTGAATACCTTCATCTTTCTAAATCACAAATAGGAATGCAACTGGAATGAACAATGGGAGTCCTACTTTTTCCAGGAACGCATGCTTGACCTAATAGAAAATAAATGGTTCCTTTAAAAATGTTGCAGATAATTGACGCATTTGTGCCATCACACACTCCACCTTTCGGGAATTGAATCCAAAGGATTTCATGCCCTTAATATTCAATGCACCACGTATTTATTTATCTTTTTAAACCGGGATGTAATAGTAGCACTTGACATCCATTTTCCTACAGAAATAAAAAATAATGCCTGGATAAGGAAACTCCATTAACATTCCAACAAAGGAGTTCAGATTTACACACTGTACTTATCTGCAGCCTGCTTAACCCTGCTTTAATGAACAGCTCATAACAGGAAGAGTTCACACAACATATTCAGCAATAAACCATGGATTAAAAACTGTCGTGATCCCCAAGACACCAAGAGGAAAAATCAGACCAGCCACAACACTTCTTAATGTGATGCATAAAAGCATTAAAATCTCTGAAGCAGTTCCTTAAAATAGGAAAGCCATTCTTCATATACTCTTTATATATATGGGACTAAAAAGGACTTCCATGAATTGTAAAAATTAGTAGAGGCAACGGAGTCCCTTCAGTCTAATCTCCTGCTCAGTGTAGGAATGCAAATTAAAGCATTGCAGAGAGTAGGCTGTCTGGTCTCCGTCTGAACACATCCAAGTGAAGAGAAGACCACCGTTCCTCTGATTAATTGGTTGCTTAGGGATCTGCTTTATTAGACTGGTTTTTTCTAGCATTCCGTCAGAATTTTGAATTTCTGAAGCTTAAATGCGTTATTCCACAGCCTCCATTTGGCAATGCGAGATGGTGAAATTTTCAATGTAACATCTGTTCAGGTATGCTCTACCATATCTCTTCTCAGATTTCTCATTTCTCTAGGCTAAACATACCATCTCTTTGAAACTTTTTCATAGGCTTAGTTCAGCAGATTATCTTCACTGCCATGCTCTGCACTTTCCCAAGTAAAGTACTCAAAGCTGAAACACAGCACCAAGGGGGAATCTGACCACAGAAAAGAATGGAATCATTACTTTCCATTGTTTGGAAATTATTCTGCTGTTGATGCAATCCAAAATTTGCCTTTTGTAGCCAGATCACACTGCTGGATTACATTTGTCTACTATTACAGCAATAACACATAGATTTATATACCAGCCCATGTGCTTTACAGCAATCTCTGGAAAGCTCAGAATCTGCTAAGCATAAAAGAAAGGGGACTTTGGTATATTTAAAGAGAAAATAATGAATTTTAACAGATACAAGTGCATATTGGTTTACAGAGTCAGCATATTGCTCCCAACAATCTGGCTTCTCATTTTACTGACTTCGGAAGAATGGAAGGCCGAGTCAACCTTTGAGCCCACCTTGAGCCCCATCAGGATCAAACTTCAGGCTGTGGGCAAAGTTCATTGGCAATACTGTATTCTAATCACTGCACCACCAGGGCTCCTAAAATGGCTATCCCAAAATGTTTTTCACAATCACATTACTAAGCTTAGTATCTCATGTCCTATACCTCTGCATTTGATTTTTAAGTGAGGAACTTTGCACCTGCATCTGTTAAAATTCATTATTTTCTCTTTAAATATACCTGTCCCCCCTTTTTTTAATACTTAGCACATTCTAAGCTTTCCTGACACAGCTTCATAAGTCTGAGGTACCTGACTATACTTTTGAAATCTGTCCCTTCCCCTTTCTGCCTTCTTTTTCTTTTCTTTTTTAAATTTGTGTTCTTGTTGGAATTGTTTACAACCATGCTTTTAATATCTCTGTAGTTAAAATTAGGATTTTCCCATTAACTTTTCTTCCTGCAAGAACCTATCTAGCCTTGCGTTAAGTTTATTAAAAGCTGGTGTTTGAAATAGAAGTAAATAAAGTGTGTGCCTAGGTTCCAATTCTATTTTCCCTGAAGTCAAGAGCTCCAGTAACACCTGGTCGCTTCCAACAATCTTCCTGCTATTTCCACTTCCCCAATGGAGCCTCACGTTGGTCAGCCACTTTCATCTACTACTCCATCTGGGTTGTCCAGATTGACAAGCATTATTTAGTTATTTAAAATGTGCTGTAATTTAAAATATTTTTATCTCACATTTGCATCTCACATAAAGCACAGATGCTAAAAGTCCACACCATGCCTAAAGCTAGTTCTCATAACTGCACCTCATTTATTCTTCCACTGAAGCATCCACGTCTTACCAGAAACATCAAAAAACAATGAAAGGAGGGCCATCTTTAATTGGGACATACTGACACCAGACATTGCTGTGCCCAAAAACAACTTATCTGGCACCCAAATTGTTTCTCTTTATGGGATGGGGGACGGCGACTTGCTTTGTTGCACCACTCCTGCTATTCTTATCTTCCATGTTTATTTTCATCTTTCTTAGCTTTGTAGTAAAATTCAAAAACACTACAAATAGAAATGCAAACATGCAACCACAATTCTGCTTTGAATCAAAAAGTTTATTTTTTCATGGTTAGTTCAAACATGAAAAATGCCAGAGATTTTGCATTAGTACTTCAGTGAGACTGTACTTTGAGTTTCGAGTTGCAATACGGGTCAGAGAAAGCAGCTATGTCCAGTGAGGAGCAGCTACTATCAATGCCATTGACATGATCACAAACCTTCATTTTTATACCTTTTTCACATCTCTGTTCCTATGGAATATGACCAGAGTAACTTCTTCTTTTTGCAGAGCCTACTTTTACCATGTGTGCCCATCTGAGATTTCTCCCCCCACCCCCCGGTACTTTCATTCCTCATTCACTTGATGTTCCAGACAGTCTCCACATCCCCCCATGCACATTTGAAGTTTTCAGACCCCTGTTACTTTCAGTTCCTCATTTCCCATCATCTCATACTTCCTGTTCTAAATATATCTACACCAAGTACCAGTGACGTGCGGTGAGGTTTATGGCTGGTGAGGCTGGTGACGTCATCAGCGCAAGCCATGGTCCCCTTCATGTTGACTCAGGAAGGCGGGGAATGGGACCACGTGTGCAGGAGGCTGAGGCAGCTTCAGCCTCCTGCACACGTGGTCCCATTCCCCTCCTTCCTGACTCCTGAGTCAACATGAAGGGGACCGCGGCTCGTGCTCTGTGGTCCCGCGGCTCGCGCTCCGCGGTCCCCTTCATGTTGACTCAGGAAGGCGGGGAATGGGACCACGTGTGCAGGAGGCAGGCTGAGGCTAGAGGAGCCTCCTGCACACGTGGTCCCATTCCCAGACCATGTGTGCAGAAGGCTCCTCGGCGTCTTTTCCCTTTTCCCTTTTTTTTTTATTTTCATGATGAGAGTGGTGAGGCTCTGCCTCCCCTGCCTCCCCTGACCGCACGTCCCTGCCAAGTACAGACTTTGCACAAGTCAGCACATTTGGAAATATTAGTCTGGTACATTTTGCAATAATTTTAGTTTAAAACTTTGGTTCAGTGAGGCCTGCAAGCTCACTCCTAGGCCTATTACCTGAAACTTTACAATGGATATTTTTCTCCCCTCACAGCTTTATATACTGAATGCTGTAATTTATAACTATCCCTTTCCTAACTTACTGGCTTCTTTTCTAGGAACAGGATGGGGAAAAGAGAGGTTTTTTTAAAAAAAAAACATGAGCTGGACAAGGGACTCGAGGGAAATGACCTTAGCAACTGTCCCTGCTGTCGTGCCTTCTCTCAAACTAGCATCCTTAAGCAGGTCTGAAATAAGAATTCACTGCCTGGCTACAGTTGAATTCTCCACAAAAGGAGGAGAATCACCTCTCCAAATCTGCCATTAAACAGATCCATTGTTGAATGCACTTATGTATTTATATCAATATCCACCTAACAACTAGACATTGGACATAGTTGAGCACAGCCTAAGAAAGGAAAGGCAATTAATTAATGCATTCCCAGCATTTTGAAGTGGAAACCCACATGAATAAAAAAGGCTGAGAAAGCTATAATCCTAAAAATTGTAGTCTTTTTATCCTACCTTTATTATTTTGTATAAACAACTCAAGGTGACAGACATACCAGAAGTGGTATTCGGCCAGTTGTCTCTGGTTCAGGTGAACTGGTAGCGGTGGCTGTGGGAGGCTCCGCCTATCCACTCCAACATAATGTGTGAACATTGCGCATGCACAGAAGACGGTGTGCATGTGCAGATGTGGTGCGCGCATGCAAAGCAAGCATGCACACACACTCACATTTGCAAACCAGTAGGGATGGTAAGTGAATCCCACCACTGAGACATACCTAATACTACTTCACCTTCCCATTTCCCTCACGACAATAAACCTGTGAGTGAGTTGGACTGAGACTATATGAACTGGCCCAAGGTCACCCAGCTACCTTTCATGGCTAAAGTGGGATTAGAACTTACAGTCGCCTGGTTTCTAGGCCAACACTTTCACCACTATGGCAAACTGGCTTCCCATCACTTCCTTTACAGTTTGTTATCCCAACTAATCATTAGCAGCAGAGTTTTTCCTGACTGATGTACCACCATATTTTCAGCAGGTATTTTGTTCAGGAAAGAGTTCTCAGCATACTTTCTAGCCTGGTGCCTTAACGGTTAAACCAAACTGGCTCTTTGTCTACTTGTCTTTTACTTTGCCTATTAATGTTTGCAGAGGCTACTTGTATATACCAGATGGAAATACTGCTAGGTGCTATACTTATATTTGTGCAGGCCTGGCTCCAATTAAAGTGTTTGTTTTGTTTAATGGAGAAGTTGGGGGTCAAACAAATTAAGGTATTGTTGTAGCCCACCACCAACCAGTGGAGCTGGCAGCAGATTCGGACAGTGAGGAGGTTGGGGAGGAAGATGGACCAGTCCTGGAATCTGGGGAAGGCTCTGATGAGGGCTCTGTGTCAGAGGCAGAGAGGGGGCCAGAGCCGTATGCCAGTTATCAGCTGCCTTCAGAGTCAGACATCAGTGAGGCGGATGAACAGCTGGAGCTTGTTCCCAGTGTGCATATGCGTAGAATTGCCAGACGAAGGGAACAGCTAAAGAACAGTGGTCAGCTTGGGAGTAAGGCCACAGGTGGACGATGAATGGCCCCTCCCAGAAAGCATAAAAGAGCAGCAAAAGGGGAGTGGAGTTTGCAGGAGACAATTAGTTCACTTAATTGGTTCGTGACTCTCCAAGACTCTTTGCCAAGTTTTGAAGATATCGGCCTGTCAGCTCTCCAAGCCAGATAAGGTCTGTGACGGTAAATCCTCCCTTGTAAGACTTTGCTGGATGTGAATGAGCAGAATTCACAATAAATTAATAAAAGGGGATTTGTCCGGACAAGAAGTTTGCTTCGTGCTTTCGGGAAGCCTAAGTCAGAACAGGTATCAGTTTAAAGCTTTACAAGACTGCAATATTCATTCTTGGGCTAAAACTGTCCGTTCTATACAGTGGTGGGTTTCCAATCCCGTTCCAACCGGTACAGTTGGAATGGGGCCGGTGGTGTCCTCATGGACTTGTGCAGCATGCACATGCGTCTTAGCACTTCTGCGATGCTCCAGCTGCTCCATGGAGCATCGCGCAGGTGCTGTACACTCCATGCGCGTGCGTGCAGAAGCTTTAAAACACAGGTAAGGAGCTCGGGCGGGCAGGTGGGCCCTCTGGAGCACTGTACCTGTTAGATCGGGTAATGGAAAAGCACACAAGGCTAAAGGCAAAAACAGCTCTTTATTAAATCAGTAGCAACTATGTACAATCCAGCGAAGGTTGAGTCTGACAGCAGCCCTTTTATAGGGAGTTGTCAGACCCTTCAACCAATGAGATTAAACCTCTGTTCCCGCTGAAACAGAGGAAACCATTATAGCTGAAGCTAGTATCTAACAGTACCGGAACGGTATCCGGTGCTCCGTGCTGGCTCCGGTACACCCGTACTGGGGCATACCGCCTGCAACTCACCACTGGTTCTATATGAAGGAAGGTGGAACCAATATGGATTAGGAAGGTGATAATTGGGAAAAGCACATAAAAGTCAACCACAGCTTAGTATGTATAAATCCATTAAATCATCCCTAAGAGGTGGCTATCCTGCTTATTTGAAAATCTCCATTGAGGAGAATTCCCTCACTGTTCTGTGCAAACTGCTCCAGCACTTCAACAATTTTACCAGCTACAAATTACTTGCAATATTCACCCTGAATCCACATATGACCTCTTAGATTTTCTAAAGCAAGGGCTCCCTAGGGTCCTTCTGCTAAATTCCCCTGCTTAGCCAGCTGTGCTGGGTATGCATCTGTAGGTCTTTCCCAGAGCAATGAAATGGCCAACAGGTAGAGTATCACTGTGCCAGAGAGCATGGCCTTGACTGCAGAACTGTGAACTTCAACTGCATAAAAATAGAGAGCACATATTCAAGCCCAGCAGGCAAGACCAATGACATTAAAGAAGCCTCATCCAATCTGTGCCTCTGCTAAGACATGAGTCAATTCCAGGGAAGCTTCACCAATGCTGCACAGTCTGCAGAGACAACACAGGAATCTTGACAGCATTTGGGGAATATAAGTCACTAACACAGTGATGGTGAACCTGGGGCAAGCTAGGCCACTTTTGGTGACACACCAGACCACAGCCTGAGGAATCTGACAATTGTTCCAGCATGACTTTCTGAGGATCCAGAGGCCGCAGGGAAGCAGGGACCTTTCACACAATTTCTAGAGTCCAGAGAGAAGGACTAGAGAGGGCTCGTGTGTGTGTGTGTGTGTGTGTGTGTGTGTGTGTGTGTAGGTATGTCATGCCAGCAAGAGTCAAGGCGTTTTCTGAATTTTTGACAGGCCAAGCCCAAAAGGTTTGCCATCCTGCACTAACAGCACAATGTAAATCATGCGAGAGACTACACAGGGTTATTTGTGGGAAGCAAGCTCAAGAATAACGTATAGCACAAGCCTGTATGCCAGAAGTAAACAGAGGAAGGCTATTTATTTTTCCCTCTAAGAAACTCAAGGACTGAAGAGAAATGTTTTGCAGGCAGGATATATGTCTTAATTAAACCAAGCAAGCTTGACGTCTCTGCTTCACAATACTGGGAACGGAGAGGATCAAAGGGCAGCCCTCCCAGTTCTGCTTCCCCTTCCCAAATCTGTGTCCATGACAATGCTTCTCCGCCTCCTCTCATTCATCAAGCAGGGATGCTGAGAAAAGCTACATTAGCAGCAGCAGCAGATGGACTGCCTGAGCGCCATTTTGAGTGGAAAGACAGGATGTGTCTATAATTAAGAAACAGAATTCTCTTTGGAGCTCTACCTCCCAGCTGAGCCTGTCTTTTTTTTAACTCTTCCATTTGTATTGTGGGAGCAATAGGATCCAATCTCCCAGAGCTGCAGCAAACAAACCAGAGGTAGAAATGGTTTTTTCGGTCTCACATTTCATGCTGAATAGTGGTTGACGAACAGCACATACAACACACACCTGGAGAGAACAGCTATAAAGACCAGAGAGTAAACTAATCTTCCCCCCTCCAGCCATCAGTATAGTACCATGATTGCCGCACTGCAAATAACAATAATAATAATAATAATAATAAATTTGGATTTATTAGCCGCTCCCTTTCCGGGCAGGACTCGGGGCGGCGTACACCAAGACATATATAAACATACATATATACAAAAGACATACATGCACGGAGGAGGTAATAGATTAAAACATTAAGACAAATTAAAACCATTAACAAATAAAAAATCCAATATACAATAAAAATTTAAAATTTAAAAAAGACAGTCAGGAGGAATATGAGAAGATTACGGTTGAGCCAGGCCGGATGATTGAAAGAGGTGGGTCTTCAACTGTACACGGAAGGAGCGGAGATCGGAAATAATCCTGATGTCACGGGGGAGGTCATTCCACAGGGCTGGGCCCATCACAGAGAAGGCTCTGCTCCTGGATGTCGCCCCCCGACACTGTTTGGCGGACGGCACCCGGAGAAGTCCCTCTCTGTGTGAGCGAATTGGTCATAGGGATGTGTGGGGCAGGATGCGATCCTGCATGTAACTAGGTCCTCTGCCATGAAGCGCTTTAAAGATCATAATCAAAACCTTGAAACGCACTCGGTAGACCACAGGAAGCCAGTGCAGCTCGCGCAGGAGAGGTGTTACAGGGGAGTATCTAGACCTCCCCATAATCACCCGCGCGGCCGCGTTCTGGACCAACTGTAGTCTCCGAGTGCATCTCAAGGGAAGCCCCATGTAGAGAGCATTGCAGTAGTCCAGGCGAGACGTCACTAGCGCATGGGTGACTGTGCGTAGGGCATCCCGGTCCAATAAGGGGCGCAATTGGCGCATCAGGCGGACCTGATGGAACGCCCCCCTAGCCACGGCTGTTACATGGTCATCCATGGACAGCCGGGCATCTAGGAGGACGCCCAAATTGCGCACCTGTTCCATGGGGGCTAGTTGCACGCCCCCAATGGCCAGAGATGGAAGCACCTGGTTGAACCGGGAGGCCGGAAGCCACAGCCACTCCGTCTTGGAAGGGTTGAGTTTTAGTCGGTTGCCATCCATCCAGACCCATACGGCCTCCAAACACCGGGACATCATTTCGACGGCCTCATTGGGGTGGTTCGGGGTGGAAATGTATAGCTGAGTATCATCAGCATACAGATGATATCCCACCCCAAAGCCACGGATGATCTCGCCCAGCGGTTTCATGTATGTGTTGAACAGGAGAGGCGAGAGCACCGATCCCTGTGGCACTCCACATGTGAGTGACCTCCGGGTCGAACTCTGCTCCCCTGCCAACACACGTTGCGTCCGGTCAGAGAGGTAGGAGCCAAACCACCGTAAAACGGTGCCCCTGACTCCCAGCCCCTCTAGCCGGTGCAACAGGATACCATGGTCGATGGTATCGAACGCCGCCGAGAGATCTAATAGGACCAGGATAGAGGAACAACCCCTATCTCTGGCCCTCCAGAGATCATCAACCAATGCGACCAAGGCCGTCTCCGTGCTGTGCCCGGGTCGGAAGCCGGACTGGCGCGGGTCTAGATAATCATTTTCCTCCAGGTGACGTGGGAACTGCTGTACCACCACATTCTCTACAACCTTCGCTAAGAAAGGAAGGTTGGAGACAGGACGATAATTGGCTAGGTCCGTTGGGTCCAGGGAAGGCTTCTTGAGCAGGGGCCTCACCACCGCCTCTTTCAAGGCGGCCGGTAAAGATCCCTCACCCAGCGAGGCGTTCACTAGGCCCAGGAGCCAGTCTCGTGTAACCTCCCAGGATGCCAGTACAAGCCAGGAGGGACACGGGTCCAATAAACATGTGGTGGGTCGCAGACGTCCACGCAACCTGTCCAAATCCTCGATGGCAACCGAGTCAAACTCCTCCCAAAGCGGTCCCTCAAGACTCGCCACGGGCGTCTCTACTGGACCACTGAAAGGGGCCCATCCCATCCGGATTTGAGCGACTTTGTCCTGTAGATATTTCCCAAACTCCTCTGCTCTGCCCTGTAAAGGGGCTTCCCGCGGTCTCTCAAACAAGAGGGAGCGGGTCACCCGAAACAGGGCGGCAGGGCGGTTATCTGCGGACGCAATAAGAGTGGCACAATATTGACGTTTGGCCGCTCTTAGTGCCACAAGGTACGTCCTCAAATAGGCTCGTGCCTGTGCTCGGTCAAATTCGGAACGGGAGGATCTCCAACGACTCTCTAGGCGTCTCTTGTGGCGTTTCATCACCCTTAGCTCCTCAGTAAACCAAGGGGCCAGGGTGGTTCGTCGCCGCAGGAGAGGCCGCAAAGGCGCCACCCGGTCTAGGGCCCCGGTAGTCGCACTGTTCCATGCGTCTACCAGGTCCTCTACTCGAGGGCGGGTCAGATCCACAGGAGGTGGCCCAAGCTCCGTCTGGAACCTATCTGGTTCCATCATGCGCTTGGGGCGGAACCATCTAATGCCTTCCGGTTCCGCCTCCTCGCGGTGGGGGGTAGCACCAGGGAAGTCAAGCCGGAGAAGTGAGTGATCCGACCATGACAGGGGAATAATAGCTAGATCCCCTATTCCCAGATCACTCGTCCATTGGCCAGAGACAAAGACAAGGTCCAGCGTGTGGCCTCCCTCGTGAGTAGGGCCCTGAATTAACTGGGTCAGGTCCATGGCTGTCATGGAAGCCATGAACTCCCGAACCCCCTCAGACGCTTCTCCCATCGACGGCAGATTAAAATCCCCCATCACTAACAGTTTGGGGGTCTCAACCGCCACCGATGAGATCAGCTCGAGGAGTTCAGGCAGGGCCGCTGACGTATAGCGAGGAGCCAGGTATACTATCAGCAGGCCCAACTGCCTCCCTGGGCCCCATCTCACGACAAGGGACTCACACCCGGATGTCTGTGGCACAGTGAACTCTCTCGGCTCTAAGTCTTCCCGGATAATCACTGCTACCCCACCGCCCCTTCCCTGGGCCCGAGGCTGGTGAAATGCTCGATAACCTGGCGGGCACATTTCCACGAGGGGTAAACCACCCTCGTGGCCCAACCAGGTCTCGGTTATTCCTGCGAGGTCCGGCACCCCCTCCAAAATTAGATCGTGGATGAGGGGCAACATCCTATTCAAGTTGCCAATCACTTTGCTGAGCTATAGCTGTTAAAGGGTCACTTGTGCCGTGATGACGCCTAGAGCCCTCTTATAAGACTCACTGACCTTCAAGGGGATGCGGTGGTTCAGTGGCTAAGATGCTGAGCTTGTCAATCAGAAAAGTTGGCAGATCAGCGGTTCGAATCCCTAGTGCCGCGTAATGGAGTAACTTCCCGTTACTTGTCCCAGCTTCTGCCAACCTAGCAGTTCGAAAGCATGTAAAAAATGCAAGTAGAAAAATAGGAACCACCTTTGTGGGAAGGTAACAGCGTTCCATGCGCCTTTGGCATTTAATCATGCCAGCCACATGACCACTGAGACATCTTTGGACAGCGCTGGCTCTTCGGCTTTGAAACGGAGATGAGCACTGCTCCCTAGAGTCGGGAACGACTAGCACATGTGTGGAAGGGGAACTTTTACCTTTACCCATGGGGCCAGAGTGGCAGTTTTAGAAGCGGCTTTAAGAGGGCTCTATGATTAATCATAGAGTCCACTGACAGCTGTTGCCAGAGCAACAGCTATCCTTCTCAAGGCCTGAGTTTATTAGCATCTGCATTGTAATGCCCATCCCTGAATCAAGGGAACTCTATGATAGATGGAAGCTTCCTTGAAAGTTGCAGGTTTAAATTTACAAAGAAAATAAGAAAGAGGGAAGGAACCTGCTGGATCGATGCTCCTCATCCTTCAAAACAGCATTTTTATTGCATTTCTATTGGAATAAACAAATAAAAAGAAAAGAACAAAAGACAACAAAAATCATTTTTTTCCTCGCTTCCCTCATCCATAGACATGGCAAGGCCTTCTGTAAAATGCAGAGGGAAGCTACTATTATAGTCTCTGGGTGTGTTTAAAATTGCAGGTTTTAGACCGTCTGATTTAAAATGCTATTAATCTCTCTAAGCTTTCGTGTTGTCTCATTTGAATTCAGATAATCCATTAGTATAATTGTGTTAATTTCAGATACTAGCGCACGGCACTGATTTGATAGTAATTTCATGAACTTGTAATGTATTTTCATCCCACACCCCTTTTAATTGCCACGGTGCAGAACCCGATCAGGTGTACAATGCAGAATGTCATAAATTGGAGAGTGGGACGGACCCCTGATGCGAAAATGTTCCACACAAATGGAAAAATATCAGCTTCGGGCAAGAGAACTACCAAATCTCGTGCTTATACCTAATATTAATCTGGAGGCTCTTTTGTTCTGATCCTTTAAAGAATATACTGAACACACACACACACACACACACACACACATACACACCAAGTATAAATTTAATTCAAAGTAACAAATAAATAAAAATCTGTAAGATTATACAGGTAATCCTCGCTTGACCACTGGAAAGAAATACTATAAGTTTTAAAAACCATGTTGAACGTGCCACTTAGTGATGGCAGTTCCAGAAGTCCCAATTACCATCATTACACAAGGGCTATGAAGGTTATTAAGTGAGGACCTCACCTGAACATGACTTGCAACTTCCTGCCAGTTTCTCTGACTTTGTCAGAAGCTGGCAAAGAAGTTTTCAAATTGCAATCACTTGACCCCCATGGGACGGCCACAATTATGAGGACCTTCCATAACTATCACTTAGTTTGGCGCTATTGTAAATCCAAATGATGAGTGAACAAGTGGTCATTAAAAAGAACTATGTTTATCTTCTTCTGGGTACTACTTGCAAAAAGATTGCTTGCAAATTGTAAGCTGTTTGGAGTCACTGAGTTGGTTGAGTCAGGTGGCTATAGGAATGGATGAAAGAGAGAATACAAATAGATGGAGATACAAATAATGAATATTACTATAAGTGTTTATATTATGCTTGTTACATCATAGGACAAGGTTATAGTAATAGGAAGGCAATGCAGAAGGGAGAATTATAAAAGCTAGGCAGGAAAGCCGATATTGAAAGCTGTAAAATTACTCTATATTGTTATGTATGTTCCATGTTTTGTTTTCTTTTACTGTGTTTTTTACCTTGTTGTGTCTTTTTTACTGTTTTTAAAGATTAAAACATTCAATAAAAATTAATTAAAAAAAGAAATGAATGGAAGGAAGGAAGGAGTCCACATGAAGCTAACAGATCTTGTTTCACCTTTTAAAAAGATGAATTTATTGCATGCATAGCCATCAGCCCTTTATAATTCAACATTTATATTTATGAGAAGTAAATACAGTTCTTGGACATTTTATTTGTGTCCTTTTGTATATCTTTCTCCTTGTATACAGAGGAATCGTAAAAGATACATAAGAATGGCAATCAGAAAGAGTTAGCTGTCTAGTCACATGAGGATTGGGTCACCAGAATGATCCAATGGGACTTTATCTCAAGTAAATCTACTAAAGGACCTGCAAAACCAAGCCGGTAGAAATGTGGATGTATAATTTTTGCAAAATTGATGTACCTTGAATTATTCTGGTAATTTCACGAATTCTTGATAGAATCATTATTTCTGGCCAGCTCTCAATAACTCTTCCTCCTTCTCTTGAAACTCTTGCCTCCAAAATATAGAGAGGAAAATATAATACAGAGGGGTGGGGGGAAAACCTTCGGAATCAACTGCTGTTATAAAGGGCGCTGTATGGGATTGTCTGGCTTAAATTTCAGCAATTGTTTCCTAAATGTCAAATAAACGGAGCGGATTAGGATCAGAGCATCTTGAAGATGTATTATTTACCCTGAGTCACAAAAGGAAACATTTCCACTCTCATTTTCCTTAATGACTCTTTGCACTATTCAAGACAACCCAAGAGCATCACATAACCCTTTTCTGTTGTTGCAATGTAAAAAAGAAACTATTAAAATTACACTGAAGAAGAGCATTTTAAAAAGACAACATGAAAACTTGCATCTGCAGTCTGGCTCACGACTTCTCCAACTGGGTGAAAACAGGGCTCCATCTTGCTTAGCCACCTGTCTTCCACAAAAATCAGCCAGAGTCTCCAGGGAAAATCACCAGCAAGTCAGGAAAATAATGTTATATTCGCTCACCCTGCCTGAACCAGCAGCAATCTTAAGGACTGCCCTGTTTAGCGATCATTCAAAGTGATGATAGTACTCAAAAAGTAACTTGATGGCTAGACCTCACACTTACAACTGCTGCAGCATTCCTGTGGTCACATGACTTCACAACCAGTGGCCGTTTAGGATCATCACATGGGATCGGGGTGGATTTGATTTAAATCAAGTTGATTTAAGTCACGATTTAAATCACTAGTAAAAAGGCTTGATTTAAATCAACTCAATTTAAATCTTTTTTTTAAAGAATTTTATTGGTTTTTAAACATTTATGGGAAAAGGTAAAGAGGTACATAGAAAAATTTGGCAGCTCCCACGCTTGTGGTAGAAATCCCTCCAAATCTCACAATTTTTACAGTATTAAAAACGACGTATAAAAGATAAGCAAAAAACAGAATATTATTCTACATTGTATCAACCATGTGTTCAATCATTTTTCCTTTGTCATTTCCTAGTATATCAACAATTGCAAATATTTCAAATACTTTTATTTTTGTGACCTGAGCCTTTTCGATATTGCTCCTTCCTCCCTGTCCCCAGGTGGAGCCACACACACACCCTCCTTCATATCTTGTACCTTGCTACTCTTTTCACTACCTTCCCTATGTTCGTCCTCTAGGAGAGAAAAGTGTTTTTGAATGAAAGCTTCAGTCTCCTGCACTGTATTAATTCTAATTCTATTTCCCTCCCAAAAGATCAACATTCCCTCTGGCAATAACCATCTAAACCAAACTCCTTTATTGTATAATTTCTTTGATAAGGAGGAATACTTTCTCCTTCTTTCTCTTATCTTTTTCGGAATTTGCTTAAGAATGGGGATTTCTTTATATTTTAGTAGTCCCTCCCTTTGGGCCCCAAGCACCTCATCCTTTGTGGTCCTCCTGAGAAATTTAACATGTACCTCCCTTGGAACATTATGACTTCTAGCATATGCTGAATTAATCATGTATACCAGATCCATATCCCACCACAGCTGTTCTTTGTCTCTCTTAATGTATTCTGCTAAAATTCTGCTATCCTTAAGGTCTTCATTTTCTATCTCTTTCTATCTTAAATCATAATTTTTAAAGGGCAACTGTCATCTCTGTCCCACAGCAGCAGCTCCTTCTCTGACCCACTGTTGACTCAAGGACAGTCCCAATATTGCAGAATATACAGCTTCATGCTACATAACTAAGCTCCATTTCATATTGAATAAACTAAAGATACATTAAACTATTAATGTATCTTAAATAGAAAATTGCTTTTAAATATATTTTTATTCCAAAAGCTTTTTAATAAAATAAATTTGATAAAAATAAAAAAAATCCAATTTAAATTTTAAAAAATCCAGTTTAAATTTTAAAAATCCAATTTAAATTTTAAAAAAATCCATTTTTTTAATTTTAAAAACAAATCATCAATTTTTATCCATCCCGCATGGGATTACCATTTGCAGGCTTCTCAATTCTCACAATGTAGAAAAGATGTGGAGACTCTAGAAAGAGTGCAGAGAAGAGCAACAAAGATGATTAGGGGACTGGAGACTAAAACATATGAAGAACGGTTGGAGGAACTGGGTATGTCTAGTTTAATGAAAAGAAGGACTAGGGGAGACATGATAGCAGTCTTCCAATATCTCAGGGATTGCCACAAAGAAGAGGGAGTCACACTATTCTCCAAAGCACCTGAGGGTAGAACAAGAAGCAATGGGTGGAAACTAATCAAGGACAGAAGCAACTTAGAACTGAGGAGAAATTTCCTGACAGTAAAAACAATCAATCAGTGGAACAGCTTGCCTCCAGAAGTTGTGAATGCCCCAACACTGGAAGTCTTCAAGAAGATGTTGGATAGATATCTGGAATGGTATAGGGTTTCCTGCCTAGGCATGGGGTTGGATTAGAAGACCTCCAAGGTCCCTTCCAACTCTGCTATTTTATAAATTGTGTAAGTTGTATAATTGGTTTCCAACAAGCAGTGTTAACCCTGAAGCTGGCGTGGTTGAAGTCACACTGGAGTGAGGGACGGGGAGGGAGCAATAAAGAGCTGGGGGTGTGTAGTCAAAATAAAATACTTTCTCTTGGGAACCAAGGACATTCACACACCTGGCTGGAGGAAGGAGGAGTGATGTCACCAGACCAGCGGGCGCTGCCTTGATTGGGCCATGTGACTGATTGTTTGAGGTTGTAGGAAAAACTTTTACTTTTAATTAGGTGAAAGCCAAGAGGCCCCTCAGAGTTGATTTTCACCAGATATGTGCCAATTTGATAGTTCCAATAAAAGTATTATTCGAGGAATCCACCTCCCTGCCTCAGAGTTTTTCCTTGCAATGGATTTATTACTTGGAACCCTGACACAGAGTCAATGGAGAAAGCCCAGCGGTAAAATCTAAGTAGAGGTCAAATCATGTCTCATATCATGATTGCAGGTGATTTGGTTAACAACTGCAATGGGACATCGTAAGTCTGGCATAGTCATGGGATGCTTCACTTAACAACTGTGTCAATTAGCAATGGAGTTGGTAGTCCCAATAGTGGCTGAGGACTCACTGTAGCAAAGTCACACTTCTGTTTTGCTGCTAGACCCACATTCTAATAAAATGCACAGTTATTTTAAAGGAAGTTTCACATGCACTTTGTACAGAAAAGAAGAAAAATTGTGTCTTTATTGCATATTGTACCTAGAACATTCATTTTTCAGAATCAGAGTCCAAAGCAAAGAGAGAACTTTTATATTTTGTCCTACTACCACTTGCGATGGCTGTCAGGCCTGCAGTCATATTCCTTTCTGGATCTTTGGCCTGCCACAATAATATTCTATTCTACCATGCTATTTCATTAGTGGGGAATTGGGAGGGGGAATAATAAGGAGCAGAATGTGATGTTGTCAAAATAAAAATCCTTTCTAGAATCCAAGGTCATCCTTTGTCTCTACACCTGACCGGAATTGGATGGGTGGAACTGCCAGCATGGCTGTGGAAGATTGGACCATGTGATGGATTTTTGGGTGTGGGGGCAAGATCTTGAACTTTCAACTGGGTGGGGAAAACCGGGAAGCTTTCGGATTTGGGTTTTTCCAGATGTGCCAACATGACTCTCTTAATAAATTGGAACTTTGAGGAATGCTTTGCCTTGGACTCTGATTTAATTTTGGATGTTATTTGGAACCCTGACAATGGCATTAGAAATCACAATCTGTATGAAATGTTCACCCTCATGTTCATTATAGGATCGAACTTGATGTGACAGTTAAAGATTAGGACTATACAGTGTTTCAGATCTGATGCCAATGTTGCTTTGGACCTGTGGGAGTGCAAATGCATCATGTCAGGGACTAATTAAAGCAGCTGCACCTGTTTCCAGAACTGTGAGGCTGCAGCAAGATCTGCTGAAATAACATTGAACACAAAAATCTCTCTTAAAGCTAAAAGACCAAGCTTTTTCTTCATCTGGAGAGTCAATTTGGTTTAGCAGTTAAGGCACCAGTCTAGAAACATTGTGAATTCTAGGCCAGCTGGGTGATATTGGGCCAGTAACTCTCTTTCTCAGCTCAATCCACCATCCACAAAATCATTGTTGTGAGGAAAATGTTAAATTGTAATAAGGAGTCTGAGGCAACTGTCAGTCCAACAGGTTTATTGGAACAACAACTGGCTGACAGGAACACAACGCGGGCCGTCTGACAGCTATTTATACTTGCAGCTGTCAGACGGCTTAACCAATGAGAACTTGACAATTCTCCCGCCGGCTGGAACCGCGCCTAGGCCAATCAGAGGGCTTCCCTGAACGCCCTCTGCTGGCCAGGCTCGGCAGAACTCAACACCCCTTTCCCCCAGATGGCGCATGCGTAATCTTCGAGGTAGCCTGGGCGTCTGCGCACGCGCTGGGAACGCCTAAGCGAAGATGGCGCATCGTCCGAGGTGGAAGGAGTGTCCGCTCCGCCCTTGTGACGAATCGCTGGAGGAACGGCTTCGGCAGGCCCAACCCCATGGAATGGATTCAACAGAACAGGTGAGTGAACCAGCGCGCCGGGAGGGCGATGCGCGGAATCGGAGACAGGGTTTTGTACAGGGTCGGGCCGGCAGGCGGCGTTGGCAGGGCCTGGTTGTGTCAGTCCGCTGTTTGCATGCGTTGGATCTTCTGCCGGTCGCCTCCGCAACAAGTCTAAATGCCGCCGCCAAGATCTCCCATCGTGGAGGAGGACCCTGTAAGAACAGGGCCCTGTTACTTCGGTGACTCTTCCCGGTACCCACTTCGGCTCCCCTGCGAAATTGCGGGCGAAAACTTCCTCCCCCACCAGAAAGGCCCTTGGGGGGGTAGAGGGGGTGAAGGGAGGAATAGAAAAAAGGGGATTAAGGCGGTCTAAGGTAGATCGGAGGCGGCGGCCCATGAGTAATTCAGAGGGAGCTTTGCCCGTGGAGGAGCAAGGGGTGGTGTGTTGGGAACGAAGATATGTATGAATGCGCTCGGGCCATGGAAGGGTGGACATGCGGGCAAACGCATCCTTAGCGGAGCGTACGGCCCTTTCTGCCAGGCCATTGCTGGCAGGGTGATGTGGAGAAACGGGGGCATGGCGAATGCCGAGGGATGTTAGGAAGGCGAGAAATTCAGAGGAAGAGAATTGGGGCCCGTTATCCGAAACGATGACATCGGGCAGGCCGTGAGTAGTGAAAAGAGCATTGAGGACGCGGATAGTGGACTTGGAGGTGGTGCTGGTCATTCGGAAGAGTTCGACCCATTTCGACCAGGCATCCACAACGAGTAGGAATGAGTGACCATCAAGAGGACCCATGAAGTCGATGTGCAAGCGACTCCATGGGCCCATAGGTGGCTCCCATTCCCGGGGAGGCGAGGTAGGAGGGGCAGCCTGTACACCCTGGCAGGCCGAGCAGCGCTGGACATAGGAAGTGATGTCTGCATCCATGGATGGCCACCAGACATAGCCGCGGCTAAGAGCCTTCATGCAGACTATGCCGGGGTGGCCGTCATGGAGGCGAGACAGCACTACGCTGCGCAGGGAGGAAGGAATGACCACGCGGGAGCCCCAGAGGAGGCAATCCTGCATGATGGAGAGCTCCAAACGTCGGCGGAAGAAAGGAAGTAAGAGTGGGTCATGAGAGCAGGCCTCCCATCCTCGAGATACGGCGGCCATAGTGCGTAGCAGTAACGGATCAGTGCGGGACGCCTGAGCTATGTCCGTGACGGACACAGGCAGGGAGAGATCAGAAATGAGGGAGATAGAGTGCGTCGGGGCAGGGTCTTCCAATGGAAGAGGCAGGGGGCAGCGGCTCAAGGCGTCCGCATGGGCAATGTGGCCGCCGGGCTTATAGGAAAGGGAGTAGGAATATGCGGAGAGAAATTCCAACCAGCGGGACATGCGAGGTGACAGGATTGGGGGAGTAGGGCGGTCCCCGGCAATGATGCCAAGAAGAGGCTTATGGTCAGTAACTAGGGCGAAAGGCCGTCCATAGAGGTAATGGTGAAAACGTTTTACCCCCGCAACGGCAGCCAGCGCCTCCTTATCAAGCTGGCTGTAATTTCGCTCAGTCTTTGATAAGGTGCAGGAGTAAAACGCTATTGGACGTTCCGAGCCATCAGAGTAAGCATAGCTAAGGACGGCGCCCACCCCAAAAGGGGAGGCGTCACAAACCAAGGTGAGTGGGAGAGCCTCGTCGTATTGGGCAAGGACTGGGGGTGCGGTGAGGGAGCGTTTGACAGCCGCGAGGGCATGTGCCTCGCGGCTAGTCCAACTCCATGGAGTTGTGGAGTCGAGAAGGCGGTGGAGGGGTTCGGCCAGGGAGGCTTTGTGGGGAATAAAAGAGGCATAGAAATTTAGAAGACCGAGTAAGGCTTGCAATTCGGTCTTGTTGGTAGGGGAGGGGGCCGACAAAATTGCCTCTATTTTAGATGGGTCGGGGTGGATGCCTTCGGCATCAATGCGGTAACCTAGGAAGGTTACGGCCGGAACCCCCAGTTTGCACTTCGTGGCTTTTAAATGTAGTCCAGCAGTGCGAAAGCACTGCAGGACGGTGCGCAGCGTCTTGACGAGCTCCACAACGTTGGGGGCTGCGATCAATACGTCGTCGAAGTACGGCGTGACCCCGGGAATGGCATGGAGCAAGCGCTCCATTAACCCTTGAAAGATTCCCGGGGCCACACTGACTCCGAACTGCAAGCGCCGGCATTTGAATGCCCCGCGGTGACTAACAATAGTCTGCGCAAGCGCGGTGGTGTCGTCCACGGGCAGCTGCTGGTACGCCTGCGCGAGATCCAGCTTAGCGAAAATGCGCCCTTTGCCCAGTGAATGCAGAACATGCTGGACAACGGGCACAGGGTAGGGGTGCGATTGGAGAGCCTTGTTCAAAGTTGACTTAAAGTCCGCGCAGATCCTTATGGATCCATCAGACTTTAAGGGTACAACGATAGGAGTCTCCCATGGGGAGAAATCCACTGGCTCAAGTATGCCCTGACTGATGAGCTTATCTAGCTCAGCATCGACTTTTGCTTTAAGGGCCAGCGGCAATCGGCGGGCTTTTAGGCGGATAGGAGCGATTGAAGGGTCTAGATTTAGAGAAATGGGAGAGCCGGTATAGCAACCGAGGGAGGGGTGGAAAACATCAGCAAATTCAGTAAGGAGAGAAGAAATGGAGTCAGAGGGGGGCAGAGGCGAAGGAAAGAGGGAGTGAACCCCAGCGATAGATAGACCTAGCGCCCTAAACCAGTCAAGCCCCAGCAAGGAAGATAGGGGGTTTTTCACAATGAGGAGTGGCAGAATGGCATGTCGGGAGCCGTATGTAATGTTAAAAGTCCCGCAGCCAAGCAAGTCAATGGGGTTCCCTTGGTAGTCCCGGAGTCGGCAGTCAGGGGGACCCAGGGAGGAACGGCGGACCGATGGCAGTAATGAATGGAAGGTGGCCCATGACATGATGGATCGCGCTGATCCCATGTCCACCTCCATGGAGGTAGGAACCCCCTCAATGAATATGGGGAGGTGCAGCTTACCTCGGCCCTCCGCAGAGGAAGAGGCCGAGTCTACCAGCCATTCTGGGAAAGCTGCGTTGGGGTCGCCAACGGTGAGGGAGTTTTGACTCCGGGCAGGCATACGGGCAGTAGCGCGTGGCGGCTGCGGAGGTTGTTGTGAAGGGCGCCGGTCAGTAGGTGCGGAACGGCAAACGGCAGCAAGGTGTCCTTTTCTGCCGCATTGGTGGCAGAGAGCGGCTCTGAAACGGCATTGGGAGCGTTGGTGGCGGCCGCCACAACTGAGGCAGGAACGTCCATCTCTGGTTGATAGTGACTGCAGGCGGCCGATGGTTTGATCCACGTCAGTGCGGAACGAGGAGGCTGTAGATGGAGCGTAGGTGGAGGCATTAGCCGCATAGGAAGAGGGCGGCAGGTAGGCAGATGGAGGTAGATGGCTGAGGTGGCTGAAATCCGGCGTGGATTGGTCAGCCATCTCGTAAGCCCTGGCATCGTCGACTGCAATTTTTAGGGTGAGCTCAGGGCGAGCCAGGATCCGTCGATGCAGTTTAACGTCGCAGAGACCGTAAATGAATTGTTCTAGCAGAGCGTCGTCGAGATCGCTGAATTCGCAATGTATAGCCTCCGCACGGAGGGCTGCAATATACTGGGCGATGGTTTGGCCGTCCTTTTGAATGCAGCGACGGAAATACTGACGGCGGGCAAAACGAGATGGGGCGGGCTCGTAATGGTGTTTGAGACGGAGAATTAGCTCGTCCCACGGCAGTGCGTGGGCAGGATCCGGGGAAGCGAAAGCCCGGGCTGTGCCAAACATCTCCGGCCCGCAGTAATTCAAGAAGATTCCTCTTTTCCGTTCCATGGAGAGGCTGGTGAGGTCGTGGGCTATGAGGAAACACTCGAATCGTTCGAGAAAGGCTTCCCACGCCTCAGCCTCAGGCTGGAACGGGGAAAAGACAGCGTTGGAGGCCATTGGTGGCACCGTGTGAGGGTCCGTGTTGTCGCCCGTCCTCGTATCCAGTGTTAAATTGTAATAAGGAGTCTGAGGCAACTGTCAGTCCAACAGGTTTATTGGAACAACAACTGGCTGACAGGAACACAACGCGGGCCGTCTGACAGCTATTTATACTTGCAGCTGTCAGACGGCTTAACCAATGAGAACTTGACAATTCTCCCGCCGGCTGGAGCCGCGCCTAGGCCAATCAGAGGGCTTCCCTGAACGCCCTCTGCTGGCCAGGCTCGGCAGAACTCAACAGAAAATAGGAGGAGAAATAAGTATTTTGCTCCTTTGACATATTTATAAAAAATAATAAAAGTGGAATAAAAATAATAAATCAAAGATCAAACTGGGCCTCATTTCACATTAAAATGTGGACTCAGAATTTCTCCCTTTAAAAAAAAGAGAGTGAATAGATCTGAGAGCCAGTTTCTGTTTACAATAGATATTAGTAGAGCAGAAACTCCCAGCTTCAGTCAGTCAGGCATTACAACCTGAGCATCAAGGTCTCCAGAAAGCCAAACAACACATAGCTAGAAACTGATTTTTTATTCTAATGGTAGACATTACAAATAACTGTCATTCTCTGATTTAAGCAAGAGGTTAACTCAGAGTTTATGACTTCTCTTAATTCAAATCCAGCGCACTCTTTTTCCAACAGATTTCTTGAAGCTTTCCTTCCTCATACTTAGTCATTGATGTCTGTCTGTCTGTCTGTCTGTCTGTCTGTCTGTCTGTCCATCCATCGTCTATCATATTTGTATGCCTTCCCATCTCATGTAGAAGTGATTTTGAGCAGCATATATTTATACTGCTTGCATTTCCAAGAAGGTTTGCTAGCAAATTCTGACCCAGATGCTCTGAAAACAGCTGCAAGTTAGAACAGACAAGGCTGAAATACAGAAATAAATCCATATTGTCTGTACCCACACAATATGATTAATTCTGATTTCAGAATTAACCCATTTTCTGAGTTCACGAACCACTAAGCAACCAAACATGCTACAATAGCAATCGGTTACAATAGCAATCGGCAACTCCATCATTAGGTGACATAGACATAAAGCACATCATGTGACCACAGGGACTTAAAATGGCAGTTCCAGTGGTTTGGGGTGGGGTCATTATATGAATCCTATATGATAATTAACTATGACATAATATGATGGCCATTTGCAATCTTCTGCCATCTTCCGCATTGACTTTTCTTGTAGGCAACATACAGTGAAGGTCGCAAATGAGGATCATGATGACTGCAGGATGCTGCAACAGTTGTAATTGCAGTTGTAATTACAAACAGATTGCCAAGTCCCAAACCAGAATTACATGACTAAAGAGACACTGTGATTGCTGCAACTTCAAGGACTGGTCGTAAGTCTCCAGCACCACCATAACTTCATTGAACAAATGCTATCTAACACCAAAGATAATCTGTACTTTGTTTTATGTGGTGTAAAAGGGAAGGCTTTGGTTTTATTAGTCATGAAGCCTGTAGCTGGTCCAATGAAAAACTGTACAAAAGAGATGGGTTGCACCCATCCAAGAAAGGAACTGAGTTACTTGGCATTAAATTCACAGATTTTCTTGATAAACATTTAAACTGAAGAGCGGGGACAGAGAATTAATAGATACAGAACATCTCTGTCCCCAGCAAACTAAAATTCATAGGGTTATAAATGCATGTAACATAGATGTGTGTGTGGTAAAAACAATTAATCAGTGGAACAGAAATTGCCTCCAGAAGTTGTGAATGCCCCAACACTGGAAGTCTTTAAGAAGATGTTGGATAGCTATTTGTCTGAAACGGTATAGGGTTTCCTGCCTAGGCAGGGGGTTGGACTAGAAGGCCTCCAAGGTCCCTTCCAACTCTGCTATTGTATTGTATTATAATAATTTGTTTTTTATTTTCAAACAAACACAAACACACAAAACATATAACATAAAAACCTCTTCAACTACATACAGTGTGTGAATTGGTTATAGGGTCTTTCTGCATCCTTTCCATAGTCATCGCTTGAACTTTTATCAAAAATCACATATTATCAATCCAATATCTTTGTATACATTATTATACTTCCTTTGTTTGATTATCACCATTGTTTCTCCATTTTAAACAAGGCATTCTAGATATGTAACCATTTATATTATAATAATTCATTATATCGCCTTCAATATATCCAATAATAGAGGATTTTTTTATATCTTATTCTAAGTCATTCTATTATTTTAGCATTAATAACATTCTCTTTTTTTTATTTTTTTTATTTTCTTTTTTTTTTTAACTTTTTTTTCCTTTTTTTTTTTTTGGTGAAAAGGGGGAAAAATTGTTTGTACAATTTTTTTTTATTTTTTTATTAAATTTTCCCCCTTTTCACCCCCCCCTCCACACAATATAAATCTCATACAAATGCTATAGCCCCCCAACCCCCCCGCAAAAATTCACATTCAAATATTATACCAAACACTTTACCCCCTCCCCTCCCCCCATCTTAAAATAGATTACTCATAACCCCTCTCCTCCCAACAAAAACTATATAAATTACTCTTAAATTAATAATAACACATTGATCAATAACATTCTCTAATAATTTTCAGTTCCATGTTTTTCCATTATTAGTATCATCAATCTAATGTACATGTATACAAATTGTTATAATTATTAAACATCCATTAAGTATAGCTGTTATTGCATCCTTTCAACATAGGCATATTAAATTTGAAGTAAATTTATATTATGGCATTTCATTACATCATCCTAAAATCATCCAAAGATATTACATCTTTATATTCTATTCTACTGTATATAGAATTATTTATCTTTCATAAAAGGGCTTTTCAGCATCTTCTCCATAATCCTCACTTACAGTTTGTATAAAATTTCATATTATCAATCTAATATACGTATATAAATGCTTTATTATCATTATTGATCATTTATTTAACTATAACTATTATTACTTTGTCTTATACATAGTACTCAAAATTTAACTACATTAAACTAAGTTTTATTGTGACATTTCATTTCATCATCCTGTATCCTTCCATGAGTAGTGTAGTCCAATATCTCTTGCCATTTGTTAATTCTGTATTCTAGGTGTTTTCTTGATAAGTCTTATGTGGACTTCTCTTGAGAATTTATTGTTCATTGCATGTCTTGTAAGGATTTAAAACCCTCCTTCTGCTCTTTTCATCAGCTTAGCTTTTGTTATCATTAGTGCTTCCACTGAGATTACTCTCATTATTTCTGCCATATTTTCTCCCCTTTCTTCATCTATGTTTTGACATCTGAGATAAAGTTCCAGTTTATCGATCTCTCCTTTCCGTATATCACACTTGTCATTTCCTTCCACTCTCAAGTTGCTGTCAGTATCCACCATTTTCTTATCACTTTCATATGTCTCTGTGATTTTTTGAGCTCTGTCCTCAAACTTCATCATTATCTCTGTACTTTCTGTATTTTGCTCTATAATTTCAAGTCTCTTTTCAATTCTCTCTGTGATTGTTAAAACTTTTTTGGATTTCTAATATAATTCTTTGCAATGTTATTTCCTGCGCCATTTTTAGATTATAAACACTGCCAGAACGTCCAAGGCTTTTGCTAGGTTCCAAGCAATTTCAGTGAAGTTTTTCAGATCAAAGCTTTCTCTTTCCTTCAAAGAAACACCTGTATAAACAAAATGCTTTCCACTGGCCCTTTCAGTAAACAAAGCCTATAGCTTTGTACTATCAGGTGTTGCCAAGCCTCTAGCCACTAGATGACAGTGTTACATCTTTTTCCTCTGTTTAGCCTCTCCTCTATAAGCGCCGCACTCCCGAAGAAGGAAGGAAAAAAATGTTTAAAGATTACGATCCGACCGAGCCTTATGAAGGTAGAAACTTTTAATCCACAAATACAAAAAATGGAAAAAGTATAGAGGAAGAGCGGGGGAGGGGAAAGACCAGTCCAGTTTAAAGTAAGAGACATTTGTAAAAAGTCCATCCATAGAAAACAAACAAAATTAAAGTGAAAGAGATAACACGATAATTTTAAACCAGGGCTAATTAGCTGCCTGCTTTCTTCTACCTTCAGTTTTATTTTAATTCCAAGTTTTGGGGTTTTCTCTTCTCTAATAATACATTTTTTTCTCACCATTTCGACACACTATCTCTCCTGTACTGCTTCTATTTCAGGGGCTTGTCCCAACCTTCTGCAGCCATTTTGGCTGCTTCTCTTGTAGCTGGCAAAAAGAGCTTTTTCCTGGATTAATCAGGGACTTTGCGATGTCCCTGAGATCAGCAGGATATGCTCTTCTCTATCACTGTTCCTTCAGAACAGTTTAGGTCCAAAAGGACCGTCCAGTAACAGAGATATCAACAGCAATCCTGGAGCCCCAAGATTGCATGTCATGTCATTGCGATGTCAAGCTCCGCCCTCAATAATCTGTACTTTTATGTAACACATGAAAAAAAATTAACCAAGTTAATACTTATCAAATTCAGAATGTTGTAGAAACACAGTTGCTAAACCTTTTAAGTGACATGATCAAGCATGTTGTATAAAAGCAACTATTTACCATATTTTTTCGGACTATAAGACGCACCAAGATTTTGAAGAGGTCAATTAAAAAAAACGTTTTTGCACTCTGCAGGCCTCCTAAACCCTCTGCATGCCTCATTTTTTGTGAAAAACGGGGCATGCAAAGAGTTTGAGAGGCCTTCAAAGTGCTCTTGGGTGCTTGGGGAGGGGGAGCAAAACCATTTGTGAAAATGGGCCCTTTTTTGCAAAACACAGGGCATGCATCGGTTTCGGGAGGCTTGTAGAGTGCTCCTGGGGGATGGGAGGGCAAAAAACGGCCTGTTTTTCACTCATTTCCCTCCCCCAGCCCCCAAGAGCACTTTGCAAGCCTCCCAAACCCTCTGCACGTCCATTTTTGCAAAGGGGGCAGGATTTCGGGAGGCCAAAAATGCTGTATTCAGTGTATAAGATGCACCCAGATTTTCACCCTCTTTTGCGGGGGGGTGCGTCTTATACTCCAAAAATAAGGTAGTCCAAGGAAACGTCTTATAGTTTATCTCTACAGGAAATTACACAACTCCCTATGCTACCCAAACATATCTCTCCTTTGAAAATGCAATTTCCAACCTATTGTATCACAACTTCACACTAGCAGCGACTGCATTATTTTCTAACAGTGAAAGGTCCATTTATTTATTACTTCAATTAATGCCATTCCCTTTCTAAAAGCTCTTGAGGGGCTTACAATTAACAACATAAAATTAAAACACAGAAAGTCAATATTTAACCATAATAGCAGGAAAGTCCCAATGCGTCACCATTTGGATAGCATTTAGATAGCAAAATCTTCAGGCATCCTCGAGTGCTCTTTAGAAGAACATGGAAGTCCAGTTCTGAGCTGGGATCACCTAAGAATAACACAAGATGGAGAGAGGACGTAGGACTGAGGAGGTGCTGTTCAGAGGAGGTAGTTTATACAAGAGTAGAGAGGACAGAAGTCAAAGGTAGCTACAATTTGGCATTTTGAGGATGGTAATAGTTATAGAAAAAGTGGTCCTATATATGGGAATGTGCCCTTTGAACTTTCTTTATTTTGGTGGATGTGCAGCTCCAGTTGGGGGAATGAACTTATCTAACCTTGCTGAGTGCAACATCTTTTCCTTTCATAAGGGCTTTTGCACTGACTTTGAAGCAACCCTTTTTGTGTGTTCAGGAAAACTCTGTGGTCTGATTTTCTGCCTGTTTGTTGTTCTTCGAGAGGGGTGCAGTTTAATCACTTTCAGCCTAGCTGTCCATTGAGGGCTGAAAGTTTAAACAACATTGCATTATCTTTGTTTGCAACACAGAGGTTGACTTACGACCACAACTGAACTCAAAATTGTATGTTGCAATCAAGACAGTGGTGAAGTTGTTTTATGGAACTTTCTTGCCACAGTTGTTAAGTGAATAACTGCAGTTGCTGAGTTAGTAACAGTTATTAAGTGAATCTTGACTTTGCTTGGCAAAAGGTCATTAAAGGTGATCACATGGCAGTCAGCTGCCAAGTATTTGAATTTTGATCACATGACCATGGGGGCACTGCAATGGTCATAATGTCAAAAATGTTCATAAGTCACTATTTTCAATACCGTTGTTAATTGTTAATGTTTACTAAATTACCATAATTTTCAGAGTATAAGACGCACCAAGATTTTGAATAGGTAAATTAAAAAAAATGTTTTTGCACTCTGCAGGCCTCCCAAATCCTCTGCATGCCTCATTGTGAAAAACGGGGCATGCAGAGAGTTTGAGAGGCCTGCAAAGTTCTCCTGGGGGCTGGGGGAGCAAAAACAAGCAAGAAATCCTGTTTTTTGCAAAAACAGGCTTGGTGTTTTTGCAAAAAATATGCATATGCTTTGGGAGACTTGCTCCTGGGGGCTGGGGGCAAAAAGGAATAAAAAACAGCCCATTTTCTCTCGTTTTTGCCCTCTCCGGCCCCTAGGAGCACTTTGCAGGCCTCCCACAGCCCCTGCACATCCATTTTTCTGAAGGGGGAGGGTTTCAGAAGGCCAGAAATGCTGTATTCAGTGTATAAGATGCACCCAGATTTTATCCCTCTTTTTGGGGGGGGAAAGGTGCCTCTTATGCTCCGAAAATGCAATAACTGTTGTAAATCAAGAGCTATCTGTAGTTTCTCTCTGCTACTAGAAGGTCAGGTTTATAATTGAAAGGGTTTAAAGGGAGTTCATGAATAAAATTATTCCTGAATCTAAATTTCTTCCACCAATAACAAGGAGGGGATGGTCTGAATATTTGGGTTAAATTGCTCTGGAAACAGAAGTCTTCACTAAGAAGGTTCAAGCTCCTGTAGATTCTCCAAAGCACCTGAAGGCAGGACAAGAAGCAATGGGTGGAAACTAATCAAGGAGAGAGGCAACCTAGAACTAAGGAGAAATTTCCTGACAGTTAGAACAATTAATCAGTAGAACAACTTGCCTCCAGAAGTTGTGAATGCTCCAACACTGGACGTTTTTTAGAAGATATTGGATAACCATTTGTCTGAAGTGAAGTGAAGTTTCCTGCCTAAGCAGGGGGTTGGACTAGAAGACCTCCAAGGTCCCTTCCAACTCTGTTATTCTATCATTCTATCACCTAAAGCTCGGATAACATCCAGTGACAAAAATTCAGAGATCCCAAAAGGGGGAAAAATACTTTAGATGATATTCCCTTACATGTGGTACTGTTAGCAAGTCTTCTTTAGCAGTTTTCATCTCTGAGTTTTACATCCAGAACATCCCCCACTCCTCTGAACGAAGGGGGCGGGGGAAACACTCAGAAACATGGTTTTCAAATTTGTAGGAAGTAAATTAGTCATGCAAAAATATGTTTTGTCTTTTATCCAAATGCAAAGATTGAAGCAATAACGCTGAAACGATATACCGCCATGGTAACAGAGTTCACATTCTGTTCTCTTAAATCAGTTTTAGAGAACTTAAAACAACTCTGCACAGAGATCTCTGTTAAATTTGCAGAAAATGCAGTGCAGCCTTTCCCACTGTTGCTTCACGGATGAAATGAGCTTCAGATTTCTTAATTCCAAATCATTTTGGCCTCGAATAATGGGAATTGGTCCACCACATCTAGAAGAGGGCTGATTAGCTGGTGGCACTGAGTAACTACACCGAGATGGAGGAGTCAGAAGGTAAATTGTGTTTAATGAGCTGCTATGCTATGGCTCACTGTCTTCCTAGCCCTTTGTATGTGTTCTAGGAGGTCTTCCAGGTAGATATGTGCATAAAGTGCAATTGTCACTAAGCTAGAAATGTGCATTGGGTCAGATTGCTTCAGGTGGAAGAAATGGAGGATTTATTAACAGGTATGGCAACTAGGGTGGCTCAGTGGCTAAGATGCTGAGCTTGTCGATCAAAAATGTTGGCAGTTCAACGGTTCAAATCCCTAGTGCCACGTAACGGAGTGAGCCTGTCCCAGCTTCTGCCAACCTAGCAGTTTGAAAGCATGTAAAAATGCAAGTAGAAAAATAGGAACCACCTTTGGTGGGAAGGTAACAGCGTTTCGTGCCCCTTCGGCATTTAGTCATGCCAGCCACATGGCCACAGAGACATCTTTGGACAAAGCTGGCTCTTCAGCTTTGAAATGGAGATGAGCACCGCCCCCTAGAGTCGGGAACAACTAGCATATATGTGCAAGGGGAAACTTTACCTTTACCTTTATGGCAGCTAAGTGGAACTTCCACTATACTCCTAATTACAAATTCTCAAGGGGAAAAAAATTAGGAAAGATACAGCTTTTCTGATTAGTTGTGATCTTCTGTTTGGAAACTGGATACTGGACACAATAGAATGCTTCTCCATTATAAAAGCAAAATTCATTCCAGATTTCATATCCCGTATCAATTTTTTTAAAAAAGAAGAGAGGGAGCATATTATGAAAATTGTTTCCAACGTACATACAGGTAGTCCTATACTTATAACAGTTCATTTAGTGACCGTTTAAAGTTACAGCAGCATTGAAAAAAGAGGCTTATGACCATTATTCACACTTATGCCCATTATACCGTGTTTCCCCGAAATTACGACATGTCCTGATAATAAGGCCATGCCACATTTTTCTGGTGGGCAAAAATATAAACCCTCCCCCACAAATAAGCCCCCTGGACAATCCCCCACCTCCAACCAGGCAGAACGCCGCTCACCAACCTAGCGGTATCCCGAAGGTGCCAAGCCGCGGGAACCGGGGGGAGGCAAAGGTGATTGGCACGGGACCTAGTTACCTGCGGGATCGCATCTCACCTCACACATCTCTACGACCTATCCGCTCTCACAGGGAGGGACTCCTCCAGGTGCCATCCGCCAAGCAGTGCCAACGGGTGGCGCCTAGGAGTAGAGCCTTCTCTGTGATGGGCCCAACCCTTTGGAATGACCTCCCCCCCGATATTAGAACTATTAACGACCTCCGCTCCTTCCAACAGAAGCTTAAGACCCACCTGTTCCAATTAGCTGGCTTAGCCGATTTATAGCTCCATCTGTCACCTCCTGGCAAACATCTTATCGTGGAATTTTTAAGGGAATTTTAATCTTATTTGTATTTTAATTAAATATGGTACAGTATATTTTCTACCTCCTCCGTCTATGTCTAAGTTTATGTATATGTATTCTATTTTGATATGTATATGGTTTTTAATAATGACTGTACACCGCCCTGAGTCCTGTTTAGGAAAGGGCGCGGTTTATAAATAAAAGTTTGATTGATTGATTGATTGATTGCATTGCTTAGTGTGTTCAGGATACCGCTAGGTTGGTGAGCGGCTCTGTACCCAGCTGAAGAGGGGGGTTGCCGGGCGGCTGCTCTCTTGTGAGCGGGCTCCCAAAGATCCGGGCACAGCCTCATGGGCGAAGGGCACAGCAGCCATGAAGCGACCACACTCATGTGCAGTCACCTGACAAACCCCCTTTCCAGCCAGCCACAGCGCCATTCACTTAGGGGTATCGCCAAGCCACATGAGTGCCTGTTCGCCGCCGCCCAGCTCCTGCGGCTTGGCACCTTTGAAAAGGCAGTGAATGGCGCTTTGCACGGCTGGAGAGGGGGGTTGCATGAGCAGCTGTTCCGCTGTCACTCGCGAGCCTCCCAGCCTCACGATGCCCTGGCCCAGCTCTCTCCACAGAGCCAGGGGACTTCCGCTGCTGCCGCCACCACATGGCTTTTTATGCGGCTTCCAAACTGAGTCTTCCAGCAGTGGCCGTTCTGGGTGTACGCTCTATGGTTGTACTCTCTGCCAGCAGCTGGCCCACAACCATAGAGCGTACGCCCAGAGCTGTTATACTGTTATAAAATCACTTAATTATGGATTATTATGGATTACTTTTGCCATGCAGTTTTGTTCTTTATAGTTTTAAACATTAATCTATATCCGAGAGTTCCTTTTGGACAAAACACTCTATATCAGTGTTGGTGAACCTTTTCTGTACTAAGTGCCAAAACGGGAGCACGCAAGCACATGGGGGGGGGGGGTACCAGAAACCAAAAGAGCAGCTCCCTGGCACATGTGCGTGGGAGCACAGAAACCAGAAGAGCAGCTCCCTGGTGTTCATGTCCATGCCGGAAGCTGAACTTCTGGTTTCCAGTGTGCGCATTTGTGCCGGTCACCTGGTCTTCCTGTTTCTGGCATGTGTGCTCCTGCGCATGAGAAGAATAGCTGGCCAGCGTGCAGATGCGTGCTGGAACCCAGGAGAGCAACAGGCGATGGCTGGCATGCCCAGAGAGATGGCTCTGCATGCCACTTCTGGCACATGTGCCATAGGTTCGCCATCACTTTTTTTCTGTCGTCTGTCTGTCTATCTATCTATCTATCTATCTATCTATCTATCATCTATCTTTCTATCTATCTATCATCTATCTATCATCTATCTATCATCTATCTATCATCTATCTATCTGTCTATCATCTATCTATTATCTATCTTTCTATCTATCTGTCTATCATCTATCTATTATCTATCTTTCTATCTATCTATCTATCATCTATCTATTATCTATCTTTCTATCTATCTATCTATCTATCTATCATCTATCTATCTATCATCTATCTATCTTATCTAATCTAGCGAGCTATCATATCATAGATGGGTTGCTACTTTTTTTTACTGCCGGTTCGGGCGGGCTCCCGCATGCGCATGATGCTTCTTTTTTTATTATTATTATTTTCAAAACAAACACAACACATAAAATCCTCCTTTTTTGCATACTGTAGAAAGTGTATCAGTTGGTTACAAAAGGCTTCCGTGCATCTCTTCTACAGTCATCAAGCATAATTCATATTAACTCAAGTGTTTTAACTCAGATATTTATACATGTTACCATCATCATACCTCCACATAGTCAACCACATTTGATTATAGTTGTTTAAACGTCCTTCATCATAAAATATACCAAGATTTAATACATAACCACATACTAGCATTTCATTTATTATTTCTAAAATCCTCCAATAACTGAATCTTTATATCTTATTGTAGCTAAACATCTATAATATTCAATAACAAAATTTTCTAATCCTTCTTTCCAAATCATTATTTGCAATTTACATTCAATTTCCTTATGTTGTACCCATGCTTATATATACCTTGTTATCATTATCCCTCCTTTATTTAACTATATCGTATATCATTACATGTTCCCCCTAATATTCAGAACTTAACTATATCTAACTTAGTTATTTTTATTTATTTATTTATGATGCTTCTGTGCATGTGCACTACTACCAGTTTGCCCAATCTGGGCCAAACCAGCAGCAAACCACCTCTGCATCCTACATAACAAATAATTACTAAAGGCTACAAAAGCTTATTATCACGGCATAGTAGGGTAACTGAACAGACAAAAACATGCAAAATTTCAAGGACAGAATAATTGAGAGCTTGTCCAGGTGAATATGTATGCCAGATTAGAATAGGATTTGGTAATTGTAAACTGTTATAATCCAATTTAGCATACTAGTGAACCGAGGCATCAAATTAAGCCATAATGCAATTTATTTATTTGATGTAGCACATTGACTGAAAAGACTGGAACTGTGAACCCAGATTTAGTACACTGTACTGCGTGAACTCATCCCACGTTTATGTTTCCATTGAGCAAGAAGCTGAATCTTTTTGATAGTCTTGTAAACCTCTGCAGTCTATGCTACGGTTCTCAAAATTACAATGTATTATTAAAACTTGTAGTTCTCCTGGCACTATTTAAAGCCATATGCAATTCATAAAATGGGGGCGGGGGGAGAGGGGATAAGAAACAAACCACTTAAGTTTGCAAAAATAATGCTTTCCAAAATTGATATCACCATCATCTTTCCAGAAATGACTCAGATTTTCACGTTTGAGCATGAAGAATTCCTGAATTGGAACAATGCAGAGTAAGTGGAAAAGCAGCAACCATTAGTAACTGCAGCTGGGCACCTGTTTGGCTCAGGAAGAGAGAATGCAAATGAGGTTCATTTCAAACCCACAAACGCCATTTAAGCCGCTTGCCAACTGTTCTATGCACCTCGCTTAGCAGAAAACAGCATTGAGCAATCAGCAAATTTTCTGCTCTCTGTTCATTATCCGTGAGGTCATATTCCAACAGAAGATTACTTTTCTTCCCAAGATGGTCTCATCTTAATCAAGATGCCATCCTTCCTATCTTCAGTCAATATCTCTCTGCTCGTTTGGCGGGCACGTTTCATACTTTAAGACATCATAAGGTCACTTGCATTTTATATCCATGCAGTAGGTGAAGCAGCTTTTCAGAAAGATTCTTGCCTCTTTCTGTGTCATCCTGGGTCCCAGAGAGGCAGGCAAGTATGAAAAGAGCATCTCTTTTCAAGTTGGCCTTCATGACTTATGACAATGACTTGCTCTTATGAACTGACTCACCAGCCTTGCCCAGAAATTAGTGCAAATCAGTTTACCTGTGCCATCCCTGTGGCAGATTAGGAGAGGGGGGTGCCTCACTCTCTGAATTTCACAGGTGCAGTAATTGGCATTGTGGGTTTTCGGGGGAAGTATTCATTGCTGTTACCTCCTTCTTCCTATGGCTGAGACAAAGGGACTAGCCCAAAATTTACCCACCTGGTTTAATGCCTAAGGCAGAACTAAAATTCACAGACTCTCTAACCCAGGATCACAACTCAACAGAATTGAGCTATGTTTTCATCTTAATGGAATTTCCAATTTAGACATAATGCTAAATAAAATTAAAATGTGTGTGTATGTGTGTGTTCCAGCATAGCTCTGGAATTCCTCAAGCAATTTCAACCAAACTTGGTACACAGATGACTTACTCTCTGGAAAGAAATACTGTGGGGGTAAGACACCCCTAACACCCCCTCGGGGTGTGTGTTCTGTTAAGATATAGCCTGTTGTGCTGTACTGCCGCACTGGCTTCTACTGTAGAGTGCAGTGGAGTTGCCATGGTAACGGCTTCACAGTACTCCACAAGGGGGCTCCCTAAGATAAAGGGGGGGAATCCAACATTAGAAATTACACTTGGTCTGGACATTTTCCCCTATAAACAAATACCCAGGCAATGCAGGGCTATCGGCTAATGCTAAATAAACCACGGGCTGTCAACTTTTAAAGTCCTTCATACTCGGTCACTCAAACTAATATGAGAAACCCAACCTAAAAAGTCCAGGAGCAGAAAACCATCTGCTTCATCATATATTCAAGATTATTAATTCCAACCTGTGAATGAAAACTGATTGCAGAGTGACCTGGCCTGAGTGAATAACAATAGCAATAGCATTTATACTTATATATCACTCCATAGTGTTTTAGAGCACTTTCTCAGTGGTTTATAAATATTAGCATTGCCCTCAACAATCTATGTCCTCATTTTACAGATCTCAGAAGGCTGGAATCTGAGCTAACCTTGAGCCCATCAGGATCGAACTCCTGCCTGTGGGCAGAATTAGCCTGCAATACTGCATTCTAACTACTGCACCATCGTGGCGGCAGCAGAAATTTGGGGTCACCACTTTTTCACTGGTTTAAAATTGAGATCTGTTCTAGCATATACATCTCACTTAACGTTATGGTTTAAAATAAAGCTAGGGAGTATGTTACATTAACTATATGCAATATAAAAATACCTGCACTATATTTACTGTCTGAAAATAAGTGTTTTTTCTTCTGTTCATGTAAATCTTCCTCGTATTTGGTACTGTGTCCCCTGGAACTTTAAGAGAAGAGAAAACTATACCTACGCTGCAGAGAGATAAAAGGGAAAGATGGAAAGGACAGAGAGTATGCATTGCTTGTTGTTAATTGCCAAGTCATGTCCAACCCATCGCGACCCCTTGGACAACGTTCCTCCAGGCCTTTCTGTCCTCTACCATCCTCTGGAGTCCATTTAAGCTCACGCCTACTGCTTCGGTGACTCCATCCAGCCACCTCATTCTCTGTCGTCCCCTTCTTCTTTTGCCCCTCAATCTTTCCCAGCATCTTCTCCATTGAGTCCTTCCTTCTCATTAGGTGGCCAAAGTATTTGAGTTTCTAGCCTTCTAAAGAGCAGTCAGGCTTGATCTCCTCTAGGCTCAACCGGTTTGATTGCCTCGCAGTCCAGTCTTCTCCAGCACCTGTGCATTGGGGGTATGGGCAATTGGCAGATCACACACACACACACACACACACACACACACACAGTGCAGCAGGACCTAAAAGCTAAAAGGCAGAGAAACATGTAGTCCTCAACTTATGACCACAACTGACCCCAGAATTTATGCTGTTAAGTGTGAAATTTGTTAAGTGATGTTTGCCCCAATTTATGACTTTTCTTTCCCATATTTGTTAACTAAATCACTGTAGTTGTTAATAAGTAACACAGTTGTTAAGTGAACTTGGCTTCCCCATTGAGTTTGCTTGTCGCAAAAGGGAATCACATGACCCTGGAACACTGCCGAACGTCATAAATGTGAGTCGGTTGTCAAGCCTCTGAATGACAATCATGTGACCATGAGGATGCTACAATGGTCTTAAGTGTGAAAACATAAAGACCATTAAGCTGGATTAAAGTTAATAGGATCCTCAGTCCCCAAAGGAGAGGGCTACAGAACGAACTGTGTGGTCCTGTGGTAATATGACCATGATTTACATGTTTTGCCCAAAAATGGCATTTATTTCCAGTTTCCTGCAGAAGCCACACAACAGCAAATAGTGGGTTTGCTTAACAATTGCCGTGTTTGCTTAATGACCACCACCAAGAGAGATTGTGAAATTTGGTTGGTCGCATGATGAGCTACTTTTACAACATCACAATTTGCCACCATAACAGCCAGACTCGTATGTTGAGGATAACGGTCGTACGTTGAGGATCACCTGTAACTATTTTATTGTTAAGAAAGATGAGCAAGATATGAAGACAATGGCAAAGAATATTTGCAACCTTGCTAAGTGCTGTATACAATATCCTCATCAGTTATAGATACTGTTAAGTATCGATAGGCACCCTATGGAGATTCTCAGTCATCCAGGTCATGGTTGCCCCAAAGGTGCTTTTTTTTTTTCAAGAGGCAATGTTTTCTTTCTTTGAAGATGTTTTGCTTCTCATCCAAGAATAGCAATAGCTGTCGGCCGCTACTTTCCTTGCCTGCTATTGGATGCCATAGAAATGGGGAGAGAGGGGGCTTGAGATATTTGGGAGGGGGAATTACTGGTGCGGGGGGAGTTATGAAGAAGGGAGTTTTCCTCTCACCATCTTCTGCGCATGCTGATGGCCTCTGTTTGGACTTGGTCAAGGCCAACCGTCTCGCATACCAACTTGACGAGGCTTTTTGAAGATGCACCCCACATGACACCTTAGGGAGCTGCAGATTGGACACTGGGTTGGGGAATTGGGGGGGGGGAGGGTGCTGCGTAAACATTTGATATGTGCATGTTTGCGCCTTTTGGTTCAGATCTTGCTTTCCTTTTTGCTGCTTTCAATTCATATCTAATAAAAGTACTTTATCTCTATTCAAATGGAGGTGAGGTTTTTCTTTCTTGGATATTGAAGGAGGCATGCCTGACGCTAGCACTTAAGACTTATATATCACTTCATAGTGCTTTTGCAGCCCGCTCTAGGTGGTTTACAGAGTCAGCCTATTGCCCCCAACAATCTGGGCCCTCATTTTACCAACCTTAGAAGGATGGAAGGCTGAGTCAACCTTGAGCCTGGTGAGATTCGAAGTGCCGACTGCAGCTAGAAGAAGCAGCTTCTTCAGCTCTTACTGGATGGTGGGGAATGGAATGATTTATATTCCTTGCAGACAGCTGGTCATTTGCATTCGTTTAGCATTGTTTTGAAGACAGCAAAAATCCCGTTTTGGACCGAGCGGGTTTGAAAGAGTGGTCAAGAGAGGCCATCTAGGTCAAAATTCAATTCAATTCAATAGCCTTTATTGTCATTGTACATCATGTATACAATGAAATTGAACCTCCCTCTCTCAACAGAGGATGAAGGATATGACATCATCCATCTCCAGTCTACAACACAGATCTTTCAGCAGTTCAAGAAAACTCCACATCTATTTGCACTACTCAGGTAACCCTGATGAACCTCTAGGTGGCCTTAACAACTCTCTAAAACAGTGTTTCTCAACCTTGGCAACTTGAAGATGTCTGGACTTCAACTCCCAGAATTCCCCAGCCAGTTGGCTGGGGAATTCTGGGAGTTGAAGTCCAGACATCTTCAAGTTGCCAAGGTTGAGAAACACTGCTCTAAAAGAATACAAATGACCATAAATCCTTCCATTCCCCACCATCCAGTCAGAGCTGAAGAAGCTTCTTGGATGAGAAGCGAAACATCTTCAAAGAAAAAAAAACCCTGAAAGTCCAGTTGCCTCCTGAAAAAAGCACCTTTGGGATATTGATAGGCAGATATTTTTGTATATTAGGCTTAATATACTAGGAGTGGCTCATGATGCTGAGCTTGTCGATCAGAAAGGTCAGCAGTTCGGTGGTTTGAATCCCTAGTGCCGCATAATGGAGTGAGCTCCCGTTACCTGTCCCAGCTTCTGCCAACTTAGCAGTTCCAAAGCATGTAAAAATAAGGACCACCTTTGGTGGGAAGGTAACAGTGTTTCGTGTGCCTTTGGCATTTAGTCATGCCGGCCACATGACCACAGAGACGTCTTCGGACAGCGCTGGCTCTTTGAAACAGAGATGAGCACCGCCCCCTAGAGTTGGGAATGACTAGCACATATGTGTGAGGGGAAGCTTTACCTTTATGCTAGGAGAGTATTGTCTGTATGATAAACTTACCTATTGTAAATACAAGAGGAGAAATATTCAGGCTACACTTTGTACCATATTTTAAGTAAAAACGCTGCCAAAAGCTAGAAGGAACTGAAATATCTGATTAAAAGGTGGGGAGTGAACTCGGCTTTATTTAGTTTGATTTAAGTGTTATGTTCAAAGAATTTCAGTGTTTTTCTTGGAAATTATTTTTACTGGAGGACTTGTAAATATTTTAAGACACAATAGCTCAATAGGGTCCACTTCTCTTACATTATTTAGATTTATGAAGGAGAGGTAGGATAGAATGAAAGCAGGGGGAACTTTTAGCGTACTAATTTTAGCATGTCTGAAGAGCCGTGTACATAAATATATATCTGGGCAGAATTTTGTTTTACTGTTAAATATGTTCAAGTATTGAAACACAGCAAAAAAAGTGAAAGAATAAATAATTAATTAGGCTCTCCTATCCTGGCCTTTAATATTTTGTGTGTGGTTGTATCTTAAGATGTGGTTGGGGAGTTGCTTCTATTTTTATTTGGCTTACTTATTTAGAAAATCTGTATGGCCTTCCAACTCACAACAACCTTGGGCAGCTTAATTTCTATCTCATGCTAAATGTTTGTGCACAAAATAAATGTACCTCTTCCAGTTCTTATGAACAGGGATTTATCTGCAACATTCCCATCCATAAGCCTGAAATTAGGAGCTATTCCAGAATGTTCTGGGATGCAGCAATGCCAGCCATTGTTTTGGAAGAGGGGGAATGTGATTTAGGTCCCTCAGATATAAAATATTCATATGACTGTAAGGAATGTTCACAGCTAAAGAATAAAAATAGTCAGCCAGATGTTCAGACTGGATTTGGCATTTTTATCCACCTATTGTGTTCTTCCCAAAGATCTGGGCTAGGCAGATGTACAGTAGATGACCCAAAGGTGGAACGGGACACAATGAACTCACTGTGACCATCTCACCACGGCCACCTCACCGTGGCCAACTCACCACAACCAACTTGCTATTGGACAACTCGCCATGGCCAACTCATTGTGAGGCAGCTCGCTGGACAATTTATCAATTCAATTTAATTATTTAAAATACATTTAAAAATGTTTAAATTTTTGACATTCAGATTTCATTTTGTCCCTCCTTTCCTCAATTATTCTATTCCACCACATCTTTGATATCAGTGTAAATCTTGTCCTGCAATGAGTTTTCCTGCGGCAAGTTGGCTGTGGTCAATTGGCTGTGGCAAGTTAACCATGGTGAGTTGGCCATGGTGAGTTGACTGCAGGTTATCTCATATATTCCGTATTGTTCCCGATCTTTTTTCAATCTTGTTTTAATTTGTAGGTATGGCCACCATTCCATATTTATTCCCTGTGCTTTCAGATCTTGTACTGATTTTAGTTCTCCTTTTTCATCTAAGAGGTCTGCGTATCTTACCATTTTACTAAGGTCTATAGTAAATGGATATGTCATTGCCTCCATGGTTGATAACCAGCTTGGGATTTTCAGGTAGTGTTTTTTTTTCCCCAGACCCTAAACAAAGCATCCCTTATTATATGTCTCTGAAAGTAGGAGTGGGATTTAGTCTTTCCCTCCCAGAGGAAGCCGCAGCACAGCCTGATTAGCACAAGCAGCTGATTATCAGTTGGATCAGCCTCCCGATGATCAGCTGTTTCAGGCTGCAGGGATTGCCATAGCCTATTGCTGCCTCTGTGCACCCCATTTTTGGCCTACACATCCTGTTTTCAGCCTCCGCATGCCCCGTTTTTGGCCTCTGCGTGCCCCATTTCCCATCGGTTCCAGGTTGTTTGCTATTTGCTGCAAGGAGGCAAATTGCTGGGAGGCAGAGGCCAAAGGGTAGGAGCCAGCAGGCGGGTGGGACTACTTTCTGTGTATAAGATGCACCCGAATTTTCACCCTCTCTTAAGGGGGGAAGTGTCTTTTATACTCCAAAAAATATGGTATGTCAAGGTTGAATTGTGGGATCCTTGGTTTTCTGAGCTTGGTTGTTTCTTGAAGACATTTCATAACCCAATCCAATAATATCATTAGTTCTAGAAGTGGGTGGGATTTATTTGAAAGTGGCTTTCCCTGTTAGTGTTGGTTGGCATATTCTTCTTGGTAGTTCCTTGATTGCACTAATATTTACTGTTGGATTATTGATCTGGTATTAGTCCTGGTATTTATTTCTGCTTATTTGGATATTGATTAATTTACCTGTTTAAGGCATAGCAGTGTTATTTAAATCTAGTCATTGTGATTTGTCAAGATGGTATATGGTTTTGTATGAAGTCAGCCAACTTGGGTATACAACACAGCGTAATTGCATAAACCATGGTTTTAGGGAAACACATGCCAAACATAAAAGGTATACAAAACACTTTCATTTGTTTGAAAAGCTTTTCCATGTCAGCATCCCCAGATGTACTGTACTTAGGAATACAGAGCCCCAAAATCTAAGCTAGCATGTCCCAAATTTATCTGAAAGGCACCAGCCCAGGGAACATCACATTCATGATATTAAAGGGAGGAACTAGAGCAGAAGAATGAAGCTGTCCTTATACATTATCTTACATCTCTGCTTTCTTCTTCTCCGTTAATTTCTCATGCTAACCACAACTGTTTGAACACAGAGACAAAGTATGAAAAATGGCAACTGTTCTGCATTATCGGAAAGGATAGAACGTAGACCAAATGGTGACATCCCAAACTAGTCCGAAGAACAGAATCTGTATTATTGAAACAACCCAACTGGGCCTTAAAATAAGAAAAGTTCCATCCCTTCTAAGGAAAAAGATGTTTTCCCCATATACCTTTCCAAGATATCTCCTCATTTACCAACCATTTATTTAGCAACTGTTCTAAGTCACATCAGTGCTGAGCGAGTGCTGCTTATTGGCCATTCCTCGATGTTTTGGTCATTGCAGCACCCTTGTGGTTACATGGTTGCAATTTGAGTGCTTAGCAACTGGCTCACACTTAGAATGCTTCAACAGCATCCCGCAGTCATGTGATCTCCATTTGTGGCCTTCCTTGTTGGCTTTGCCACAAAGTCAATGGGGAAGCCAGCAGGGAAGATCACAAATTCTCCCCCAGTTTTTCTGTTTAGAGGTGGTATTCAGCCGATTCTGACCGGTTCTGGCAAACCGGTAATGGAAATTTTGAATAGTTCATAGAACCGGAAAATACCACCTCTGGCTGGCCCCTCCCCCATCTATTCGCTGCCTCCCGATTCCAGCTGATTGGCTGGGTCTTCTTTTATTGCCCTTCACAGGAGAACAGATCTGGAAAGCAGGTTATTGGGGTGGGGAGGGAATGGAGATTTTGCCATATCCTTCCCCCAGGAGTGGGGAGGGACCCACAAAACTGTTAGTAAAAAAAATTGAATCCTATCACCGGTTTATACCTCATGCTCTTCACTCCTATCTTTCCTGTGCTCATGCCATGCCACACCAGGCATCCTTACAGTCTCCCCCTACATCCCACACAGCACTCCTAAAGCACCCCCACATCGCTTATCTGGGACTCCCACCATTTCCTGCTTGATGATCTGCATGTCTTGGTTTGCAACAGCAGTCAGGACTGCTGGGATTGTTGTTGCTAAGTGATGGGATCACAAAACAACCACTTTACGGCTGCATTGCTTAGCAACGGTATCCTAGTCCCAATTTCCATCATAACCCGAGGACTATCTCTAGGCAAAGAGCATAGCCTGGCTCGGTCTGCATTACCTTCATGGATTGGCGCCAATAACATCTCAGCTGAACATATTCAATTCTATTTTTATAAATTATGATTTAATTCACCTTAATTAATTTCAGAACTCTGAAGACTCTCTCTACTTATGCTTTTCAGAAACGGCAGATCAAGCATTTTGCCCCAAATTCAAGAATAGACTTCTGGTAATTATCCTTTTTTATTCAACTAGGCAGAAAAAAAAGACAATGGAAAGACCTGGTCTTGGACCGCAAAACCCTTCAGCTGGTTTTCAAAGGCCCCTTTCAGGGAAATTAATTACTTCATGGAGACTGGTTAGCTGCCTTCCCCAGTTCAGACTCACTGTATTATATGAAGGAGACAAATCAGACTCTGCCTAGAGCTATGAACCAAATTGTCTTCAGGGGTTCCAGCAACCCTTTTTTTTTTCTCTCTCTCTGCAGCAGCAACCTTTATGGGTCTCTTGATTCCAATGTTCTTATCTCAGCATTCTGTGTCTGAACCTTTTAGATAAGGGAGAGACACTTACAGTATTGGCACAATAAAGCCAATCCCCCCCCCCTTTGAACCGCTTTATAAAAAATTGATCAGGGATTAAGCCGATTGCAAAGACCTGAGTCTAGAGTCTCGAAACAGTATTTGGTGAAGTGTGTGTGTGTCTGTATGTGTATCGGGGTAAAGTTCAGCAAGTTCTGACAGGTTCTGGAGAACTAGTAGTGGAAATTAGTTCAGAGAACCAGCAAATGCCACCTCTGGCTGGTCCCAGAGTGAGGTGGGAATGTAGATTTTGCAGTATCCTTCTCCTGCCACACCCACCTGTCCCACCCCAGATAGTGCTCAACTGTGATTCCCAGCATCCTTCACTGTTAGCATGGCACTGCTGGAGGTTATCGATATATTGAATTTGCATCCAGTCTCTTATTTAAGAGCCCAGGGTGACTTAAATGAAAGAGACAACCCTCCTGCTGCTATGTCTATAAGCAACCATTTAAAGCAGATGGAACTGAAAGATGATGCCCGTCCCCATACTATTAGGTGAGCCCCATTGTGGACACTTGAACATGGATCCTTTTGGTCCATGTCAAGCACTTAAACACTGCATTCCAACATCTGTGTCTCAGTAGCATCTGGAGGATCACTGTCATGCCCCCATCAGAGCCTGAATTCATGAAGGAGCTGGGGCCAATGGAGATTGAGGGGGCGGCCTCATTGGCTATGGAAGAATGTGGGGTGAAGCAGGATGAGAAAGCCCCGGGCCCCTCAGGCTTGGGATGGCTTACCAGCAGGGAGGAATGGGGGCAGGACGACCGAGAGAGGGCAGGCAGTGGAAATAAGGAGCGACACAGCTGAGGTGATAAGCAAGGACGCCCCCTCCTGATCCCCAAGCACAGAGAGTGAAGAGGTGGCAGGAACAGCGTAGGCCGACCCAACAACTCAGGAGGAGAGCGCCCCGCCCCTCTTCACAAGGCATACCTGTAGACTGAGACTTAAGGAGATGTTGTGGGGAGGGTCATTTATCAGGAACAAACACTGAATTTGTGGAGTTTTGTGTGCCGTTGCCGACGTCTAAAGTTTGCTGGACTTCTTGCCTTGTTGCTTGCTTCATGGACATTGCCTTATTCTTTGCTTTGTAGACTCATTGTCTTGTTCCTTTGTTTAGGTGAATTATTTCTTTGCCTCGCTGGACATCTTGCTTTGAAGCCGTTGTGCTGGCAGCGTTTTGTTGGACTACTCACAGCCAGAGGCTGCTGTATGTGTGTGTTTGTGTGTGTAAGTGCTTTGCTCCGGGACTTGCTATAGATGTGGGAGTGTTTGTGGGAAAGTTGGAGAAATAAAGAGGAGTCTGAACTATCAGCTGGCCATGTTGCCTCTGTGCCTTGCCCCGGGTCATCATATGTGAGTCCTGGAAAGCTTAAAACAGAAACTGAATCAAGCCATAAAGCAAGTCTGCAGTCACTTTGGGAGAGAGCTTCTAAGATAGCCTCCTCCTATCCAGAGAAGCTTCAATCAATGTAGTGGCATCACTCCAGTTCTTCATCTTCAGTCACATGCATCTCAGATATAACAACCAGACAGCTGCTCCCACTATTCTGTGAGTTGCATATGCAAAAGTACTGCAACAATATCAAAAAGTACTGTGACAGCATGAATCTGACCTAGCTACATTCAAGAAAGTGAGGACAGAGATACCATTATGCTATCTTGCTCAGCTATCTTCATTCTGAACCTTCAGGGTTCAGAAACCCTAGGGAGGTTCAACACAGTATGTGTTGGCGTTCCTTAGCACCAATGGTACTTGTAGAAACTACAGCCAATCTAAGCTGTGTCTATATTTCCCAAGGTTGGTCAACAGGAATCCAACTCAGAAGGATGCATTTCTCTCTTCTGGCTCATTTTCTTGAACAGATGGTTTAGCAGTGTGTTGGTGGGTGGCTCAATTCCTGTATTTACCTAGGCAACTTACACAATTTTAATTTTAGCCTAAGGCTAAAAAAGTAGGCATTAAGTAGATGGCCCACAACATATGCTACCTTACCTTATGCATCATCCCGTAAGTCTGGCAGCTGCCCACTATACTATTTGTTTACACCATTGTCCTATCATGATCTGATTTTCATCAAAAGCCTCACTCAGGCAATGGAAAGCCTTGCTGAAAGCCACTCAGAGTGAGTCAGCAACCTAATTACCAGCAGAAGCTTCACAGGCCCATGATGAACAACCTGCAATACTACATCACAACAGATGTTTCTGATCACGAGTGAGCTAAAGTGGGAACCACAAGCACGGAGCAAGCTGGGGAAATGTGAAATGTGAGGAATTGCCCAATGTGCCAGTCTTATTCCAAATGTTATTTTTTTTCTTAAATATGCACCAAGTAGAATTAGGTACAAAAGGCCACAGATATCCTTTCTCGCCTATCCCATTTTTCATAAATGTAACCAATAGGAAACTCTTAATGGGCATACCTGCAAACAAAGCCACAACTCCACAGACACAAAAGACACCCAGCCAGAAAGAAGTTATGGGTTCAAGTTATTGAGAAGTAGCCAATTTTCTCTAAGACTCAAGGCTTTCTTTTAAGCCTTGGGTTCTTAGTTATATGTGGATACTGGTACTAGTTGTGAAATGTGATACAATCGCAATGACCTTATAGGCACCAATTTGACTGTGAAAAAGTCTTCTGGTGCCCACCAATACCTCTGGTTCATCTATTTCATGTTGATTACCTGTAATAAAAAATGAAAAAGGGTTTCCAGTTGCTTTTGCTCTTCAGACTAAATAAACAAGCAAACACATAAACAAGCATAGCTGTAATTAAAATGAACTATAACAGGTATCAGAGCAAATGAATATGCATAATAATGCATAATCTGGATGATTGTTTCATGCAAATGCAACCATTTGATTCTAGAAGTTCTGATTAATAGAAGCAAATGGACAAGACCCAACTTCATGTTGCTTTGTTTGGGGAAGTGAAAGGAAGATGACGGAACTTTTGGCAATAACCTTTTGTCATAGCATAAAAGGGTACAGCAACAAAATTAGCCATTCAGTAGTTGTAGTGCTTGAAGGAAACACACAGGATGCCAGACCATGGTATAAAACAACCATCACTCAAAATCATTATAATTTATTAAGAAACACTGCAAATGATAAAAGCAGAACTAAACAAGATAAGGAAAGTAAACAATCAACTCTGTGAGTGGATTAAATTTATTAACTGATGGTCAAAGCAGAGATTTCAGTTCGGTGAAACAGGGCAACGCCTGCAAGTTTGATCATTATTCATTTTTACAGGGAATACGTAATCCTTCTCAATGCCAAGGTAAACTAGCTATATTTTCACTCAGCTCTTGTGTTAATCCAAAAAGCTAAATCACCATCACTTTCTGAAAAACTATGTTTCAATTCTATTAGACCTTACTCAAGGGGTCCTGCAGTCAGGGGCCCTTAAGAATTGCAGAAAGAACTGGAAAATCTATTCTTGGCTGGGATATTTCTCAGAGGGAAATACTTCAGCCAGGCTCTCCTATAATGGTGCTGTCCAAGGTGCTAACATTATTTGCAATTTTCATCTTCTTGAATTCCACTTTGCCATACTGGCCATCCAGTGAGTGTCCATGCCAGCCTTACACAACCAGATGCCCTACTCATATTTGGACCCAGGGGGTTTCTACATATTCACAAATTGTAATTTCAAGCAGCCAGGCACTTCCTTTAATATGCTACCATAGATTTCCAGCAATAATACGTAAGTATTGGTTATTCTTAATTTTCTTTAGCAGGATTCAGGAGACAGTCTAGCAAGCAATTATGTAGTTACTTCTGTGTTAAACCATGGAGCCATCTAAGGCAGCTGAATTTGGGAATATGCAAGAATATTGGAACACTGAATGCTACTTTGTACAGATCTGATGTGGAAGCAAACAACTGAACTACATTAACAAAACCGTCTTCAGCAAGTATTCTAACTTATGATGGTGCTGAACAAATCATGCTTATGACTGGTACTCAACTTCTGGCTATCCCAGGACTCCCATAGTCACTTTATTGAAATCTGGGCACTTTGTAGCCAGCACACATTTATGACATTTTCAGTGTTTTACAGTCATGTGATTGCCATTGGCAACTTTCTCTATTGGCTTTGCACACGCAAAGCCAAGGGGGAAGCCAGCAGGGAAAGTCTCAAGTTGCTCAGGTAAGTCCTCTCCCAGCCCCATTCAAGGCACACCTTGCAGGCCAACTGCACACCCTTCACGCACTTCCCATCACTTGGTAACAGACACTTACCTGCCAGCCAACCTGCTTGCAAACTGCTTGGGGCTTGCAACTTCCTGCCAGCTTCTCTACAGACTTTAATTGTTGGAAACCAGTGTGAAGTTGCAAGGAGATTCTTGTTTAATGACCTATGATCCTTGCTTAACAACAGTAATGGAGACTGAAGGGATTGTTATCACTAAGCAATGAGGTCATGTGACATTACACTTTACAATCCCATCACTCAGCGATGAAAATTACAGTCCCAATTTCCATCATAACTCGAGGATTATCAAGTTATGTTTAATTATCTGCTTAGAAACATAGTATACGCAAGTTCCAGGATATGTAATAGTTCCTCTTTATTTATGTTCTAAAATGTATTTTAAAAGTTTTAAATGTATTTAAGGACATCAAAAAAGAGATCTGAATATTTTCATAAGAAATCATGATCTTTATCATAATCTTTATTCAGACCTTTAAAAATCTATATTGTGGAATAAAAAAATACTATTTAAGTACCTATTATAGAAAGCTGTCTTTATCTTCAGAAAAAGAAAGGAATGAAGATGGAAGGATTGGTTGGTTCAATTTGACTTTTTAGCATCCTCCTCATGGTTTAGAAATTAATAAAAAAAAAAAAACCTTTGTGCAAATTATAGCTGCTTTAAAAATGCCAAGGCAAAGCTCAAATCCATGGTTGAGAAAAGTAATTCTATTATCACATAACTAGAGTTGGGACACATACAGTATAACCACAATCCTCTCGCTTTATAGCACATCTTCTAAGCTTACATTCTCTGGCTTTAACTTTTCCAGGTAACTGCAGTGTGTCCCCATCTATAATATACTGAGCAAAGCTCTGTTAGATTCTCCTATGCATGGTCTAATTAGCTCAAAAATACACCTAAATAGTCTTTCTAACAGGTAACGGCCACAGACTTCACACAACTCACAATTCTTCCCTAAGCTAAGCTGCTTAATAGCAATAGGTTGCTATTAACAATTTCAAGTTATCCGCCAATCCACCTGGCTAATTTGTAGCCATATGTCCTTGTTTGTTTAGCAAAGGAGGCAGTGACTATTATTCTGGCAAAAATAACAGCAAAGGTGTTGCTGACAAACTGGAAGAACATCTTGACCAGAAAAGTCATAGGATTATTTGTGTGCTTCATTAGAATTGGTACCTGTAGCTATGCCAGTAGGTAGGAGAGCCAAAAGCTTCAACTGTCTTGGTTTAAACTGCATTCAGGTTTCTTTTTTATTATTATTTTAATGATGTAGAAGGGACCTCAACAGAAAATAAGCATGCAACACCACCCATATTTGCATGTGATCTCTCATCCATGGAATTTGTCATGTGCATGTAATCTACAAAGATTCTGGGAAGTTACAGCATTTTGCAAGCTACATTCATATGCAGCAAAAGATATACAGGCTTCCAACTTTCTCTGGAGAAAACAATCCTAAATTGGACAGCTACACAGTAGAGAAACAGGGAAATGCATAATTACTAGAAAAAAATGGGTTTCTTCCAGTGGTGAAAATTGCTAAAGAAAGCAAGCAAGCAAGCTTCCAATTATTTTGTCATAGTTGCAAGTATAGAAATGTTGGAGATAGGGCTGTGAGATACTTGAAGGAATGTCTCCTGAGATGAGTTGACAGAATCACATCTTAACATAGTCTTAACTAAACACAAATGAGCTCAAATCTCTCATTTCACAAATCCGTGAGTATCCACTAGTAGGGCTTGTCTTTCAAGCCAACTTCTCCATCATTGCACAAGTACCTTATCCCTTCTCTGGAACCCTGGAGGCTACTGATATGAAATTGCTTACATCATTGGAGTCCTGTCTTTTGGAGTGGTGTGGTGGCCTAGAGATAGAGCTCTCCTCTCACAATCAGGAGGTTATGAGTTCGATCCTAGGTAGAGGCAGGTATTTCTCTCTCTGGGCACAATGAGAATATATCTGTTAAACAAAACTCCACATTGGAGACAGGAAGGGCATCCAGCCAGTAAACACTCTGCTAGCTCCATTCAGTTGCCCAGACTCCATCCTGCAAGGGATTATGAGGTTGTTGAAAGAAAATGATGGTGATTAGAGTCCTGTCTTTTGAGAGCCAGTTTGGTCCAGTGGTTAAGGCACCAGGATAGAAACCAAGGAACTGTGAGTTCTAGTCCTGGCTTAGACCTGAGAACCAGCCGGGTAATTTGAGTCAGTAACTGTCTCTCAGTCCTTGATGTCAGGCTTAGGTGACAAATCAGTTGTTAATTCCTATTGCAACCAATAGATTAAAAGTACCAAAGAAATTCATACTTTAAAGGCTCATTACTCCAAAAAAATGCATATAGCTGATAAACGAACAATAGCTTTTTCTGCAAAAAGATGTCTCAATCAGCATGCATTCAACTTTTCTGTACTCAAAAAATATTTTTCAACTTCTACTTAAATAAGCAAAATGTTAACCGTGTATGATAGTCTCTCTTTTAAGTATATACTGCAGGTGTTTTGATATGAAACTATGATGATTCTTGAATTAAGGATCAGATACACCATTAGACTTCCACCTCCTCCTCATCTCTCTTTAATTGACAATGAGTGTTATCTGCCAGCATATTTAAGTGGTCCAAGTTTTCCCCTCACCGCAAGTAGCCATTGAAGCATTCATGTCCAATATATAGAAAAACAATGTCGTGGGAACTAATAGCCCTAAACAGAACAAAAATCATTTTATTAAAATTATTTTATTCCAAAAAATTATGTTGCTATCCATTCTATGTGGCTTACAGAAAATTGAAAACAAACAAAACACATACTCTGGGTATGATTCAACCAGATTGAACATAGAACCCAAAACAGGGACCTTGGAGGTTTCCTAGTCCAACCCTCTGCTTGCGCAGCAGACCCTACACCAGTGATGGCGAACCTATGGCACGCGTGCCACAAGTGGCATGTGGAGCCATTTGTCAGGGCACGCGAGGCACTGCCCTGTTAGCAATAGGATGGACAACTATGCTCCAGGGAAGCTTTAAATTTATTCAATGCCTCTTAAGTAGGGTTCTATGCTACTGCCTTTCACTGACATTTCCCCATTCCCAATATTAGCAGCCAGGTCCCCTCACCTTCCAAGCAACCAAATTCAGCAGACCCACATTCTCTCCTCCTTTCTATCACCTTCTGTCCCTCCTTCCACCCTGCAAGCGGCAAGCTCCTCTTGCATTCATTCTGTTCAGACTCCCCTTCTAAATCTTCTTCGTCCCTATGCAGCTTGGCCCCCCAATATTCCACTGAAAGACATGTCTTAGCCCAACAAATTTGCACAGCACTTACTTAGGATAATGATGCAATCTGCCTGCCACTTAGTTGCTAGGAAAAGAGATGATGCCTTGAGACTACAGATATTCAGCCCTGCCCAACAAGAGGCAGGCTTCATTGGGATTCTAAGAAAATGCATCAGCTTTCTTAGCTATTCACACACAGAGAGGCACTCTATGAAATTAACTCTGTACTGCTTTCTTTATCTCACCAAATAAGTGTTACCCAATCATTCCAAGCAACTATCTGTCCCAGAATGCTCAAGGGAAGTCATCATTACAATTAATTTCATGCTACAGTCTCAGCAGGCATTGGCATTTTCGACATACTATCGTGCAGCAATTTGATTTTTATCCAAAGATGATACTTTTTAATGGAGCTGAACATTTGTCGGTGCCAAACTTTTCCAAAATAACATTCAGGCTGAGGATGGAAGACAAAGAAAGCAACTAGAAGACACTGGAATTTTTCGGGTTCTCTTCTGGAATTCCAGAAAAGATTATCCAGCCAATTTCTCCCCTGATGTAAAAGTTCTTTCTTAATTCAAATCCATAGTAACTGAGATCGCTCTTTTCAGTATTTTACTATTTCCTGAGAAACACTGGCTCTGCATTCAGTCCTCAACCAGGCCAATCTTGGGATTGACTGTAAATCTCTGGTTGAACTGCCTAGCTAAATTTTGGCACTTTCTCATTTACACTCTGTCCTTCTGCATTCAGTTCCAAGTGGGAAGAAAAACACTGGAAACATGGAGGTTATTTGGGAAGGTTGTTTTAATGGTGAACAGGATCACATGCCTTGATGATGTTGGGTGAAGGAAACAAAAAGGGAAGAGATGCTGAGAGTGCCTGAGTTTTATACCCTCTCTGGGCTTCTGAATTTGAGTTTGTATTCTGACTGTCAGACTCCCATGGGGCCATGCAGGTGCAACTCTGTAGGCTGTCTGTTTCCTAGGCTTGGTTGAGCCTTTCTGGATGATGTACCGAATTTTTCGGAGTATAAGACGCACTGGAATATAAGACGCAACAAGGTTTTGAAGAGGAAAATTTTAAAAAAGGTTTTCCATTCTGTAAACCTCCCCAAAATGGTACATTTTTTGCGATAACAGGCCCATTCCCCCCCCCCCCAAAAAAGGCATGAATAACCTTTAGGGAGCTTGCAGAGTGCTCTGGGCGTGGGGGCAAAAACAAGCAAAAAAACCAGTCCATTTTGTGAAAACGGGCCTGTTTTTCATTTTAAAAGGGCATGGATAGCCTTTAGGAAGCTTATAGAGTGATCCTGGGGGCTGGGGGGGGAGTACAATTGAGCAAAACATGGGCCATTTTTTGCTCATTTCTGCCCTCCCCAGCCCCCAGGAGCTCTCTAAAAGCTTCCTAGAGGCTATGCATGGCTATTTTGGTGAAGTGGGCAGGGTTTTAGGAGGCAAAAAATGCTGTATTCAGTGTATAAGATGCACCCAGATTTTCAGCCTCTTTTTTGAGGGAAAAAGGTGTGTCTTATACTCCGAAAAATAAGGTAATCTTCCCAGGTGCCATGTGGTGAGATGGCTAATCCTATCATGTCCTGAGAGCCATGTCTTAATCCCATAACCCTGGAGCTGAAAGAGGGGCAGGGAGCTGCAGGGAGCTGCTTTGTCTTTAAAACATGTTTCTCCTTTTCTCATCCAGGGAAATATAGTATTCTGCCTTTTTAATACCATGTTTCCCCAAAAATAGGACAGGGTCTTATTTTCTTTTGACCCCCAAAATAAGTGTTTGGCTTTATTTTTGGGGAGGTCGTACTATTTTTGAGGTGCAAGAGGCGGCGAGCCTGGTCCACCTTATGGCTGCTGCTGTGTTGCAATATTTTCCAAGAGGGCTTATTTTTGGGGGGAGGGCTTATTTTAGTGCATTCCCTCAAAAGTCCAATTGGGCTTATTATCCAGGGAGGTCTTATTTTCAGGGAAACAGGGTATTTCCTAGAATATTTCATTATTATTTTTTTGGGAGAGGGGTGAGTGCTAACTTCCTACAACTCTGTTCCTGTTTTTATAACATCTTGCTACACAAGAAGAAAGTAAAACATTACCAAAGCTCTACTTATAGTTTCATCTTAATTTTCCTTCCCTTCCGCTTCACATCACTTCTGCCTTTTTCCAAAATGTAGCAGTCATTTTAAAAACACCGAGAGATGTTCTGAAGATCCATACACAGTTCTTTTTTATGTAACACAATAGTATAACATTTAAAATCCCAGCCTTAAAATATGTACAGCTTTTCTAAATTAAGGAACATAGACAGGGTTTCTTGAATTCTGAAAACAGTGAGAAAAAAGAACCGGTGCACATTGATATACAAAACTGTAAGAAATTCTGGAGAGGAGGAGGGGGGAGGAAGAAGAAGAGGAGGAGGAGGAGAAGTAGTAGTAGTAGTAGTAGTAGTAGTAGTAGTAGTAGTAGTAGTACACAAGTGTTTTTATGCATGTTCATAATTTGACTTTTCAGGGGAAGAAAAAGGAGAAGGGTGCAAATAAATAATAACAAACTATTATCTCTAATATCTGTCAGCAAAGCACTAAAGATCATCTACATTCAAGGTTCCTTCCCTGGGATTTCTGACTAAATAATTTGCTCCTACTATGACCAAAAAATTGGTCAAAAATTATTTTTAAAAATCATAACTCAGTTTCTCATAAACCACCTCAACAAAAATGTGCTTAAATATGTGAAATGCTGTATGTGGAATCACCCACAATGTAGAGCTACAGCTAAAACGATTCCCCTTTCTTTCCTGAATTAACAGGTCCAATGATCAGAAACCACGGCCAAATCTAAGACTTTGCAATGAGTATTTAACAGGATCTCAGTATGAGCTATTTGATGTATCTGAAAGGAGATCCTCCAGAGGAGCTGAGCCATGTTAAAAAGTGCTTTACTTTAGTAATCTCTCCCCTGTTTGGCTGCCAGCAATTTATCTTAGCTGGCAACAGTCAAACATATGAAGTTACAGTGAAGGAGACTCAGAATAGAGAGATCAGTTTTCAAGGTTGGTGGAAGAGTAACCTTTAAAAAGCAAAAAAATAAAAATAAACAGGCTGAGAAGAATAAAAACAAAGAATTGAAAAGCAAAACAGACAATGGCTTTCAAGATTTTTCTCAACTGATTTAACAACAGTGGCCTGAGGAATCTGCATTTTCTTCTAGGTAATGAAATAACATTAACCAGAAGGAGTGTTTCAATTTCCTACTCATGTGGCATCTGTGTTTGTATGCATGTACGGATCAGCACAGGGCAAACTAAGCAGGAAGGGAGGGGGAGGGAGGGAGGGAGGGAGGGAGGGAGGGAGGGAGGGAAGGAAGGAAGGAAGGAAGGAAGGAAGGAAGGAAGGAAGGAAGGAAGGAAGGCTGACAAAAAGCTTCTTATCTCTGCCCTAGAGCTACAGAGATGTATTCATTCATAAATAAATGAATAAATAAATCTAGACTTGATCCTACTTTAGGCACTGTAGGCAAAACCCTAGTTCTGAAAAGAAGGCACTAATGGAAGAGAAAAGAGCAAAGACAGAAATAAGCAACCAGCAGTAAGGAAGAATGGATTCAGTCACAGTGGCGATGGGTACACCTGAAATTAGGGACAGATTGTCATGGAGAAAATCTGTCCACGTGGTTGCTATGAATGGACAGGAACTATAATTAAAGACCCACAGAACTTTTCGCAAGTGCCTCTGACTCACTTCCTCATCAGGACAGCCAACGTAAACAGCATTTTAAGATGACATCAGATTTCAGTGCCACCACTCACCTTGGACTTTCAGCAAAGGAATGTGGGCACTTAAGGGGTGCATGCGTAACAAAACACAAAGTATTCCATAACCCAAGCATATTCGCTTTATCATCCATGTTGCCTGAATCATTGTAGCCCATTCCAATTCCTTTCTACAATCCCAGAAAGAAGAGGTGTGCATTAAAGACTCTGGAAAGACTGAAGAGAAGAGCAACAAAGATGACTTAGGAGGCTGGAGACTAAAACTTATGAAGAACAGCTGCAGGAATTGGGTTTGTCTAGTCTAGTGAAAAGAAGGACTAGGGATGACACGATAGCAGTATTCCAATATTTGAGGGACAGGCACAAAGAAGAAGGGAGTCAACCTATTTTCCAAAGCACCAGAAGGCAAGACAAGAAGCAATGGGTGGAAACTAATCAAAGAGAGAAACAAACCAGAACTAAGGAGAAATTTCCTCAAAGGTGAGAACAATTAACCAATGGAGCAACTTGCCTTCAGCAGTTGTGGGAGCTCCATCACCGGAGGCTTTTAAGAAGAGACTGGGCAGCTATTTGTCTTAAATAGTAGTAGAGCTCCTGCTAGAGCAGGTATTTTTACTAGAGCACTTCTGAAGTCCCTTCCAACTCTCATGATGTTCTATGTTCTAAATGTGATCCCAGACACTCATGCTTTGCATCAGGATAGTTTCCTATTTAAGGTATATGCTATTAAAAGAATAGTTCCAAAAAATGAAATCTAGTAGGCACAAAAAGAGACGTTTAGAGCCCATTGGCAAAGCCATGTCCGACCCATCGCGACCCCATGGACAACATTCCTCCAGGCCTTCTTCTACCAACCCCTGGAGTCCATTGAAGCTCACGCCGACTGCTTCACTGACTCCATCCAGACACCTCATTCTCTGTCGTCCCCGCCTTCTTCTTTTGCCCTCAGTCTTTCCCAGCATTAGGCTCTTCTCCAGTGAGTCGAGTTAACTGTCTTCCATGGAGTACCCGATTTCCTACTTTGCTCTCAATTTTCTGGGAGACGTGGAACACGGGCTATACTACGTCCATTTCCCCCCCTCCCCAAGACTCTTGATGTGAGACTTAAAACATATGGAAGCCACCACCACAGACCCTCTGCTCTTGAGAGAGATCACTTGGCCACACATGACTTGGTTAGCTTGTATCATCCACTTAAGAACCAAAATCATGGATGACAGGACCGCTTGAAAAAAAAATTACCCGAATCAATAAATTATGCCTTCAAATATGACATGCTTCCAATTTAGTTTAACGCTTCTCCATAATCTCAACTGCAAGAAATGTAAAACACGGGGAATGAGAATCCAATTAATCTATTTCAAGTTATTAAAGGCCTTGTGAAGCATACAAGCTGGCCCTTCAGTTTTTTAAAAAAAAACAGGCTGATATTTCAAGCTAAATTAAGTACAATTTTATACCCTTACTGTATTCCTTTGTGGCATCTATCAGAATCTTATGTCTTCTGGCTAGGTTTGCACTTAAGACTCTCTCCCATTACTAATAACTGACTGAGCAAGATCTAGCATTGATAACAGATTAATCATCCTGCCCCAGAAAGAAGCTTCACGTTAGCTATAATGTCTAGCAGGCTGAAATTGCAAATCTAACAACTGCTGATTATAACTGATTATGAAAATGCAATTTTAAAAAAGCCCCAGCTTAGGAATCTACAATTATTTATTAATTACAATATTTGCAAATGCAAATACAGGTAGCTTGCAACCATACATTTAGTGACCATTTGAAGTTTCAAGGGCACTGAAAAAGTGACTTATGACCATTTTTCCACACTTACAACCATTGTAGCATCCCCATGGTCATATGATCAAAATGTGGACGCTTGGCAACTGGCGTGTACTTATGACAGTTGCAATGTTCCAGGGGTCATGACCTTTTGTGACTTTCTGATGAGGAAAATCAATAGTGAAGTTGAATTCAATTAACAGCAGTGTAAATAACAGCTGCCGTGATTCACTTAACAATATTGTGGCAAGAAAGGATGTAAAATGGGCAAAACTTCACTGAACAACTGCCTTGCATATAGAATAGCAATGGAAATTTTGGGTTCAGTGTGGTCATACGTTGAGGTCTACCCATAATGCATATTTAGTCTCAGCAGGCAATGCGGATGGATGGATGGATGGATGGATGGATGGATGGATGGATGGATGGATGGATGGATTCAATTACAGAGTTACAGTTGATAAGGTAAAGTGTGTTTCAAATGCAGCTTGACTTCTAATAACTTCATGGAAAAGTTTATACTAATTTATTGGCAAGAATATGGAAACGTCTGACCATTACCCTCCCCCAGGTTTTTTTTCAAATTCCCAATGCAATATATTATACTGCAGGGGTGTCCAAACTTGGAAACTTTAAGACTTGTGGACTTCAACTCCCAGAATTCCCCAGCCAGCTATGCTTCTGGGAGTTGAAGTCCACAAGTCTTAAAGTTCCCAAGTTTGGACACCCCTGTTATACTGTATCAAACTGTTAAGATGGCTCAATAAATTATCTACATGGCTAGATTTAATAGTATATTAAAGGACTGATATCTAGTTCTATGTTAATATTTTGTAGATATCGTATATTTTTAGTTTATACAAATGTCACTCATGCCAGGCCTGGAAGAGCCATCTTTTGCATTGGGCTTTCAGGGCCAACATTCAATGCACCTGCACCTTGCCCTACACCTGGAGGGGTATGACTGAGAGGCATCTCCAGTTGGGATGGTGCCTGATTGGGCCATATGTTGGGTGGGGAAAATCAGTAAGCTTTCAGATTCAGGTTTTTCCAGATGTACCAATAAGTTCCAATATGGAACTTTGAGGAAACTCAAGCCTTGGAGTCTTCTTTTGTTGAGGGTATTACCGACAACTCATTTATTTACTATTTTGTATATCTATTCATTTTTTTCTGATTTTATTAATATTCTTACATTCTTGTTATATTTCATCACATCCTTTGGTTATTGTACTTACCAATAAAAGATAGATTTCACAAATGGTTTGCCATAGCCTGCTTCCTAGGGATGACTGGCCCAAAGTCTCCTAGTTTCTAGCCTGGTGCTTTAGCCACCACACCAAACCTGCCTCTTTAGCTCTATTTTATTTACTTCCCAGGCTCTATTCTATTTATGTTTCACGAAATTAAAAGGCAAATGCTTGAGCAAGGCAAACGACGGAGGTGAAGACACAGCTAAGTACAAATAGAAAGTGCATCTGTTCATTCTCAACCACCGTTAATCTCAGATTTTGAAGTCCTGCTAGGCTTCGTTTCCTGATCAAGGCTCTTATATCCTGGCCAAAAAGGCTCTGAATAGGGAATTGACTACATCTTTCTCTTGGCAATTCTTCAGCTGTCAATTACTAAAAGGTACTGAAGGTCATGCCAGATGCAAATATTCTGTTTGGCCAAGTCTATATGCAGTTCTGGACTCTGCCTTCATCAAAGTCAATTCCAATGTGATTAACTATTGAAAGAACAAGGCACCATGAAATGGGGAGTGTGGAGGACTGTGTGTGTGGTTTTTTTTTTTTTTTAAATAAAGAGACAGGCAGAGCAAATCTTCTGATTGCTTAGGCATGACCAAATTGGCTATTAGATAAATGCCAGGAGTAAACAGTTTCCTGTATCTTTTTGCTGCCATCTACCAATCTTCTGGATTTTTTTCAGATGGTCTTAAGATAGCCAAAAATAAAATTAAATGGCTCAACTCCTTTGATTCTTATGCTCAAAGCAATCTCAGACAGAGTGATTCTTTGTCTCCATCTCATTGCAGAAAATTTAACACAGATGTCTGTGCTTGAACTATTTTTTTCAGGATGGAAGACTTAGACACGGCAGCAAGTAGTGGTGACAAGACATAAAGTTGGAGACCTCAAAAACAAAATGAATGTACAAAAATGAACAAGCCATCAGGCCAGAGAACATCCGTTTGAAAGTTCCTGAAGAACTGAAATGTGAAATTGCTTATCTGTACTTACTTTAACAAAAGCAAGAGCCCTCTGTAACCGGAGAATGAATACTAATCAGTCTATTGGTATGGTCTAGGATGGAAATTACATATAACCAGTACAATCCTTTTTAAAAAGAGAGAGAGAGAGAAAAACAGAGAAACAAACTTGAGAAGAATCCGGGACATTGCAAACTGATAACTTTTAAATATCTTCTTCACCAAATAGCAGAGAAAGGTTTTTGTTTTTACCTTATTAAAGGTAAATTTGTCAATTGTATAGAAATCTGGCTTACCGGAGGGAGCCCCATTGTGTAGTACTGTGAAGCCATTACCATGTCAACTCCACTGTGCTGCACAGTAGAAGCCATTTTACAGCAGTATAGTAGAAGCCATTTTAAGGCACAACAGGCTGTATCTTAACAGAACGCTCACCCCAATTTTTTTTCTGTGTCTTACCCCCACATTTTTTTTCTCCGGAGGGTAAGTCATCTGCGTACTAAGTTTGGTTGAAATTGCTTGAGGCATTCCAGAGCTATGCTGGAACACACACACGCATTTTTATATATATAGAAGATAAGGCAAGCCATGGCTATACTTTCTGGATTTTTTTTGAAATTGTCAACATGGAGAGGGATAGGGATGAGTAGATATTATTTTCAAAAGACTGTCAAAACTAGCCATTATGTGATCATAAGAGAGTTGGGTTAAAGTAGAGGGAATAGGAATAAATAATTTTATAAAGATCAGAACTAAGAACTACACTGGGTCTGGTTTGTCAATCTACAACAGTAAGATCTTAATGAATGGCCCGTAGATGAACAAACAGAGAGATGACCAAGAGTTTGATGATAACACAAAATTACTTAAAGGTCTAAAATGGAAAAAAGTTTATAACTGTTTAGCTACTTACAAAATCATAGCTCTACAATGAAATTAGAAAAGGAATCAAAGATAAAATTGCTAATGTCATTATGCTTTTAAATAAATGTAGGACACAAACACACTTGGAGTACCTTTGTAGTTTTTATCATCACATCTCAAACAGCCAGAAAAAGAAAAAAATATTACCAAATGATCAAAAGACTAGAATAAATCTCCTATGAGGAAATGTTATTTTGGGGGCATTTCAACTTGGGAGTGGAAAGCTAGAAAAGGAAAACAGAATAGATTTTTCCCCCCTTTCTATAATAATACAAGGGCTTATGTGTCATCCATGAAGCAGAAGGTTGGAAGCTTCAAATTAGATAGGAGAAGGAGCTCAGAGATGGTATTCTATCAGTTTGCCCAAACTGGTAGCGGAAATCACGGGTGACCCCGCCCACTCGCCCCGGATCTACAGCATCCCATTTAGGCCCTTTTTTCACCAAATGCACATGTGTGGAAGGCTGTGCACATGTGCAGGGGTGGCATGCCCTCACAGTTGCAATACCACCCCTATTCCACCCCTGGAATAGGCTATATAGTTAAAAACTGCTAGCAAAAACTATTTGCCACTGAAGGCAAAATGGGAACTGGGAACAGGCTCCAGCTGTTCTTTTGCCTCACTGCTGTCTGACTCCCTCTCTGCCTCCAACGCAGAGCCCTCATCTGAGCTTTCCTTAACCCCCAAGACTGGCCCATGTTCCTCCCCAACTTCCTCACTCTCCGTCTCTGCTTTCAGCTGCGCTGGTCGTCAGCGGGCCACAACAGGAGAATGCTACAATAGCCATAGTTTTTTTTTCCATCATAGACTTCATGTTGATCACTCTAGAAATAGACTCTTAGGCAACCAATTAGCCTGATCGGTGGGACTCCTTTATATTTCATAAGATGATTCAAGCATTTGCTGCACGAATTGCCTCATAATTCTACTTAAGCATTAGAAGTCGAACCAGTATGGTTGCAAAATGATTCATGCCCCCCCCCCCAAAGCTCAGAAAATTCTAATATAGAAATTAGGTAGAACAAGAAGCAATGGGTGGAAACTAATCAAGGAGAGAAGCAACTTAGAACTGAGGAGAAATTTCCTGACAGTTAGAACAATTAATCAGTGGAACAACTTGCCTCCAGAAATTGTAAATGTTCCAACACTGGAAGTCTTTAAGAAGATGTTGGATAGCCATCTGTCTGAAATGGTATAGGGTTTCCTGCCTAGGAAGGGGGTTGGACTAGAAGACCTTCCAACTCTGCTATTGTATTGTATTGTATTGTATTGTATTGTAATATAATATGATCAGTATTCCACAGTTTTGAACACCCATTCACATGTGTGCCCTTCCATCTTCACCCCATCCAATATTTTATTCTAGCAGGCAACTGTGACACCAATATAAGTGGCTTAACAATCATTGATACAATGCTTGGTTGTACACTTTAAACGTCCAATTCTAGCAATCAACCTTCTGCACTGTTCAGCTATTGTTATAAAGTATTTATGCATAATGTAACGTGAGCACAAATTATTATAGTGATAACATCACATTTCCTGTATTTATAAATGTTAAGTGTAATGTATTTTAGAGTCTAAAATTTAGATGAAATCAATTCATCTAAAACCCAAATCGATGGGAGCTAGGAAGTGGGAGTTCTTCTGAAATTTCTCAGTGGCAACAAAGTCTTTCTAGCCGTTCACCAGGTAAGGGAGGAGATATCTTTGAGAGAATTTTTAGAATCCCACACGCTATACAGGTGGTCCTCGACCTACAACAGTTTATTTAGTGACCGTTCGAGATACAACAGCACTGAAAAGAGTGACTTATGAACATTTTTCACACTTGCCATCCTTGCAGCATGCCACATAGTCAAAATTCAGACACTTGGCCACTGACTCATATTTATGACGGTTGCAGTATCCCAGGGTGATGTGATCCTCTTTTGTGACCTTCAGACAAGCAAAATCAATAGAGAAGGCAGGTACACTTATAAGAACCCTGTTACTAATTTAACACCTGCAAGAGATTCTTTGACAGGAAAGGACATAAAATTGGGCAAACCTCATTTAACAAATGTCTCACTTAGCAACAGAAATTTTGAGCTAAATTCTGGTCCTAAGTCAAGGACTATTTTTATCAATATTTGCCCCATCTCAATTCTTTTCTCCTTCTCCACTTCTTCTTTCAACTTGTCCAAAGCAATCTGACAGTGACAGGTGCTGTTGTCCTCAAACACAGAAAATAGCATCATAGAATCATAGGGCTGAAAGGGACCTTGGAGGTCTTCTAGACAAACTCTCTTACTGAAGACAACACAGTATTATGGTTGCTCAGTCTGCTCTTGAAAACCTCCAGTATACATATAAGCAAAATGTTCACTTGCCCTTTGCTATTGTTGCAGCTCCAGCACTCATTAGAAAATCTGCATAGAAAAGCAAGCACCACTTTGAGCTTAGTGCATGGGTGTCAAACTCACAAGTCATGTTGATATCATGTGATGTATTGTGTCTTTTTCCCCCCCTTCGTTAAACTGGGGGTGGGCATGCCCAGCGTGTGACACATCCAGCCCACGCCCCGTGGGTTTGACACCCCGGTCTAGTGGTACCAAAACTCTGGATCTATTTTGGCTGATCCTCCTCAAAGCCCATCACCACCATCTTTGACAGCAATTACTGAAGGTTGCTGGCATAATTCCACCTGTTATGTTGAGACTGGACCACTGAAATGATAGCGGGAGCCACAATATAGTCTTAGAACAGAATTGTAGCAATAGCACAGACTTATATACTGCTTCACAGTGCTTTACATCCCACTCTAAGCAGTTTACAGAGTTACAAAGAGGAGGGGGTCAATCTATTTTCCAAAGCACCTGAAGGCCAGATAAGGAACAATGGATGAAATCTGATCAAGGAGAGATCCAACCTAGAAATAAGGGGGAAAAATTCTGACAGCGAGAACAATCAACCAATGGAACAGCTGAAGTTGTGGGAGCTTCAGCTTTCAACAAGAGACTGGACTGTCATCAGTCAGTCTGCCTATTGCCCCCAACAAACTGAGTCCTCATTTTACCGACCTCAGAAGGATGGAAGGCTGAGTCAACCTTGGGCCTATCAAATCGAGCTCCTGACAGTGAGCAGAGTCAGCCTGCAATACTGCATACTAATCACCATGGCTCTTATGTACACACGCAGCTCATCCATACAAGTAGTTACAATCATAATGGAGCCTGGAATGATGGTCCTAAGTCATGGCGGTTAAGTGCGTCACCACATGACCCCTCCCAACTTTGCAACCTTTTTAGGGCAATTATATTAGGCAAATGCCACAGCCATTAAGCAAACCCATTTTCAACTAAGGGCATTTTTTAACCAAACAGAATACTAGAAACTTTCAACAAAGACCAAAAATCATGGTCCTGTGACCACAGATCACTGAAAATGGCCATAAATGGAAGCCAGTTGCAAACATCCCAAATATGATCATGTGACTGCTGGGGGTGCAGCTGTCAGAATTTGAATGGTTGCTTAACAAGGATTGCCTATATGAATGAAGTGGTCCCACTCATTAGACCAATCCTCTTTTATCCTTGGTGCTCCAAAAATTCAACTGTGACCTTCTCAGTCACGTAGGTAGGTAGGTAGGTGGAGAGGGAGGGAGGGAGAGAGATGGATGATAGATAGGCCCAGTACTCTTCAACATCTTCATCAATGATTTGGATGAGGGAATAAATGGGGAACTCATCAAATTTGCAGATGACACCAAGCTGGCAGGAATAGCCAACACTACAGAAGATAGGCTTAAGATACAGAAGGATCTTGACAAACTTGAACATTGGGCACTATCTAATAAAATGAAATTCAATGGTGAAAAGAGTAAGGTTCTACATTTAGGCAACAAAAACGAAATGCACAGGTACAATATAGGCGGTACCTTGCTCAACAGTAGAAACTGTGAAAGGGATCTTGGAGTCCTAGTGGACAACCATTTAAATATGAGCCAGCAGTGTGCAGCAGATGCCCAAAAAGCCAACACAGTTCTAGGCTGTATCAACAGAGGGATAGAATCAAGACCACGTGAAGTGTTAATACCACTTTATAATGCCTTGGTAAGGCCACACTTGGAATACTACATTCAATTTTGGTCGCCACAATGTAGAAAAGATGTGGAGACTCTAGAAAGAGTGCAGAGAAGAGCAACAAAGATGATTAGGGGACTGAAGGCTAAAACATATGAAGAACGGTTGCAGAAACTGGGTATTTCTAGTTTAATAGAAATAAGGACTAGGGGAGACATGATAGCAGTCTTCCAATATCTCAGGGGTTGCCACAAAGAAGAGGGAGTCAAACTATTCTCCAAGGCACCTGAGGGTAGAACAAGAAGCAATGGGTGGAAACTAATCAAGGAGAGAAGCAACTTAGAACTGAGGAGAAATTTCCTGACAGTTAGAACAATTAATCAGTGGAACAGCTTGCCTGTTGGATAGCCATTTGTCTGAAACAGTATAGGGTTTCCTGCCTAGGCAGGGGGTTGGACTAGAAGACCTCCAAGGTCCAACTCTGCTATTGTATTGTATTGTATTGTATTGTATTGTATTGTATTGTATTGTATTGTATTGTATTGTATTGTATTGTATTGTATTGTATTGTATTGTATGATGGATGGATGGATGGCTGGCTGGCTGGATGGATGGATGGATGGATGGATAGATAGATGATAGATAGATAGATGATAGATGATAGATAGATAGATAGATAGATAGATAGATAGATAGATAGATAGATAGATAGATAGATAGATCGATCTCCATATCTATCTATCTTTCTGTCTGTCTGCCTGCCTGCCTGCCTGCCTATCATCTATCTATCTATCTATCTATCTATCTATCTATCATCTATCCAAACATACATATATACATACATACACAAACACACATTAAAAAATCAATAAGCAACACATGGGTATCTGGAGGAAAACCCATATACAAGCACAAAATGTGGAAATACAGGCAGTCCTCAACTTATGACCCATTGGGAGCAGAATTTCCATTGTTAAGCAAGGCGGCTATTAAGTGAGTCACACCTGATTTTACAACCTTTTCTGGCCAGGGATGTTAAGCAAATCATTGCAGTTAAGCAAATGGTCATATGGTCATTAAACTAATCTGGTTTCCCCCATTGACTTTGATTGTTGGAAGCTGGCTGTGAAGGTTGCAAATGGTGATCACATGACCGGGGAGGGCGCTGCAACTATTGTAAATCCATGCCAGTTGCCCAGCACCTGATTTTTGATCATGTGACTGTGGGGATGCTGCAAAATGGAAAGACCAATCGTGTGTCCTTTTTATCAATGCCTTGTAACTTCGAACCGTCACTAAATGAATGGTTGTAAATCAAGGATTACCTGCATCCTTCCCAGCTGCTGCCTTGACTTCAGAACTGCCATGAATTCAGGGTAGCCTCAGTAGCTACCTCTTTTCTCTTGAATGAACGATGGCTTGTTCCTGGAATAAATGCCTCCTTCTATATCACAAATCTCATAGATCCATCAACCCACAGAGCTCCATTAAATGGGACACCTGCTTGGTCCCACTAGGTTCTTTCTTAATTACGCTCAAGAATTTCCCTGCTTTCATTATAAAAAAGAAACTACTGGCTGAGTGCCAGCTGTCTTGCCAGCTGCATCACTGTCCATTTTGGACAGTTTTCAAGCAACCCTGTTACCCATGATTATAACTATTTCTGACAAGATTTTAATCCTTCAAAATCTGTGCAGATTTAAACTGTGGGGTATTTTTCCGTTCCATACCATTATCTATTTCCACCTGCTAACATCGCAGTTGAATTTCCCTGAAACATTCTTCCCACAAATGCCAAGTCGAGTTGGCTCAAAAAATATTTAGGAAATCTTCCAGCTAATTGTGCTTCCCTCCCCACTCCATCCCAGAAATTGTTTTCAGAGCGTCATTCTTTTCAGAAAATTATGGGTAGGGAGTGAGGGTGGGAAAGAACCCTCTCACATTCCTACTACAGATGAAAATCTAAATAACATTTAATCTCAGGACTGTCCAACTTGCCCAATATTGTATTTAAAGTTAGTGTTCTTTTTTTTTTAATTCCTTCTCATAAATGCATGAACTGGAACATTTTCTGATTAGAAATAAGGGTTAGAAAAGGGGGGGTGGGATTGAAGTAGCATTCCATTTCTAAACCGTGGACTGACCTGGATAATCAGATCTTCTGCAGTATGCAAAAGCTCCTGATTTGGAAACCAGGTATCTCACTGAGGCAGAGAAATACGTTTTGCACAAAGCACATTGAGGCATAGGCCCACTTCTGAAAGATAACACCGCTCCTCAAAACAGATTCCAGACAACCTACAAACATCAAGGATAAGCCAGACTGTGACATTCATTCATAATACAGCTTATTTCTTTGGTCACAACATGTTATGGGAGCAGAGGAGCCATGTTTTCTTAAGCAAGGCTTAGAACTAAGCATGTTATAGGAATCCAGGCGTTTAATTTTAACCATTCTCCACCAAGGCTACAGAGAAGAGGGCTTGGAAAGCAGGCAGGGATTTGAATCGGCCCAAGATTCTCTAGCACTTCCTGGGGAATGCAGACTCTTAAGAGGAAAATACACAATATCTGAGTATCTCTGTCCAATTCCCATGTGCATATTCAGCACAGTCTTGTCAACAAAGGAAAGCAAGGATGGGTATCAGTGATGGGATTCCAAAAATTTTAGTACCGTTCTGTGAGCGTGGCTTAATGGGCATGGCATGGCTTGGTGGGTGTGGCTTGATGGGCGTGGCTTGGTGGGCATAGCAGGGGAAGGATACGGTAAAATCTCCATTCCCTTCCCACTCCAGGGCAAGGATCAGAAGTGGGTTCCTATTGATTCAGACCGGTTCAGCCAAGTAGATAGTGACTCGGTCGCCCACACACCCGAACCAGTTCTACTGTTGGCGGTGCCATCTTGATTTTTGGTTCTGCACATCCAAAAAAAATTTGCCCGCTAAACTGGCAGTAATGCTGGTAGCAACCCACCCCTGGGAAGGATACTGAAAATCTCCATTTCCTCCCAATCAGCTGGGACTTGGGAGGCAGAGAATAGATGGGGGCAGGGGCAGTCAGAGGTGGTATTTATCGGTTCTCCAAACTACTCAAAATTTCCACTACCGGTTCTCCAGAACTGGTCAGAACCTGCTGAATACCACCTCTGATGGGTATGTATGGAAGGGTTGAAGAAACATCTTCAAGCTATAGAGATTTTCAGAGGTTGAAGTTAAGTGACAGGTGACAGCACCTAGCAAAGCTAGGGTTCAACGCCCTATCTGAAAATCCCAAGGGTGAAGATGATAGATAGATAGATAGATAGATAGATAGATAGATAGATAGATAGATAGATAGATAGATGTGGGTGGGTGGGTGGGTGGGTGGGTGGATGGATGGATGGATGGATGGATGGACGCATGCCAGAAGGTCACATTGACAAACGACTTCCAGAGTATGGCTTTCAAAAACCTAATGTGTCCATCACATGCTCCCAAGGAACCAAGCTGCACTTCAATGAGGGCTTAATTTAAACCAAATTGCCCTTAGTATTTATCAGAAGGATGCAGGCAAAAAAAATGTGTTGGTGGAGTATCGTTTATCTTCCCAATCTATCAAATTGGGCACTACAATTGTTCATGTGTGACTCAAATTGCAGGAGAGAAAATCAGAAGTCTAGAAAATTGCCTACTTTCAATTATGCATGAACACAAGCACGCACAAGCACACACACACACACACACACACACATCTTTTTGTCACATCCTGCCTTAATCCTTTTGTTCTTGTATATGAAGCTTTTACAGTTAGGCTACCTATTGCAATTGTTCAGGCAAGAGGCGAGTCCTACCTTCTATGTTCTGTTGCTTCCATCTAAAATGTTACCTAATTCAGGACCAAGAGCATCTAAGACATCGGAGGCACAGGCTGCAAAAAAAAAAGTCCTTCTTCTAACCCACAGTACCTTGAGATAAATCACTTGTTGGAAGCCAACTCCTTTCCCATGCTTTTCTAAAAGGAAGGGAACACTTTTCCAATAAGGCCTTCGTATCCAGGAGCAAAGTCATTATCTGTTTCCTTGGGAAATGGCAGTGTTTTCATCAGGAATTAGTAGTTAATTTCAAACCTTATTGGGAATCAAAGGCAATAAGCTGTCTTCACCCTCAAATATTTCCAAGCAACGAAACCCAGGACAGATTTGCAATGTCAATCACTCTTTCCTTTGTCATTCAAGCAAGTCAGACCACAATCGGGCCCAACATTTCTGTTGCTAAGTGAAACATTTGAATTTTGCCCCATTTGGCAACTTTTCTTGCCACAACTGTTAAGTGAATCACAGCAATGGTTACGTTAGTAACATGGTTATTAAGTGAATCTGGTTTCCCCATTGACTTTGCTTGTCAGATGTTTGCAAAAGGTGATCGCATGACCCCAGGAGCCTGCAACCATCATAAATATGTGTTCGGACCTAGGCTTCCTGAGAAAGCATAAATCACCACCTTACTCCCCAAACCCCCCTTTTATTTAAACGGCTGTGAATTATGGTCATTCACAGCCCATAATGATTCACAAACCGTCTGTAAAGAATCTGACAGATGTCTGCTCGAGTTGTCAGCAGTCTTTCAGGGTAATGTTGATAAGCACCCACCTTTATCTCCCTTGAAACACTGCCAGAGACCTAATTGCCAATTAGTTTTGCAAGGCCAAACATAGCACAGAGTCAAACGGAGCTTCGCAGAGCTTGAACCGACTAGATGAACTAATTGCTTCCTGCAAAGGTTCATCACATCTGTTTGCTCCTCTTTTATGTTTTATGGGGGGGGGAGGGAATCATCTCCAAGCCTTACTCCCAAGTTGCCCTTTTTGTCTTAACTGTTCTTGCCGTCTAGCAGCTCTGCCCAGGCACACACTGGGAACAGGCTCACACTGTTCTTCTCCTCACTCATGTCAGACTCCGGAGGCTCCGGGAGCAGCACGTAACTACCAGATGGCCCTGGCCCACTCTCTGGCTCCAACGCAGAGCTCTCGTCCGAGCCTTCCCCAGACTCCAAGACTGGCCCATGTTCCTCCCCAACATACTCACCATCCAACTCTGCTGCCAGCTCTACAGGCCGATGGCGGACCACAACAAAATGAACCAATTGCCAAGTGCCCAAATTATGATCATGTGACTATGAGGATACTGCAGTGGTCATAAGTGTGAAAAACAATCATAAGTCAGTTTTTCAGGGCTGTTCTAACTTCAAATGGCCACCAAATGAAGAGTTGTAAGTCAAGGACTACCTGTGCCACTCATGAGGCTATGCGGTTCACTGACCAACCCTGCATCAGGCCCAACATGGCCTTCTAATCACAAAGCTCTGTTCCTATAAAAAAACAGCCCTGTTACCAAACCCTCAAACAGAATAAATATTGATCTCCAAGGAAGAGAGCTATTATATCTATAAACGTCACTGCAGCCCTGTGCCTCATCTATAAAAATGAACATCTAGACTCTTCTTTTGATGCTTTCCTTGGTTATACAAGATTTTGGATTTTTTTTTCCTTGTGCAGCTACTTGGAACCTCCTCAAATGAAAACATCTACTATATCAACCGTATTCAACACAGCCGTATAAGGAAAGCTAAGGTGTCTATGATAATTCTGCAAGTGAAAAGCAACATAACCAGGGTTCACATAAATGTTATTCAGTTTATGACAGAGGTTGTCATTGAATCAAACTCTTTCCTGATCTACCCAGTCTGAGCAAAGCTACCCCTTTATATTTACATTAGCAAAATCATGCGAAAACCTGAATCTGCTGGACGGATGAAATACACTGTCTTAGAAAGGGAGGTGCCTGACACAGGGCAAGCTGAATCGAGACCACCATCAGAAAGAAAACAGGGTCAAACAGTGCACATTCCCCTCCAAGATGAGCTAGAATGGAGCAGGCTGTTTTCAAAGTAGAGCATAATGTCCAAAGTCACAAAGAACCAACAGTAGCACCAATTAAAACCAGAGATGTTTCACTTAGCTTGGAAGAAGCTCCAACTTGCCCTCTGCTTCCTTCCACATCTCAATCCTATTAAAGCAGCCCTCTCCAAAGGAAGCAGATCACATCTCAGCCTTCAGCTCTGGGGAGAGCCCCACAATCATTCTTGCCCACCCAGCTTAGTCTGCCCTTTTCATTTCCCAGTTGCACATACCAAAGGCCCAGAATCCAAGTGAGTGGATAATTTAAAAAAATACTCCCTAACAAGGGAAATCCTAAAGTACCTTAAAGAATAGCCTAGAATATTATGAAAAAACTGGAGAAAAGCAGTTAATAAAGCCCCAGGTCACAGGTGGGCATGCAGGGCTGCAGTAAAAATATTGTTCGAAGGTGGGCCAAGCTGAAAGATCAAACACCCCAATGGACTGAAAGTTCCCACTGGACTTTCCTCTTCTTTCTCTGGGCCCAAAGAGCAGATTTAAATTTAAATTTAAAATTTAGAGATCAAAGTAAACCGCTCCAAACTCGATTGCAGGAAATAATGACTTCAGCAACAGAGTGGTCAACGCCTGGAATGCTCTACTTGACTCTGTTGTCACATCCTCAAACCCCCAAAACTTCAACCTTAAGACTGTCTACCGTGGACCTCACCCCCAATCCTAAGAGATCTGTAAGGGGGTGTGCATAAGCACACCAGCATGCCTACCGCCCCTGTCCTACGGTCCCCATTTATTTGTACTCATTTCGTATGCATATACCTGCTTATACGTATGTTTACATGTTATATTCGTACTTATACTTGTTTTCTTTGGCATGCTTGATAAATAAAAAAGATTTTACCCTTCCCATCTCCTTTCAGAACCACCCCCATTCCTTCTCTCTCCATTTGGGCTCTTGGCCTTCCTGATGTCCTGCCTGGATCGGAGTCTACATCTCTTCCTGCTCTCCCACCTGGGACTCCACCTTGTCTTCCCCGCCAGGTCTTTCTTTCATTCAAATCCATCCTGGCGAATGCATCCAAATTGATCGCCTCCGCAGCCCCTGGAGAACTTTCTGCCGCCCTCACCGCAAGCTTTCCGAAGGCAATGGGGGGGGGGGGGGAGAGAGAGAGCCTCGGCTAACCGAATCCATGACAGTGGAAGGGCCGAGGGGACAGCCATCCAAAAGCGATGCTCTATACACCCACACCCCCATCCTGGCTGCGGGAAAAATGTACGCAGGGAAAAAGAGGGAAGCGAGGCGGGTTCCCCACGAAAAGGGGGTGGCGAAGTGACCCGGGGGGAGGGGGTCGTCCGACAAAACCCCAAGAAGCAGCTCGGACCCCTCGCAAAACGATTCCACACACACAGGCGAACCCACAGGCCTTCGACCCCCGAATTTGCGTGCTAGAGGAAGGGAGAGCGCGGGTACAAAAAAAAGAAAGAAAGAAAAGCGGGTTTTATGCGCTTGCCCTCCGTGGGGACTCCCCGTCTAAAGCGCCGGCACAGCCATCCTCTCCAAAGCCGGCCCTGGAGCTCCCCCAGCCTGCCAAAGCCGAAGTAGCAAGAAAACTCCAGAACCATTTAAAGAGGGGGGGGAACGGGACCTTGACGCCCCCCACCACCTCCATGTAGACGGCGCGGGGAGGGGCTTGTCCACAAAAAGGCTCCCTTCTCCTCTTTTACCGGGCCAAGAAATAACAGGGCAGGCGGCTGAATGTCGGCGATGGCGACAACACTTTCTCGCCCGTCTTCCCTGCAGGCGGCCCGGTAGGGAAAAACCGCTTAAGACGCAGCGGCCACACCTGGCGGGGCCGGGGGCGCCTCTAGCTCCCCCCGACGCCTCTTGGGAGGACGGAGTGGGAAACCGCCTCACTTCGTTTCTCACCTCCGCTCCCATCGCGCCTCCCCCCCACCCCCAAAAAAGACGCCACCACCTTGGAAGATCCTTTCCCCGGAGAACCTTCCGCACCTCTCGCCGCTCCGCCGACCCACCCAGCCCAACCCAGCCCTCCCGCCGGCAGCTGCGCTGGGGGGCTGCAATGCAGAAAGCAAAACGGAGCCGCCGGCCGGCATTTACCTGCTGCCTCCCGGGGAATCCGACCGCCCGGGGAGCTCCTTCTCCCACGGCCGCCTTCCACGTCCCTGCTCCAGTGCTTCGCTTAGCAGCAGCAGCAGCCGCATCCTAGAGGTAAGAGGCGCCGGTCAGCAATGTTCGGGTCGGGCCCGAAGCGGCCGGCTCGGTTCGAGCGCTCCAACCGCGTCGCCCGCCCCATGGAAAGCTTCGGGGGGCGGCGGCGGCGGGGAGTGAATCTGGCCGGGCGTGACCTTGCCCCACACCCGTCGGTAGTTCCTCCGTTCGCCCCGTTGCATCAAATCCCGCCGCGCTCCCACACGGGCACGATGCCGCCCGCTCTCTCTCTCCCCGACCGCCAATCGGAGCTCCGCCGCGGAGTTCGAGCGCATCCACCTCCCCCCTGGCTGCCGCCGTTCACATCGCCGTCACGAGCGGCACAGGAGGAGCGATGGAGTCGGAGCCTCGGCCAGGCGCCGCTTTAACGAAGGCGGAGGCAGCAGCGGCGGCAGCAACGCAGCAACGCCCGGACGCTCCTCGCCCGTGTCTGGGCTGCTCCGACGCCCCTCGGCCGAGGTTCGCAGCCCGCCGCAGCCAGCTCCATCCCCGGCGCCGCTGCTGCCGCTGATACAAGAGCGGGAAAAGGAGGTTGCCGCTGCCGCCTGACCGAAAGCCGCTCGCCTCCCTGCCGCATGAAGCTTTCCCGCGGCGGCGGCGGCGGCGGCGACTCCTCCGCAGTCAGAAGCGCGCTCGAGTGGCGGAGACTGGAAGCGTCCAGCGCCGCCCGCCGGGGAAGGGCGGGATATCGAGGGGCGGGCAGGCGGAGGAGCGCCCGCCCGCTTGGGCCGGCCCTCGCTCCGCCTGGCCTCAAATAAAAACACCCGTGCCGGAGAGACGCGTCGCCACTTGGCGACAAGCGCCCTAGCTGGACGCGCCGAAGCGGCGCCCGGACACCAATGACGCCGGTGGGGGAGGGGGAGAGAAGGAGGAGGAGGGTGATGATGGCAACTAACCGGCCGGCTCCTACTTTCCTCTTTCGTCTCTGCCAGGCCGCTTCAGGGAAACTTTGCCTGGGGCAGCGCCTCACGTCCGCCTGGGAAGAGGCAGGGCGAAGCATTCCTGCGCGCTTGCCGGCTCCGCTTTGAGGCTGCTTCGAAGGAGACCGCCGCTTGACGTTTGGGGCTCCAGAACGGGAACTCGCGACGGGAAAGCGCGCCTGCTTAGTCGGGAGGGTTGGACGGGGTGGGGGAAACAATCTCTGTTGGGACGCTGCTGCTGGCGAGTCAGGCCCCCCAACGCTGCTTTGGCCTGGAATCGTTTCCCCTTCTTCTTCAGCCGAGGGACGGAATCAGCTTGCTGCCCCCCACGAGCTCGTGGGAACAGCTTTCCCAAAGCCGCCCGGCATTTTCCGGGGGCGGGGCGGGCAGGCAGGTGGAAGCGCACAGCTGCACGTCGAAGTTTCCGCAGGCGAAAGTGCGGTGAAGACGGTGAAGCCGCCGGCGGCAGCTTCCTTTTGGGGTCGCCTGTCGGGGTCGGCCGGCAATTTACCGGTTGTTTCTTCAACTAGGGATAGAGAAAGGTAGCAGCTTTATATGCAAAGGGCGGGGAGGGGAGAGAAACGACACAATAGCACTCTTTTGACTGTGCCTTTGTTGGTTTTGCAGTTCTGCGTGCCTGAAAGGAGATGGGAGTTCTAGTTTGATGGACAGGAGACCCCAGCAAGGAGGTGAAGATCCTGGGGTCTCAACTGAAAAATCCATTCATGCACAGTTCCAGTGGCGGCCTAGCTACTCTCCTCCAGCTGCATATGAGGATATAACAAAGCATTACCTATCCTGAAGAGTAATACTGCTCTCTGCTTAACTTGTGAAATTCTCCTGATAGAAGATTGGATTCCTGTGGGAAGGGATTCTTGTGGTCCTTTTCCAGCTTGAGATGTTTTGAAGGCTCTTTAATCACTATAAAAGCACCAAGGTCACTTTGCCAGTTGCATTCCTCATTATAGCTGTAACAAAAACGGAAGAAGCAAACAGAATGAAGAGGGGGGAGAAGAATCAACAAGGCAGGATTGTGAGCTTCTCTTGGGGCCAGTTTGTGGATTAAGCCACCTGGTTTGAAGTGGCTGCCAGTTTCTCTGCAAGAAATTAAAACGATCCTCTTCTTAGCAAGAGAAGCTGGCAGCTTTTCTTCTGATAGTCTGCCCCTCTTCCACAAGGTCAAATCTTTTTGTGCTGATGGCTGTGAAACATTTAGGAGCTGGAGATTGATTAGAGGGCACCAGCGTGAACTATAAATCCCCGCACACCGGCTGGACAGGCCATCATTGCGATTGAATCAATAGCTTCTTATTCAACATTTGGGGTAATTTTTGTGCTGGCTTTGCTAATGCAGATGATAGTCTAGTTGGCACGGCTGGTCATGTGAGTAATCTCTGGGAAGTAGAGTTGATCCAAACTGAATAAGAGTCAGCCTGATGTCTCTGCAAAAAAGCAAACACGAGTTTTGGCTGCCTCAGTAGAATTACAATTCTACCTTGCTCTGCAATGGTCAGAAAGAAGCCTATAAATATTACACTGTCAGATTCAGACAATCAGGTCACTGAGGACAATCAGAGAACTGGAAACACAGGCCTGTGCCAGGAGTAAGCTAAGTAAATCCCCGGTTCCTTTTATTAGACTTTCCACGTTAACAACAAATTTTGAAAATTGACAGCAATATATAACACAGTAATATAAACTCTAACATTGGCTTAATGTCGTTTTAAAACAAAGGTAAAGGTTTCCCTCGTGCATATATGCTCGTGATTTCCAACTCTAGGGAGCAGTGCTCATCTCTGTTTCAAAGCCGAAGAGCCAGCACTGTGCGAAGACGTCTACGTGGTCATGTGGCTGGCATGACTAAATGCTGAAGGCGCACAGAACGCTGTTACCTTCTTACCAAAGTTGGTTCCTATTTTTCTACTTACATTTTTACATGCTTTTGAACTGCTAGGTTGGCAGAACTGGGTCAAGTAACCGGAGCTCACTCCGTTACACAGCACTAGGGATTCGAACCACTGAACTTCCAACCTTTCTGATCAACAAACTCAGCATCTTAACCACTGAGCACAATAATATAACCTTGGCTTAATGTCATTTAAAATACAGAGGGGGGGAAACCTAATTCAAGAGAAAAGAAACAAAAATTCCTGATCTTTCATAAAGAATGTCATGTCCAATCTACTATGGTCTCTGCCTTGTCTCTCCAAAAGATTACACATAGGGATCAGACATCAAAATGTTAAAAGAAGTAGAAGAGATCTTTGAGATCGCCTAGTCCAATTCTTTTTCTCAGGACAGAATTCATAATGGCTTCTCCGGTAAATGACCATCCTTTGTTGTTTGAAGCTTTATAGCGAGAAGAACATGTGAAGTCATTGCACTGGAGGACAACTCAAACAGTCCTCATGTCCAGCTTTTAGTTTTAATCCACTGTTTCTTCACTTTGGTGCAATAAAGAATTAAATCTATTCCTCCTTCTGTGTTGAAGTCTTAAGAACCACGACCATTATCTCCTATCTGTCTATGGGGATTCTCAGTCATCCAGGTCATGGTTGTCCCAAAGGTGCTTTTTCAAGAGACAACTAGACTTTCTGGTTTTTCTTTGAAGACATTTCGTTCTCATCCAAGAAGCTTCCTCAGCTCTGACTACATCCAGTCAGAGCTGAAGAAGCTTTTTGGATGAGAAGTGAAACCTCTTCAAAGAAAACCAGAAAGTCCAGTTGCCTCTTGAAAAAGCGCCTTTGGGACATATCTCCCATCGGTTCTCCCTTCAATAGGTTATACATAGCTGACTCTTTAGTTGGTCCTCCTGAGGCTTGGTCTCCAGACTCTCTCCCATCTTAGTGGCTCTTCTTTGAATTTGCTGTAATTTGTCTGTGTACATTTTTAACATTGTTTGTCAGAAATGGACAATATTTCTAATTGATTCTGACAAGGGCAGAGTAAAGTGGAATAATTAGCATTCCTATGATCTGGAGTCTAATGCTTTTGTTAGTGCACACCAATAATATATGTGTATGTGTGAATAGAATAGAATAGAATAGAATAACAGAGTTGAAAGGGACTTTGGAGGTCTTCTAGTCCAATCTCCTGCTTAGGCAGGAAACCCTACACCACTTCAGACATGGTTATCCAACATCTTCTTAAAAACCTCCAGTGTTGAGCATTCACAACTTCTGAGCCAAGCTGTTCCACTGATTAATTGTCCTCGGTGTTAGGAAATTTCTCCTTAGTTCTAGGTTGCTTCTCTCCTTGATTAATTTTGGCCTATTGCTGCTTGTCCTACCCTCAGGTGCTTTAGAGAATAGCTTGACTTCCTCTTCTTTGGGGCAGCCCCTGATATATATGTATCTACTCTGCCTTTAGATCTTACAAATTCACACTGTCCTTTTCTGAAATTTCAATTTCCTTTTGTGTATGGTTTGTTGGTAACTCTGCCTTCAGTATCTCCTTTCATAGGATTTTCCATCCTTCAGGAATGTTTTTCTGCTTCAGGATTTGAAACTAATGGAGCCAAGTCTACTCTACCCTCTGTTTGAATTCTTCAGGATCTACTCTTCTCAATTGCTCCTCCTCTGGATATTACACCTGTGAGGATAATGTTGGGTGAGTTTTTATTGGTATTTGCTTTTTGGGGTTTGATGATTTCTGGAACACCACCCAGAGGCATGCTCTATGAGTTGGACAGCCAAATGAAACCTCTAAATTAATATAAATAAATAGTCGCCATCACTTTCCCCCGAGGTGCCAGTCACCCTCATTTCTTCAGTCAATTCCTCTTCATGATTAGGTCCAGGCTAGCAGATCCCCTAGTCCTCTCTTCCACCTTCCTACAAATGAAGTTGTCAGTAAGAACAGACAAGATTTATTTGCACTCTGTCTCAAGATTTCTAGCTGATATCAAGGTAATTGAAATTCCCCATTATCACTATTGTATGTCTCTTTCAAGTTCTGGTCATGTGAGTCAAGAAAACCTCATCTGTGTCTTTTGCCCGCCTGTGCAATAAACTCCCACAGTGGTATCACTTTTGTATCTCTTTTTATTCTTACCTAAATACTTTTGATAGGTTTACGGAGTTCTAAGGAGACATTAATAGAAGTGTGTGTGTGTGTGTGTGTGTGTGTGAGAGAGAGAGAGAGAGAGAGAGAGAGAGAGAGAGAGAGAGAGAGAGAAAGAATATGAATCAGCATGACGCCGAAGACACCAGCCTGAGGATGACGACTGGGACCTTGTCGAAACATTGCAAAGATACTCTCAATCTTACACAGGAAAAGACCCGAATACACCAAAACCTGCATACCTGTACCTGTGATTGTCTTGACAACATTTCAGCAAGGTCTCACTCGCCATCTTCAGGCTGGGTTTTGGGCTTAAAGCATGGTCAGAGCTGCCGTCTTTCTATAAATCTTGGTGGGGCCTGTAGAGTGCTAGCTTTGTTTCAGTAAGTGGAATGATTGGTTGTGTGGTTCTATCATGATTAGTAGATTGGTGCTGGCTGTGTGTACATTGTTGTTTCGTGTTGTAAAGACCTGGATGGTGGGTGGGGCTCATTTGTTGATTAGGACTGGTTTCCAGATGTCCGGTAGGTGGGAGGTATCATCACGTTTATTCATGTTGTGGGGGTGATTCTCTATTTCTATAGCTTCCATAATTATTCTCTTGTTGAAGTGTTCAGTTTTGGTGATTAACCTGGTTCCTTCAAACTTTATTTCATGTCCTAAGGTGCTGGAAAAGGGAGGAAGTTTTTTTTTTCTTTTTTTCTTACTGCATTCTTGTGTTCTGCGATGCATGCATTTATTCTCCTGTTGTAAGGGAGGAGGATGATGCCATTGTCCTGTTCTGTGTCTCCATGGTGAATTGTATTTTGGGATGTAGGCTGTTGACCATGGAATTCATCATGGAAATAGAAACAAACAACTTCCCTTTCTGGATGTCCTAATCTACAAAAAACCCAATGGCTCCCTAGGACACACCATCTACCGGAAAAAAACACACACCCCATCACCACCCTGCACAGATCAACTCTGTAGCCAAGACCCTCATCTCCAGAACCAAACACCTAGCTGACAAAGACCACCTGAAAACTGAATTACACACACTCACAAACATATTAATCTCCAACAGATTCTAAAGAAAAACAATTATCAACCTAATCCAAAGGGAGACTCCCTCCAAAAACCGAGACATAGAACAGGACAATGGCATCGCACTCCTCCCTTACATCAAAGGCACCACAGAAAAAATCAGCAAAATTCTCCATAAACATAATATCAAAACAGTTTTCAACACTAACCAAAAAATAGCCAACATCTTAAGAAAACCCAAAGACAAAATCCAGCTAGGAAACCAAGGAGTCTACGAAATACCATGCAAAATCTGCCCTGCAACATACATAGGACAAACGAACAGGAGAATAAATGCACGCATCGCAGAACACAAGAATGCAGTAAGAAAAAAGAAAAAACTTCCTCGCTTTTCCAGCACCTTAAAACTACAGGACATGAAATTGATTTTGAAGGAACCAAATTAATCTCCAAAACTGAACACTTCAACAAGAGAATAATTATGGAAGCTATCGAAATAGAGAAACACCCCCACAACATGAATAAACGTGACGATACCTCCCACCTACCAGACATCTGGAAACCGGCCCTGGTAAACAAACGAGCCCCACCCACCACCCGGACCGTTACAACACGAAACAACAATGTACACACAGCCAGCACCAATCAGCACCAATCTACCAATCATGATACAACCACACAACCAATAATTCCACTTACTGAAACAAAGCCAGCACTCCACACACACACACACCAAGATTTATAGAAAGGCGGCAGCTCCAAGCTTGCTTTAAGGCCAAAACCCAGCCTGAAGATGGCGAGTGAGACCTCGCTGAAACATTGCCAAGACAATCTCAATCTTACACAGGAAAAGACCTGAATACAATACCTACCTCCGTGAAAATCTACGAATATATGTGTGTGTGTGTGTGTGTGTGTGTGTGTGTGTACGTATCTATATGAAAAGATGAGAAAGGGGGGAAATATGACCTATATTGTAGTGTTCATCAATCTTGACAACTTCAAAATGTGTGGACTTCAACTCCCAAAATTCTGCCTGGGAAGAATTGAACTACACTGATGTAGTGTATTGAGTTTCCTGAACTGAGCTGAGCAATAAATCAGTGGTCTCCTAATGCTCCACACTTGGCAGAAGACTCTTAGACAGGGCCCACATAAATTGCAGATAAGACTGAAGCCACATACACAAGAGTTGATCGTCAAACAGAATGCCAATGTATCAGGGACTTTTATTCACAAGCAAAATTGTGTAACAGCCAGATGTTGGACAAATATGGTGCAGCAAATGGCCTGTTTGAACTGAGCCATCACCTAAATTCATTTCATTTTGACTTCCTCTGATATCGTGAGAATCATATTGCTCTGCTGTGAATGTAGTCGTCTTCTACTTTATAGGATCTTTGTAAGGGCTGAAGCTCTTTGAACAGTGTATTAGGATTGTGCAGAGATCTGGATTCAAATTACAAAATGCATTCCTGAGTTTGCATTGGCAGAGACATTGTTAGAAAGAGATGAAACCTAACATAGCTTTTGCTGAGACTGTGCATCAATGCAGAGGACAATTGCTTGAGCTCAGGAAAAGTTGCAGCTGCTTTAAGGAGTTCCTAAAGGCTGCTGCATGCACTCTCTGGATCACATTTTCTCCTTTGAATCTGGTTCTCTACAAAGCCTGTAGTTTAGAAAAATCACTAGCTACTCTATGAAATGTCTGGGAAATTAGCCTTCCATTTCTTTTTATTAATTAAATATAAATTTAATGCATTTATTAAATTTATATGTTGACCATCTATTTATGGCCGTAACTGTTGATGGCTTAGGTTACCTTTCAGAAGTAGTCTGATCTTCAGTCATCAGGGAACATGTGAAAATAACCAGCATCACACAGAGCCAGGTTAGGATGGTAGACTAGGATGGTGGATTACTAGATTGGACACTCTCAGCCATACAACTTCACTGATTTCAAAGTAGTTTATCTTTAGTCCAACATACTTCACAGAGTAATTGTATAGGAAAAAATGGAAAAGAGAGTATTATCCTAACCTCAGCAAGCCAAAACAAGAGATAAATATAATAGTGAATGAAAAAACAAGAAAGACAGAAAAAGAAAGAAAGAAGAAAGAAAGAAAAAATGAAAGAGTTTTTCAAAGAAAAAACAAGGTCCAGTTGCCTCCTGAAAAAGCACTTTTGGGTCAACTATGACCTGGATGACTGAGAATCTCTACTGACTTTTAGCTATACAATTTGGGATGAGCTCCCTTTGAATGGTGTGGGAATAGGAATGGATTTTCAGAGGAAAAAATTACAGACTATAGGAACCAGGAGCACCACTCAGGTAACCCTGAGGACATAGATAAACCTCCAAGTGCATCAACGACCCTCTAAAAGGATGCAAATGACCAGCTGCCTGCAAGGAGTATAAATCCTCGCATTCCCCACCACCCAGTCAGAGCTGAAGAAGCTTCTTGGATGAGAAGCGAAATGTCTTCAAAAAAAAAAAACACACAAGAAAGTCCAGTCACCTCCTGAAAAAAAGCACCTTTGGGACAACCATGACCTGGATGACTGAGAATCTCTACAGATTTTATAATAGTGAATGAAAAACCGTTGTTTGCAAGGTCACAGAAATGAAATGGGGTGGAGGGATTGAGCAGGCAGGATTTCTCTTTTACCTGAATGTCCCAAATGCTGTGAGCCTCTGGAGAGGCAAAAACAGTGAATAGTATTCACTTAGATGGGTAATTAAAATCCAGATGAGGTGGTTTACAATTGCACATTGAAAGCTAATATGAACTAATTGAAGAAGCACTTTCTTTTTCGAGCAGACAAAAATCTCTCCTTGCTTACATGAGATCATAATCCATGGCTTGCAGTCGAAAACAATGGAAAGCTGCCAGTCTAGGGGATTTTTGAACCAAGTCATTGGAAAAGCAGAAATGTGCACAAATGCTAGCAATTCCAGTTTTGTGAAAAGGGAAAGAAACATGTACTTAGGAATGGACCAAAGACAGCAGGTTGAGACATTCAGTTACAGGCCAGTTAAGCAAGACTTGAGTGCTTAACATTTATCTATGCTCAGCTGTTAACTAGAAAGGGCTTATACTGATTGACTGGTAGTTCCTTGCAAGCATTGTAGACTGGCAGACAGATAAACCTAAACGTGCTTATAATAACATTCAAATAGACCTGAAAAAGTTAAGCCAGTCCAGATCAATCCTATATGTGTTTTCAACTTGATTAAGAAAGGTTGGCAAATAGAAAAGCTGGTTGTCTGAAAATGACCTGTGCAGTGATAGGAAAGTAATCTTCTTCCTGTCTTTGATTTGTTAGCAGAGTTGTCAACCGTCCCATTTGGCACTTTCAACAGAAGAAACTCCCAGCTCTTTAGATTGACCAAGAGTGCAGCTTTATTGAAAGATCCATCTAGGCACAGCAGAAGCAAAGCCAGTTCTGAGGTTTTCCTGTGGAAAGCCACATCAGGAAACTCCCTTTTTCCCCTCTGGGCCACCCACAGCTCATAGTTCACCAACTGAGTTCAGTTCTTTTGCTTTGGGAAAAACTGTCTGCGCTAGTCGAACATTCTCCATAACTTGACCTTGGTAGATAACATTTGTCGGGCAACAGAAGGTTCTCTTGCATTCCATAGTCTTCCCCCCCTTAGAAATTCACCACCCTCCTCCTGTCACTTTGGCAAAACTGCGAGTGAAAGCAGCTATGGAGTCGAGTCAGGTTTGACAAGCGTATTCTCAAGCAAATCAATCTGTAGAAACCATTGTGCATTACAACTCTGGACTCCCACTAGCTTCTTTGTGGGCAAATGTAGACCCAACATATTTGGAAGACATCAGCTAGGATAGGGTGGTGTATGTACTCTTAAATTCTATGCCACAAAGAAGACTTGTTAATTTGTGAGTACAAGTAGTCCTTGATTTACAACAGTTCATTTATTGACCATTCGAAGTTAAAACGGCACTGAAAAAAAAAGTGACATGACCATTTTTCACACTTATGACCCTTGCAGCATACCCATTTGTGACAGTTGCAGTGTCCCAAGGGCATGGGATCACCTTTTGTGACCTTCTGATAAGCAAAGTCAATGGGGAAGTCAGATTAACAACCGTGTTACTAACTTAACGACTGCTGTGGTTCACTTTACAACTGTGGCAACAAAAGTCATAAAATGGATAAAAATTCACTTAACAACTGTCTCACTTAGCAAAGAAATTTTGGACTCAATTGTGATAATAAGTTAAGGACTACCTGTACAGGATAGAGCTATGCTTTATAATATGCTAGTGGCTGGGGAATGAATCTCCCATGGGAATTTTTATACTCTTCCCTACCTAGCAGTTAAGTAATACCCAAATCCATTACTAATTTGGAAAATCTCTTAATTAAAGAGCCCAATTTCAGCACAAGCTCTGGTGAATACCAGTAACCCCTTTACTGGGACTTACCTGACTCCATTGTTACTTCCTCAAACCCCCATAGCTTCATCCTTAAACTGTCTACTGTAGACCTCACCCCATTCCTAAGAGGTCTTTAAGGGGCACGAATAAGCACACCAGCATGCCTACCATCTCTGTGCTACTGTCCCCATTTATTTGTACACATTTCATGTGCTCATGTCCACGTTTATACTTACACCTGTTGTCTCATACATGTTTGACAAACTAAATAAAGAAGAATAGAATAGAATAGAATAGAATAGAATAGAATAGAATAGAATAGAATAGAATAGAATAGAATAGAATTCATCATTGGCCAAGTGTGATTGGCCACACAAGGAATTTGCATATGCTCTCAGTGTACATAAAAAGACATGATACATTCATCAAGAATCATAAGGTATAAAATAAATAAATATTATTGTAAGTGAACAATTATTGTAAGTGAAATTGACTAAGTGGATTTAACTCAGACTATTTGGGAACAGGGAGCGTAGGTAGACCTTGACTTATAATCATTCATTTAGTGACTGGTCTAAATTACAATGGCACAAAAAAAATGACTTATGAACCAGTCCTTGCAGTTATGATCATTATAGCATCCCCACAGTCATGTGATAAACATTTGTTATTTGTGTTCGGTAACCGGCATATATTTACAATGGTTGCAGAGTCCCAGGATCACATGCTCCCCATTTGTCTTCTTTTTTATTTGTTTGTAATGTAAAATACAAAAAGTACAAAAATAAATAGGAAAAATAAGGGAGGGGAAGGGGAAGGGAAGTGTACAGAAAAAAAAGGAAAAAGAAAGAAAAGGCATTGACTTCTGACACTCTTTGGTTAATAAGATAGTAATATCCAACCTCAACATTTTACTTCTGCATAGTAGTATATATTAGCCATTTCTATAACAACAAACCTATCTAATCAGTAAACCCCAAAATCAAAGTTTCATTTTTTTCCACCTCAAGCACAAAGTCCAGAAGAGGTTTCCAAGTAGAAACAAATGTTTTATGTTTACATAAACATATGTTACATAAACATATGTTTATGTTTTGTTCTTTTTATCAAAGCTGTCGATTTTACCATCTCTGCTAACTCCAACTTTGCAGCTATTTGTCCATTGTGGGGATTGAAGTGTCCTTCAATTTTTGTGCATAAAGTAATTTTGCTGTTGTCAACTTACATAACATCAAAGTTCCAAACTTTTTTTTTCCAAGTCTTTTTCCATTAAACCAGGGGTGTCCAAACTTGAGAACTTTAAGACTTGTGGACTTCAATTCCCAGAATTCCCTAGCCAGCATGGCTGGCTGGGGAATTCTGGGAGTTGAAGTCCACAAGTCTTAAAGTTCTCAAGTTTGGACACCCCTGCATTAAACCCAAAAGAAAAGTTTCTGGTTTTCTCTTTATATTCATTTTAAGAATCTTCTGTATTAGAATATGAATCCTATGATCAACATTTGTGAACTTCTCATTCGGCTTCTGATAAGCAAAGTTGATGGGGGAAGATTTGTTTAACAACTGCAGTGATTCGCTGAACAACCATGGCAAAAAGGTTGCAAAATCAGGTTGCGACTCACTTAGCAATTGCCTTGCTTAGCAACAGAAATTCTGGTCCCATTTGTGATTGTAAGTCGAGAGTTATCTTTATATTTTCCCCTGGCTCTGAAATAGCATGTCGGTATCAACCTAGTTAGTATTTCCAATTGCATCAGTCCCGAAAAAGACTAAGCAACATGGGCCAATAGCTCCTCTTGTCCTGTCTCACACAGTAGCTTATAAAATATAGATTGTACCTCCCAAGGAACTGTTATTTAAAGCACCGTTCTTAACAATTCTACAGAAAGGTAATGGCCATCAAAATTATAGCTACTGATCCCCCCATTTTCTATGACTGTGATGGCGAACCTATGGCAAGCAGAGCCCTCGCTGTGGGCACGCGTGCCATCACCAGCTGGTCTTCACGGGCGCTAAAGCAGCATTTGGCATTTTGATGGGGTGCAATAATGCTTTAAGAGCACAGGATGATTTGGGGCAGAATTGTAGTAACAGTGACTTTTAAAGTGCGATTCGTTAGAGAAAGTTTAACATTGCTTTGAAATGGAATAGAGCACTTTTGAGAAGCCTTTTAAGCTGGTGAGAAAGGATGATGGGTTGTGATACCCCCACTGCAGGGGTGAAATTCAGCAGGTTCTGACAGGTTCTGGAGAACCGGTAGCAGAAATTTTGAGTAGTTTGGAGAACTGGCAAATGCCACCTCTGGATGCCCCCAGAGTGGGGAGGGAATGAAGATTTTGCAGCAGCCTTCTCCTGGAGTGGGGTGGAAATTAAGATTTTACAGTATCCTTCCCCTGGATTGGGGAGGGAATGGAGATTTTGCAGTATCCTTCCCCTGCCACGCCCACCAAGCGACACCCACAGAACCAGTGGTAAAAAAAATGAATTTCAACACAGCCCCAGTGTGATCAGGGAAAGGACTGAAAGAACCCTCTTATATCTGCATATGAAAGCAAATGATGCTTTGTGCTTCACATTGTGTGAAATGTATACATATTGTATTATGCATATTGTACAATATCAAATTATAACGTTATGGTTCAGGATGAGCATGTTGTGTAAACTAGACCGGAATATAGCACCTTATGTATGCTTATCTAAAATAAAGTAAGGTTCCATCTTTGTCATTCTTCAGAAATTATTTTTAGAAGAAGCATTTATGGCTTAGCATGAAATGTGAACACGGCTTATTATAGCTTGTTCAATAAGCTGTATTAAACAGTGCAGGGTGCAACGTTTTAAAGCCAAGCTTATACAGACATTTCAAATTGCATAGAGAAAGATGAGGAAAAATACTGCAGATTTCATGGTAATTGTAAGACAAGAAACTGTTTTCTAATGAACCAGAATCACGCAAGCCCAATGTTGTTTAACTCTGTTGTTGTTTTATTGGGTTTGTGTTACATTAGGCTCAACGTCATGATTAACAAACCATACTGCCTAGGTTTGAATTACAGATTATGAGTTGAAAATGATCTTGCAGATCACCTATGCTCCCTGCCCGGTGCACAAATCCACCATGGCAGCCTCCCTAACAAGATAACTATCCTCTTTCCATTTAAGAACCTCCAGCAAAGAGCATTCCAGCCTTTTCTTAGGCAGTTTGTTCCAGCTCATACCAAAATCTACTTTCTGATAATTGAATGTATTCTGCAGAAAAAGTGAGCCCCTGCCTCTGCTTATAATGGTCCCCATCCCCCTCGAAACAAGACAGGAAAAACCAAGCAGAGCAAGAGGGCTTAGCAGTTTGCGTCTATTGTTATGTATCTCGCTAGAACTGCAGCTTTTAATTTAAGTTCTCCAACATGTAAGCTGGGGGAGCTGTTGCATTAGAGAAAAGGACGCTGAGAAGGTGCCACTTTTCCTTTTTCATGCAAGACCTATCATCCATATTTTTCCCCCTGAGACTTTTGCATCATCTGGTGTGGGTGAGGTCCTTTTCTGTTCCGAATCTCCTGGAACTAAACCATCAGAAGGGGCAGATTCAGACACACTCTAAGTAAACTTCGTGTCCTGGACAAAGTGATGAAGTGTGAAACTCATCCCTGATATATTTGCATCAGCCTGTGGGAAAGGGCCGACCTTGTAGTGCAGCATTGCAATGTGTTGTGATGTAAAAATAATCAAAGCTGCGAACTTTTCTCCAAATTCTTGTTGGAAGAAATGTTCTTCTGGGTTCAGTTCCAAGTGGGGAAAAAGATACTGGATTCATGGAAGTTGCTTGGAAAGAAGGTGTAATGGTGAAAAGGACCTCATGGCTTGAAGTCCTGGGCAAAAAGGCACATGGAATGGAGAAAGGGAGAGAGAGAATTTGGGCTTTGAATTTGAGCTTGTATTCTGATTGGTTCTCAGACTCCCATGGAGCCAAGCAGGGGCAACTCTGTAGGTTGTCCTGTCCCAAGCTTGGTTGACTCTTGCTGGGTGATGATGTAATGAAAGGGCTTTGGGAAATTCCTACTATGGCTTTGTCTGAAGGAGGTAGATCTTTGTTATGTAGAATAGACTGGCTCTGGCCTTAATGGCCCATTGACAAAGGTGGGGGGGATGAGTTTCTGACTCTCTTTTAGGGGGAATATTCTACCCTTTTAATATTTCCTGAAATATTTCATTTTCCTAGGAGAGGGGTGGCTGCTAACTTCCTACACTCTCTCCTCTCCCCCTCCCAGTTTTTTCTTGCCTCTCCTTCTCTCCCCCCCCCCACCTGTCCTGGTGCAACTTCTTTCCCTATCCTGCTCACACTCTTCCAAAAATCCAGGCGAGGGGAACTTACCCTATCGCTGGGAAGAGAATATTCTAAAGGGTGGGGATGACAGCAGAGAGGTTTCTCTTCCTGGACCCCACCAATCAAAATTCTTTAGTTAACAGCCTGTAGCAGTGGTGGGTTTCAGCAAGTACACCCTGGTAAGGGCATAACAGTGGCAGCTGGGAGCAGCAGCCACCGTACCGGAACAGTGTTTTGGTGGGCCCACCTGCCTGCGTTCCTTACCTGCTTTTAAGCCAGCTGGGCCATTTGCGCATGCACGCACAGTGTACGGAGCCTGCGCGACCTCTGCAGAGCAGCTGGAACGTTGCAGGGTGGTGGGTGTGCACGTGTGCGCAGCGCGCGTGCCCAAGGTGGCCGTCCGGCCCCGTTGCAACATACCAGTTGTGACAGAATCTGGACCCCACCACTGGTCTGTAGCATACCTTCTCTGCCTAACCAGACTGCACACACTGATGTAATGGGGAAAAGACAATTCCACAGGTACCCTAGCCCCATGTCCTATAGGGCTTTAAAGGTTATGCCCATCACCTTGAATTGGATGCAGAAGCAAACTGGGCACACCATGCACATTGTGCATCAGATATTTTTCATGCACTTCTTTTGGGCACTTATTAATTTCCTAAGAATGGTTTGTGGACTAAACCCCAATACCTGGGTTCACATATTATAGCTAACCAAAATCAATCACACAATATCATGGTTTTGCATAATGTGTGAACTCAGCCTCCTTGTAAGACAGTGAGACCAAGCAACAAAAACTGAACCCAGGAAAATATAGTAAAGAAAATGTACATTTGATTATTCATGTAATAACTGTGGCTAGAATTGTATTTACACAAGATTTAAAAAAAAATCCCTAAAGATGAAAACGTGATTAAGAAAATATTAGATTGTGCAGAAACGAGTAGATTAACACTAGCAATTAAAGGAAAGGAAGAATCTCATTATTATAACATATGGGGGCTATTTTATCATTGGTTAAGAAAATGAATATGGATAAAAAGTATCAAATTAAATAATTTAGGAAGAGAAATGTTAAAACAGGAGATACGTATGTTAAGTTGCAATGCTAAAATAAGAATAGATGTATATAAAGAATTCGGTGGTAAGCTATAACTATTAAGACTCAAAAAAATTGTATTCAGATGACACACTGATTAATGAATGATGAAATGTTTGTTTTAAAAGGAAAAAAAAAACAAATCCAAAAGGCTCAACCATCATCCTAACCAAACATCTAGGAGAACAGCCAAGTCTTAAGCAGTTTAAGTCAGAAGGCTGTGAATCTCTAAAATTATAGTTGGGTGTGTAGGATGGAATTGGGGAAAAAAGAGGAAAAGAAAATAGGAGGTCCTTCAAACGAATCCTTTCATTGATTATATGCCATCAACTTGGTGTTAGCCCCCTTTTTAAAAAAAAAATCTGCTTTCAGGTCAGTGTTGACTCCTGGTGATTGCTTGGAAAACTTTCTGCAGTTCTCTTGGCAAGATTACCTTATTCCTAGGACTGAGAGAGAGTGACGGGCCCAAAGTTACCAGCAAGCTTCACGCCTAAAGAGGGACCAGAACTCACAGTCTGCCTGTTTCTACTCTGATGCCTTAACCATTACACTAAACGGGCTCTTTTAGAATCACAAATATATACTTTCTCCAAAATTACCTGTCCATAGTCTGATCTTTCAGATTTCCATCAGTAAACCCACGATTGCACTAAGTGAGTCCATTCACCTTGCTGCTAGTTGTTCTCTTCTTCTATTTCCTTCTACTTTCTTAGCTTTATGGACTTCTCAAGAGAACTAGATCTTTACATAATACACAGGGATGGGATTGAAAATTTTTAGCAACCAGTTCTCTGCCTGGTTGCTGGGTGGGGGTGATCTACTCACCTTCCTGCACCATGGCAGGGGGTGTTTTCGCCCTCCCCAGGCTCCGGAGGCTTTTCTTGAGCCTCTGGGAGGGAAAAAATGAACTCCCAAAGCTCCGGAAACCCTCCTGTCCCATTTCTGGCCTTCCGGTACTTCCGGTAGGCCTGTTTTTCACCCTCCCAGAGTCTCCATGCAGGCCCTGCACTTATCTGGCATTGAAAACAGACCACGTGGAGACTCCTGGAAGGGGTGGGATGGGTAGGTGGGGTCAGCCAGTTCTTTCAACTGCTAGTTTGGCGAACCAGATTAAAATTAACATCCGGTTGGCCCGAACTGGTCCGAACCGGCTGAATCCCACCCCGATAATGTCCAAAATATGGACATAAGCCTGCTCATTTGTATCCTGACTGAGAACTTTGGATTGATATATTTAAAATCAATTTGTTTGTTTGCTTGCCTATCCATGATATACTCATTACTCCAGAGAATAGCAGGGATAGCCAAAAAAGCAAACACATTGACGGACCCAGAATTCTAACTTGAAGTACAAATGACCAGGCATAAATTTTAGTTCAGAAACATCTGAATTCTTTCTATCTAAGTCCAATCTTTGCTTCCATAAAGTGTCAGAGGGCCAACCGTTGCCTCCACAATTCTGATATTTTGTAGAGGTAGACTTGTCACAGCATCTGTACACACTATTAACCTTAATTGCCATCTCTTAATTGCCAAGATCTGAACGAAGCAGCTATAGGAGGGGTGAGCCGGTTAAAGTTTCTCAGAGCAGAGCAGACACAATTAAATGGCAAACCTAGAACCTAGGTTTGAATCCTTGATACTATTCTGATTGTGACCTTGGCGTTTGCTTTTAACATCTTTTTAAACATCTTTTAAATATCTGCTTTTTAACATCGTTTTAACATCTGCTTTGCCGGTTCCTACACCATCTTGAAACTCTCCTGAATGAAACCCGGGGAGGCGACTAGCCCATTAACTCACCCTTTTCATCTTGGGTCAGGAAAACCTTCTCGACAAACAAATGATTTTACATCTATTTCTTCAGCACCAGTTACCAACTAACTGTACCCCATGATTCCATTTCTATGTACACGAAGCCGGAATTACTGCGGCTGCGGGAATCCCCTTTCTCGCAGGTCTGGCCTTCAGCCCTTTCGAGGGCCCACCTTGAGGATGGGTTTATTAACCCTGAGAGGTGGAGGAAGCGCAAATTAAGGGGTTTTTTAGTAAAATATTTTTTAAGAATTTGTAGGGATCCTGGGGTTGGGGGGTGGGAGGAGGGGGGGGAACAGGTCAGGAGGGATGGTAGAGCCAGGCATCTAGGTGTGGTCGAAGGAGGAGGGAGCGGAGTGGGGGAGGAGAAGGAAGATAGCATTCCTGTGCAGGGCACTTTAATACCAACGGTCGTAGGGAGGGGCAGGTGCGAGGACAGTTTAAGAGCACGTAGTCAGTTGGGAGACCGGGGTTTTTGGTCATTCCCGGTCGTTTGTACCAACCCCTGCATACTAGGTGGTCAGGATCTACAGACCCAAGGCCTGAGACTGCTGTTATGCAATGCGAGGTCCGTTGTCAATAAGGCCCCCCTCATCCACGATCTAATTTTGGAGGGGGACCCGGACCTCGCCGGAATAACCGAGACCTGGTTGGGCCACGAGGGAGGTCTACCCCTTGTGGAAATGTGCCCTCCAGGTTATCGAGCATTTCACCAGCCTCGGGCCCAGGGAAGGGGCGGTGGGGTAGCAGTGATTATCCGGGAAGACTTAGAGCCGAGAGAGTTCACTGTGCCGCAGACATCCGGGTGTGAGTCCCTCGTCGTGAGATGGGGCCCAGGGAGGCAGTTGGGCCTGCTGATAGTATACCTGGCTCCTCGCTATACTTCAGCGGCCCTGCCCGAACTCCTTGAGCTGATCTCATCGGTGGCGGTTGAGACCCCCAAACTTTTAGTGATGGGGGATTTTAATCTGCCGTCGATGGGAGAAGCGTCTGAGGGGGTTCGGGAGTTCATGGCTTCCATGACAGCCATGGACCTGACCCAGTTAATTCAGGGCCCTACTCATGAGGGAGGCCACACCCTGGACCTTGTTTTTGTCTCTGGCCAGTGGACGAGTGATCTGGGAATAGGGGATCTAGACACTATTCCCCTGTCATGGTCGGATCACTCACTTCTTCGGCTGGACTTCCCTGGTGCTACCCCCCGCCGCGAGGAGGCGGAACTGGAAGGTATTAGATGGTTCCGCCCCAAGCGCCTGATGGAACCGGATAGGTTCCAGACGGAACTTGGGCCACCTCCTGTGGACCTGACCCGCCCCCGAGTAGAGGACCTGGTAGTCGCATGGAATAGTGCGGCTACCGGGGCCCTAGACCGGGTGGCGCCTTTGCGGCCTCTCCTGCGGCGAAGAACCACCCTGGCACCTTGGTTTACCGAGGAGCTAAGGGTGATGAAACGCCACAAGAGACGCCTAGAGAGTCGTTGGAGATCCTCCCGTTCCGAATTTGACCGAGCACAGGCACGAGCCTATTTGAAGACGTACCTTGTGGCACTAAGAGCGGCCAAACGTCAACATTGCGCCGCTCTTATTGCGTCTGCAGATAACCGCCCTGCCGCCCTGTTTCGGGTGACCCGTTCCCTCTTGTTTGAGAGATCACGGGAAGCCCCTCTACAGGGCAGAGCAGAGGAGTTTGGGAATTATCTACAGGACAAAGTCGCTCAAATCCGGATGGGATGGACCCCTTTCAGGGGTCCAGTAGAGACGCCCGTTGCGAGTCTTGAGGGACCGCTTTGGGAGGAGTTTGACTCGGTTGCCATCGAGGATTTGGACAGGTTGCGTGGACGTCTGCGACCCACCACATGTTTATTGGACCCGTGTCCCTCCTGGCTTGTACTGGCATCCTGGGAGGTTACGCGCGACTGGCTCCTGGGCCTGGTGAACGCCTCGTTGGGTGAGGGGTCTCTACCGGCCGCCTTGAAAGAGGCGGTGGTGAGGCCCCTGCTCAAGAAGCCTTCCCTGGACCCAACGGACCTAGTCAATTATCGTCCAGTCTCCAACCTTCCTTTTTTAGCGAAGGTTGTAGAGAGTGTGGTAGCACAGCAGTTCCCACGTCACCTGGAGGAAAATGATTATCTAGACCCGCGCCAGTCCGGCTTCCGACCCGGGCACAGCACGGAGACGGCCTTGGTCGCATTGGTCGATGATCTCTGGAGGGCCAGAGATAGGGGTTGTTCCTCTATCCTGGTCCTATTAGATCTCTCGGCGGCGTTCGATACCATCGACCATGGTATCCTGTTGCGCCGGCTAGAGGGGCTGGGAGTCAGAGGCACCGTTTTACGGTGGTTTGGCTCCTACCTCTCTGGTCGGACGCAACGTGTGTTGACAGGGGAGCAGAGTTCGACCCGGAGGCCACTCACATGTGGAGTGCCACAGGGATCGGTGCTCTCGCCCCTCCTGTTCAACACATATATGAAACCGCTGGGCGAGATCATCCGTGGTTTTGGAGTGGGATATCATCTGTATGCTGATGATACTCAGCTATACATTTCCACTCCGAACCACCCCAATGAGGCCGTCGAAATGATGTCCCGGTGCCTGGAGGCCGTACGGGTCTGGATGGATGGCAACCGACTAAAACTCAACCCTTCCAAGACGGAGTGGCTGTGGCTTCCGGCCTCCCGGTTCAACCAGGTGCTTCCATCTCTGGCCATCGGGGGCGTCCAACTAGCCCCCATGGAACAGGTGCGCAATTTGGGCGTCCTCCTGGATACCCGGCTGTCCATGGATAACCATGTAACAGCCGTGGCAAGGGGGGCGTTCCATCAGGTTCGCCTGATGCGCCAATTGCGCCCCTTATTGGACCGGGATGCCCTACGCACAGTCACCCATGCGCTAGTGACGTCTCGCCTGGATTACTGCAATGCTCTCTACATGGGGCTTCCCTTGAGATGCACTCGGAGACTACAGTTGGTCCAGAACGCGGCCGCGCGGGTGATTATGGGGAGGACCAGATACTCCCCTGTAACACCTCTCCTGCGCGAGCTGCACTGGCTGCCTGTGGTCTACCGAGTGCGTTTCAAGGTTTTGATTATGATCTTTAAAGCGCTCCATGGCACAGGGCCTAGTTATATGCAGGATCGCATCCTGCCCCACACATCCCTACGACCAATTCGCTCACACAGAGAGGGACTTCTCCGGGTGCCGTCCGCCAAACAGTGTCGGGGGGCGACACCCAGGAGCAGAGCCTTCTCTGTGATGGGCCCAGCCCTATGGAATGACCTCCCCCGTGACATCAGGATTACTTCCGATCTCCGCTCCTTCCGTGTACAGCTGAAGACCCACCTCTTTCAATTATCCGGCCTGGCTCAATCGCAATCGTAATTTTCCCATTCCTCCAAACTGTTTTTTAAATTGTTCTTAAATATTAATTTTATTGGGTTTTTACAATTGGGGTATTTTAAAGTAGATTTTTAACTGTCTATTGATGTAATTTGTTTCCTCCTCCGTGTATATGTATATGTGTTGTGTATGTATGTACGTTTGGTGTTGTTATGTATTTTATGTTATATGCTCCATTGTACGCCGCCCCGAGTCCTACTTGGAAAGGGAGCGGCTAATAAATCCAAATTTATTATTATTATTATTATTATCTCCTAGGAGCTGATTAAAAACAAGTAGGTTTAGAGGTTGGGAATCAAAAAGTGTGTGTCCTGTTTGGTTCATAGCCTGATTTAGTGATCTGAAAAGCAAGCGAATACAGTTTTCAGAATCTTGTTGAGAAAATCCAGGGTTGATGCCTCCCAACTGACTACAACTCAGTAATCAACAAATGGCTGCCACACTCTCTTTATCAGAATGGGATGAAATTGCAAACAGAGGGTGGCCCTTTTCTGAGAGCAGAAGGCTACCAAATCTCACACACATGTGGTGATTTGATTTGAAAGCAGTCTTTACCGTTTGAGATTTCTTTAAAATCATAAAAAGCATCTGTTTATCCCTTCTCTAGTATTGTTGCCTTGTTTCAGTTGGGGTGAAAAAAAACCCATACAATTTCAGAATCATAGGTTCAGAATGGCACAACCATATGCGGGTCTACTAAGAAATGCTATTATCTATTACGTATTGAGACTGTGTCCAAATAAATGGGTACAGGATTGAATCTTTAAAGGAAAGATTCACAAGATAATGTTTAGCTCTCTTTATGTTTTGTGGGCAATGGTTTTGCAATGAATGAGGGGGGCGTTATACATTATCTGTAAAAATTCTAAGCGGTTGTACTGAATAAAACACAAATGGAAGACCTGAATGAATGTTTAATAACAATTCTTCCCCACAGTCTTTATAGGACACTTTCTATATTTGTGTCTGTACATGTAACAATCTATGTATACTCACCATAAAGAATTCAGAGTCAGACAGAAAATAAAGTATCATGAAGGTTAGAGTCTGGAGACATATGAAACCAAAACAGAAAACACTCAGCTTAAAAGAAAATCAAAGCTATACATCTAGAGCTACAATTGAGATAAGAGAGGTAGAGATATGGGAGATGGCATTGTCTATATATAACCATTAACTATCAACCTTCACGTACTGTAAGAGAGACTCAAATAACACTAAAAATAAATTCAAATATTGTGAATTGGGTTTTAAAATGGAAATGAATTAAGAAGGAAAGAGTAAGGAACAGGACCGATATACAATAGAGTAGTTATCGACTCGTTTAAAGACCATTTAAAGTAATGATGGCCCTGAAAAAAGACCAGTCCTCATACATATGACTGTCTCGGCATCCTCAAAGTCATGCATTCTTCCTTCCTAGATTAAATGGTAATGTTCTAGAAGTAACACTCATTAATTAGTGGGAATTGAGTTATTCAACAATTAATGGGGGAGGGGTTTAAAAGAATAATGTCTCTATATGTATACTTTGTTTTTTCTCTTTTTAAAAAAAGGAAGAAGATATACAGTATCTTAAAATTTAATATGTATATTGAAAAGGAATTATAAATACCATCAACATAAAAGGGAGCTCGCTCAAAAGCTGAAATACACCAAGTAAATGAGATGAAGAGTGTGAAGTAGAGGGGAGAGGTAAGGGAAGAAGAGAGGGATAGGAGGGAGGGCAGGGAGGGAAGAGGAGGAGAGAAAGAAGGAGTGGAAAGAGGAGAGAGGAGAAGGAGAGAGGAAGGGGAAGTAGAGAAGAGAAGGGCGACAGAAGGAAGAAAGGAGGTAGGGAGGTGGAGGAGAGAGGGAGAAGAAAGTGATGGATAAGGTACAAATATGGTGTATGGAGAGCAGAAGAGCCAATAATTGATTTTGGGAGTTGATGGCAAGACGAATTGATGTAAACATTTAATAATACAATACGATGTTGGCTATGTAATAGTATACATGTGATTATATGTTATGAAAATGGAAAAATAAAAAAAAAACTTTATTAAAAGAGTCATGTACTCATGATTTGGGCACCTAGCAGTTGTTGCACATTTTCGATGGTCACAGCATCCCGGAGTCACGTGATTGTCATTTGTGATCTTCCCAGCCAGATTCCAACAAGCAAAGCCGTTAGTAAGTCAGCAAGGCAAGTCATGGCCATGTTGGAAGGAAAAATCCATCTGGTTCCATTCCAAGGTGGGAGAAAGAAAGATGCTGGAAACAACATGGAGGCTAATCAGAAAGAAAAGCTTAATGATGAACAGAGCCCACAGCAGTTCTGGGTCAGCTCAACAAAATGGTTGAATGAGCGGATGGATCTTTAGAGGTGTGTGTGACTTTGAAGTTTGAACTGTTCTGGGGGTTGTGCAATGAAGGGGCTCGTGTTCTGAAAGGCTGTTGGGCAATTCCTATGGTGGCTAATGGCTTTCGTTCTGGGATGGATCTTGGGTGAGGGGCTGCTTTCTAATCCTACCATTCTGCCTCTGTCAAACTTTGCTGCAAGGGGTTTCGAAATATCCTGTCTTGAATGGATTTCTGCCCGCAGTATTTGCTTTGCTTATGAATAGAGCCACTTAGATAGTTGATTTCTTCTTTCAATAAGCTCTTTATCTCTTTAAGTGCTGGCATCTGCTGTGGGCTACTAAGAAAGACTGGGGGCTGCTTTCTGCCTCTAAGACTTGTTTCACCGTTTCTCCTTTAGGGAAATATAATATTCTGCCTTTTTAATATTTCCCAAAATATTTCATTCTTCTAGGATGGGGGCTTCCCTCAGTCATATGAAGTCTCACTAAATGGCTGTGGTGATTCACTTAACAATCACAGCAAAACGTCCTAAAATTGGGTGTGCCTCACTTAACAATCACACTGTTTAACAATTAATTTCCAAGTCCCTATTGTAGTCGGAAGTCAAGGACTACCTGTAGTTAACTCCAGGACCTTCATCTAATGCTGCAGCTGACTGACCTTGTCTGAACATAGTTGAGGCTGATTCACGTTTAGAAGGAACACTACCTGGTAATCCCAGAATCTCTCTATATATAAATATATGTGCATGTGTGTGTATGTTCCAGCATAACTCTGGAACGCCTCGAGCAATTTCAACCAAACTTGGTACACAGATTACTTAATCTCCGAAAAAAATACTGTGTGTGTGTGTGTTCTGTTAAGATACAGCCTATTGTGCCTTAAAATGGCTTCTACTGTACTGCCATAAAATGGTTTCTACTGTACAGCGCAGGGGAGTTGCCATGGTAATGGCTTCACAGTACTCCATAAGGGGGCTCCCTCTGGTAAGAGGGAAAATCCAACATTAGAAATTACATTTGGTCCAGACATTTCCCCCCCTATAAATAAAGCCAAGTTATCAGCTAGTTGTACTATAAGTAGATTGAGAGGGCAAAAAACATCTGAGTAAATGGCAATAGCAAATTTCATCCATGAAGTTACCAAGAAAACCACAGAAATATGTTGCCAAAACCACCAGGAACCTTTAAGAGAAATAGTTATTAGTACATTATTACAGGTCCTTCATTGTTCCTTTTCAACTGAAGCAGAATAATTTCAGAGAGCTTGAAATATAACTTCACTTTCCATTGTCCAGGAGATTAGTATTCTATTCTTTGTGAGCCAGATGGAGTCTTTTTTAAAAAAATGTATGTTATATAAAAAGTATTAATATAAAATACATATAGAAATAAAGACAATGGAAAAACAGAGAAGGAAAGTTTATAAAGATTCTCAGTCATCCAGGTCATGGTTGTCCCAAAGGTGCTTTTTTTTCAAGAGGCAATTGTTTTTCTTTGAAGATGTTTCGCTTCTCATCCAAGAAGCTTCTTGAACTCTGACTGGATGGTGGGGAACAGATGGATTTATACTCCTTGCAGACAGCTGGTCATTTGCATTCTTTTAGAGTGCAACATTTTGCAGAAAGCACAGTGCCACAACACAGTCCCAGCACCACAACACAGTCCGTCAGCAGTTCCAAAATGGCTCCACACCCATTTGCACCACTCAGGTGACCCTGAGGACATAGGTAGACCTCCAGGTGGCCTCAACGACTCTCTAAAAGAATGCAAATGACCAACTGTCTGCAAGGAGTATAAATCCTTCCATTCCCCACCATCCAGTCAGAGCTGAAGAAGCTTCTTGGGTGAAAAGCGAAACATCTTCAAAGAAAAACAAGAAAGTCCAGTTGCCTCATGAAAAAGCCCCTTTAGGGAAAGAAAGGGGATAGAGGAAATAAAGTGGGGGAGGGGAAGAAATTTAAGAAAGGAAACAAAAAGCAATAACTTCCCACTTTTTTCTAAAGTGGTTAGGCATGTAATAAAGTTATGGTATACAATTTTAGCTATACCCCATAGTAACTACTAATCATTTCCCATAACCCATTTAATTGTCAAAATCCAAAGTCAAATTTCACTTTTTTCTCTTTCACACCTAAAGCCCAAAGCAGTTGCCAAGTAACCCACAAAACTAGAGACAGACCAAGTCTTATCAGTTACAAAAAGATATCTATCAGCTCGTTCTCTCTCTCAACCTTGACTTTTTTTTCCACTATATTTTATTTATTTGTTAAATGTATTTGCCACCTATCTCACCATGGGGATACTCTAGCCGATTTACAACAATAAAAAGGAAGAAATGTAAAAAACTGAAAACAAAACCAAAGTAAAATAATGGAACAATAAAATAAGTGGTGGGGGAGAACACATCAATATGTATTTCCCTCTACCTTGTCTTGATACATTCCCAAGGGCTAGGGAAGACATAAGTAAATCAGTACAATTCAGAAAACTCTTCTTTTTCTCAACATGAAACTTAAACTAGTCAGGATTTTGTTTTGTTTGTTTGTTATCATAATTGGATGCATTTGCCTAGATGGCAGAACCACCCACAGTGTCCATTGAGATAATATTTATTTTAAGATGAATCTTCTTACAAAGGGTGCTTCAGGCAGATTCTTGCATAAATTCTGGAAATAATCACTGTTGCTATTGAGTTGGCAAGTGAAACTAGATTCCCCTTTGGTTTCCGTCTGCAAAAAGCTAAACAAGGCCTTATGCTAAATTCATATATTGTCTAGCAGGCCTTCCTTGTAATTAAGTGACATTTTCACACAGGGGTGGGCATCACACACTATAACAACTGGTTTGCCCAGCACCGGAAATATGGGCACATGAATGCAGTGCCAAAACACACAATTCAGAGGCGTATATTACTCTCCTATCCAAAGGGGAGGCTGATCTATCACAAATTAAGAACTATAGACCCATCTCCTTGCTGAATTCGGATTATAAGTTATTTGCTTCGATATTAGCAGAAAGACTTAAAATATATTTAAATGGTTTTATTCATCCTGACCAAAGTGGGTTTTTACCAAAAAGACAAATTAAAGATAATATGAGAATAATTCTGAATACATTGGAGTATTATGAGGCACACCCTGGAAAACAGATGGCTTTGATCTTCTTAGATGTCCAGAAAGCATTTGATAACATGAATTGGTAATTTATGTTTTTACAATTGGAACAGATGAATTTCGGCAAGAAATTCACACAAGCCATTCAAACCGTATACCATAAACAAACAGCAAAGATAATGATAAATGGAGAATTGACGGATTCCATTGAAATAAAGAAAGGTACGAGACCAGGCTGTCCATTATCACCTTTACTTTTTGTCTTAACCTTAGAAGTATTAAATAGAAAGATTAGAGAAGAAAAAGAAATAAAAGGAATGAAAATCAAAAAAGAAGAATATAAACTACAAGCATTTGCAGACAATTTGGTTTTTATTCTCGAGGAGCCATTTGAAACAGCACCTAAATTGATTGAGAGAATAGAGGAATATGGGAAAGTAGCTGGCTTGAAAATAAATAAAGATAAAACGAAAATTTTGACAAAGAATATATCGAGACAAAAGGAAGAATTGGCAGAAGCATTGGAGATCCAAGTTACAAACAAGGTTAAATATTTGGGGATATATTTAACTGCAAGATGTAGCATGCTTAAGGAGAAAAATTATCATAAACTTAAACAACAGATCGCGTCTGACTTAACAAAATGGGAAAATCTACAACTATCAATGACAAGGAGAATTTCTACAATCAAAATGAACATTTTACCTAGAATTTTATATCTGTTCCAGACAATTCCAATTAGACTAGGGAAAAATTACTTTGACAAATTAAATAAAATAGTATTGAAGTTCATTTGGCAGAGGGGGAAAGCAAGAATAAAATTAAAGTCGTTACAAGATGCTAGAATAAGAGGAGGCATGGGCCTATCCAATTGGGAATTATATCACCAGGCAACAAGTTTGATGTGGGTTAAGGAGTGGATAACACTAAGGAATTACAGACTAATGACTTTAGAAGGACATGACCTATTGTTGGGATGGCATGCTTTTTTATGGTATAAAGGAACCAAAACACAGGGTTATTTTAGAAGACACTACTTAAGGGAGGCTTTGTTATTGAATTGGGAGACGATTAAAAAGCAATATTACCTAAAAATACCAGTCTGGCTATCAACTATTGAAGCTTTTTCATATCCAATAATATACAAAAGGAACAAACAGTTAGATATGGTGAAATATTAAATGCAGAGGGTAAGCTCAAATCTATGCAAGAGCTGAAACAGGAAGGAATAGAAATGAATTGGTTTTCATATGTGCAAATATGATCTAGATATGACAAAGACTGCAAAACGGAAGGTTTCTATGATAAAAAGAGTGAGATAAAATCTTGGCAGGTACTGATGAAAAAGTAATTAAAAAACTATATGGACATTTACTAGAGGTTAAGCTAAAAGAAGAACAAGTTAAAGAACCTATAATAGCTTGGGGAGAAAATTTTGGACATGGGATTGACTAGAGAAATGGGAGAAATTGTGGTCTCAAAATTATAAAATGACAATGTCAACAGCTTATAAGGAAAATTTGTATAAGATGTTTTACAGGTGGCACCTACTCCCAACGAGAGTAGCAAGAATGTTCAAGAATAAATTAGAAAAGTGTTGGAAATGTCATCAGACACCGGGATATTACCACATGTGGTGAACTTGCATAGAAGCTACAATACAATAGCAGAGTTGGAAGGGACCTTGGAGGTCTTCTAGTCCAACCCCCTGCCTAGGCAGGAAACCCTATACTGTTTCAGACAAATGGCTATCCAACATCTTCTTAAAGACTTCCAGTGTTGGGGCATTCACAACTTCTGGAGGCAAGCTGTTCCACTGATTAATTGTTCTAACTGTCAGGAAGTTTCTCCTAAGCTAAAAGGTATTGGACTAAAATCCACATGTGGTTGGAGAAAATGACACAGAAATGCATAGACTTTAAACCAGAGACTTTTTTATTGGGTATTATACCAGATACATACAATAAAGACTTGAAATATTTGATCATAAATATTTTAACGGCAGCTAGAATTGTATTTGCAAAAAATTGGAAAAATGAGAAAATACCAACGCAGGAGGAAGTTATTCAAAAAACAATGGAATGTGCTGAAATGAGTAAATTGAATTTGAAATTAGAGAACAAGAAGATTTTATAAGATCTGGGACTTGTTCTATCAATGGATACAATTATCTCAATCTTGAATTGTAATAATAGAATGTGATAGGACATACCATAAAGACATATTACTATCATATAGATTATATAGATTTATAACAATGTAATGGAATATTGGTATATATATGAATTGACTATTTATAATATTTTGTTTAAAATGAAGAAATAATAATTGTAGTTGAATATATGAGACACAATGATAAAGATGTATTTATATACATTTGATAGATATTTTATGATTTTACATACAATTGAAAGTAATGATACACAAATATAAAATGCTGGTGAACTTTTTTTAAAAATACTGCAAGAAATACCAGAATAAGACAGGTGATACTATAAGATATTTTATTATTAAATAGATTTATAATGATGTAACAGATAGTTGGCATACATATGAATTTAATTCTTAGAATACATGTCTAAAATGAAGAAATTATAAGAGTAAACTGAATATATGATTTACAATGATAACAATGTACTCATGTACATTGGGTTGATAATTGCTGATTTTATACACAATTGAAAGTGGTGTTGCACAAATGTTTGTGATCAAATGACATGCTAAACACATATGTAATTGATGATATTATTATGTTATATGTATGTTTGTTTTTGTTTGTTTAAAAATAAAAAAACTTTTATATAAAAAAAACACACACTTCACTTACATGCCTTCCACACATGCATGCAGCGCAGTGGTGGATTATGAGCGGTATGCCCTGGTACGGACATACCGGTGCCTGCCGGAAGCACCAGGTACCATTCCAGTACGGTGCTCTGGAGGGGCCGCCTGCCCACCTGCGCTCCTTACCAGTATTTGAAGTTTTCGGGGCTTCCATCTGTGTACGGTGCCTGTGCGATGCTCTGCCGAGCAGCTGGAGCATCACAGGCGGTAAGTACGCATGCACGCACTGGTCATGTTCATGTAGTGAATGCCCGGCCCCGTTGCACCATACCGGTTGCACCAGGATCAAGAACCCACCCATGCAGCGTCAAAAACCTAGCAATATAGGACAGGATTGTACCCAGGTAGGTGGACGGCCCGACCCCACCCATAGGTCACAACTACCAGTTCCCCCGAACTTGCAGCAGCCCACCACTGCTTTCACATCTCATAAATCTATTCTCTATTCTGGATTAATTTTACTATTTTTTAAAAAAATGGTTCAGATTTCTCTCACAAAATACGCATGACGATGATTATTTTGAAGTTTGCAGAAACTATGTCACTACAATCATGGATACTTGAAATACGTTGGCTTGCTAACTTCTGGTTAACATAGTAGGGTGGCTTCAGATGACTTTTTTATTGATTGCCCAAATGACCCTATCGAATGTATTAGTAAGAAAGTGGGCATCTTGCATCAGCCTAGAAACGGCAGTGCTCATCGGGGCTATGTCTGGGACAGTATGTTTTATATCACCAGTGTCAAACATGTGATGTCATGTTGCCGTCATGTGACGTTTCACAACATTTTTCCCATTTGCGGAGCTGGGTTGGGCATGGCCTACATGGGACACATCCAGCCTGCAGGCCTCCAGTTTGACACCCTTGCATTGTCAGGCCTGTGGTTATGTTTCTTTTAGGATCTTTGGCCTGCCACACTTTCTATTAATTTTCCTATGCTGTTTCATTAGTGTAGTAGTTGGGAGGGGGGAATAGAAAGGAGTAGAATTGTGGAATGTGTTGTTGTCATTCTTTTCTAGAAGCTCAAGGTCATCTTTTGTCTCCGCACCTTGACACCTGATGGGAACCAGCGGGGGTGGTGTTGTCGGGGTCGAAGAAGAAGATTGGACCATGTGATGGATTATGGGAGTGGGCATAAGATTATGAACTTTCAACTGGGTGGAATTCCAGGAAGCAAATCAGAGTTGGAATTCCATAGATGTGCCAACATGCCTGTATTATTAAATTGGAACTTTAAGGATGATTCTGCCTTGGACTCTGATTTACTTTTGCATGGTATTTAGAACGCTGACATGCATATTGTTTCAATGTTCTTCTGCCATGACAAAAATGACAGTCAAAATAAGCTTTATGTTCTTTTTTCCCCTTTCTTCCTTTTTTTGTATTCTTAAATTCACAGAAAAGGAGAGATGATATTCTGTTAGGTAAGTTGTAAATGAGCTTTTCATTTTCTGCTTTGAGGAGTTTTCAAATGCTTTAGTTTCTTTTTTTAAAATCCCATGGATCAATATTTAGAATAGAACAGAATAACAGACTTGGAAATCTTCTAGTCCAACCCCCTGCTTAGACAAGAAACCCTACACCATTACAGACAAATGGTTATTTTCAACATCTTCTTAAAAACTGAGCCTTCAACAACAACAACAACAACAACAACAACAACAACAACAACAACAACATATATTGCTTGTCCCTGATAGAAAGAGATACCTGAAGAGATTTATACAGAAGGCTCCAGCTACAATACAATACAATAGCAGAGTTGGAAGGGACCTTGGAGGTCTTCTAGTCCAACCCCCTGCCTAGGCAGGAAACCCTATACCATTTCAGACAAATGGCTATCCAACATCTTCTTAAAGACTTCCAGCGTTGGAACATTTACAATTTATGGAGGCAAGCTGTTCCACTGATTAATTGTTCTAACTGTTATGAAATTTCTTCTCAGTTCCAAGTTGCTTCTCTCCTTGATTAGTTTCCACCCATTGTTTCTTCTTCTATCCTCGGATGCTTTCGAGAATAGCTTGGTTCCCTCTTCTTTTTGGCAGCCTCTGAGATATTGGAACACAGCTATCATGTCTCCCCTAGTCCTTCTTTTCATTAAACTAGACATACCCAGTTCCTGCAACCATTCCTCATATGTTTTAGCCTCCAGTCCCCTAATCATCTTTGTTGCTTCTCTGCACATCTTTTTTTACATTGTGGCGACCAAAACTGAATGCAATATTCATCAATGTGGGTGGGAAATAGCAGTCAGACTGGATTTGCATCTGTTCCTGTGGTTTTAGGAGGAGGAAGTAAAGAGAGACCCTGAAGAAGCTTCTTGGATGAGAAATGAAAAGTCTTCAAGGAAAAACAAAGGAAGTCTAATTGCCTTTTGAAAAGGGACCACCATGACCTGGATGACTGAGAATCTCCATAGACGTTTAAAGAGAGACACAGAGACTTTTCTCCAGTTCCTACTCTTCCCTATGGCAGAACATTTTAATTTTTGTCCCCGATGGGATGTTCCACATGTTGGAACCGGATATTGCAACATTCTGATTGAACACTCCACATGAGCGGTTCTGTTCTATGTTTGGAACAAATGGGTTTCTTTCATTCATTCATGCCTCTGGCATATGCTCCTGTTAACTATCAATTTTGTAAGGAATGGTTCGGTCTTATTGTTGGCATCTGCAGCTGAAGTGTTTAGTATTCCTGAGACAGATGTTGTGTTTCAGTAATGGCAAGCCTCTCTGTAAGTGCTAGAATGAGCATGTGTGGGTGGGAAGGTGATACATGCTGGTTTCTACTCCTCCTCCTCCTCCTCTCAGGAATGCCTCCTATCTGTCTTCCCCTGATATTAACACTGGAGCGAAATTATGTTCTAAAACAAGAGATCTTCCTTCCTAGATTAAATGGTAATGTTCTAGGAGTAACACTCATTAATTAGGGGAAATGGAGTCATTCAGCAATTAATGGGAGTCGTGGTACATCCTTTGAGTTAATTTCATGTAAATGGCTCACGTAATTGTCTCTATTTTGAATAATTAAGAATGAGTTAATGTAACCATTTAACCTTTGGCCATCGATTGTTGAATAAAAGCCACACACACAAAAATCCAGTAGTCACATCTGTGGTTGTCTAGTGGAAAGATATTGAGCCAAAGCATGACCATCGTTTCTGACCTCAACGTTCCCACTGGCCTCTTCAGACCAGCCACCCAGAAGATGGCAACTTGGCCCCTTTTGAGTCCAACCTTCTTTCTCAGAATCTCTCTCTCTCTCTCTCTCTCTTGAAAAGCAATGGCCTCTGTCAAAATGCAAAGATGGTTTCCTGCAGGTGGGCAAATTAGAGCTCTTTCCAGAAAACCAATGGCTGAAGACGAGAATAAGCAACAGACAAAGACATTCTTTCATTGATATGTGCCTCCCAGGGGTGGTTCTGTCAGGCACTACTGCCGGTTCGCTCGGTTGCTCTTCGAGCGCATGCATGCACAGAAGACAAAAACAAGATGGCGGCACCTATGGCCCAGAGAACTGGTTCAGGGAGTTGGCAGGCTTAAGTCACTGTCGGTTCCAGCAACCCAGGCCGCCAAACCACTACCGGTTTGGCTGAACTGGTAGGAACTGGTAGGAACCCACCGCTGGTGCCTCCACTCCCCCATTTCTATCTTAACATTCCCATTTTTACATTTTGTCCAGTTGCCCATAAATATGGTTCTCCATGACCAGCCATCCCAAAACAATGCTTTTTAGTCAGGTAAAGAAAGAATAACCTTAGTACCAGCTTTAGTCTTACCTATGCCACATCCAGCATTTTCTGTTAACGGTACAGGTAGTCCTCAACTTACAATCACAACTGGATCACTCTGGAGCTCTGTTATCAGCTGCAGAGGGCTTTCCGTGAAACGGAGTTCAGGGGAAACACACACGTAAATCCAGACCTTGTTTCTTGGCTGCAGAGGTGTTTCCTGGAGGACCCTGACGGTGAAACAGAGGTCAGGGCGACATGTGCAAGCGGTGGCAAGTGGCCACAGAAGAAGTAGACCAGCAAAGCAAGGCAGGTGTTGTGGTTTGTGAGGCCTGGTAGCTAGAGCAACTCCACCACCCTTCCACATCCTTAATTATCTACTATTTTATCTACTAGAGCAGCTTCGCCACCCATCCCCACCCTTAATTTTTACCCGTACACCTCATCACATCCCCTGCGCTCTGGAGTGGGCGGGGTTTTGATTCAGACTTATTTTGTGGGTAGGGCTTATATTGGGCGCACATGTAAAAACCAAGCAAGGACTTACTTTTGGGGTAGGTCGTATTTTCAGGAAAACACGGTAGCTTCCTTAAATTTGCTTTTTGGAAGCCAGTTGGGAAGATTATAAATGGTGGCCACATGACTCCTGAACACTGCAATTGTCATATATACATGCCAGTTGCCAGCACCCGAATTTTGATCACGTGATCAGGGGATGCTGCAATGGTTGTAACTGTGAAAAATGGTTATAAGTCACTTTTTTCAATGCCATTGTAAGTTTGGATTGTCACTAAATGAATGGCTGTAAGTTGAGCATTTCCCGTAACACCAGAAACCTGGTCAATTCTGGCTGTTTTTATGGCCAGTATGTCACAAATGCAACCAAAGCTTACTTGTATACCTAACCTGCTCACACTATTCTGTGCAAGCTAGGATTTCTAATCCTAACGTTTGCCTTACAAGCCAAAGGAATAGCACTGTGGGCTTGTATATAAGAAGCCAAACTGTCTTTCCTGTGTTCAGTTTCTTCTAGTAATGTGACAGCAGCTGTGGAAGGAATCTTTTACTGTTTAATCTATTGTAGAAAGCACTAATTAGTGTCAAAGCACCTGCTTTGCAAGCAGAAAATAGTAGATAATACCCCAAGCAAAGTGTCCACTTAAAAGAACCAAATGGAAGATACTGGTAAATATTCCTCCTTTCTCCTCTTTATCCAAAAAAGTGATGGATTTAGGGATCAATGGTTAATAGCCTTGATGGCTATCTGATATCATCCTCTGCTTCACTTACCTGTTTTTGGCTGCCATGGAATGGGGAGGGTGGAGCATGGTATTTGGTGTGGGAAAAAATGGTACAGGAGTGATACAGGAGTGATAGTCAAAAAGGGAGTTTTGTTCTCAACATCTTCTATGCATGCTGATGGCCAATGTTTGGACCTGGTCAAGGCCAACCGTCCTGCATACCAACCTGATGATGCTTCTTGGAGATGCAACCCATATGAAAACTAAGGGAGTTGCAGATTGGGCAATGGGGTGGGGGTTGTTGGAGGGTGGGGGCTGGGCAAATGTTTGATATGTATGATTTCGCGCTTTTCTGACTCAGACCTTGCTTTACTTCGCTGCCATCTATTCATAACCAGTAAAAGTACTTTTAATTCCACAGACAATGGAGTTGGGAGATTTCTTTCTTGGTTACTGAAGGAGACATGGCTGACATTAAGCAAGGTCTCCCTTCATGCTCATCCCGGAGCTAACACCTTTGGAGAGGAGCGCAATAAAAACAAAACCTCCAAATAAATGTCCAATCCAGGCAGTGACCAGGAGGACAACATGGGGGCTGCCAGATCCTCATGTCCCTTGTAGACGGAGTGCATGGCTGAACTGGATTTGGAGGAAAGATCCGTTCGCCCTAGGTGGTCGTTGGGACTGGGGCATTGATATGATCCTGAGGAAATTCCTGCTGGAGTTACCACCAGCCGACGTCAGTGACCTGCAGCTGCCTGGCAGGAAGCCGAAGAAGAGTATCTCATGATGTCCCATGCTATGAAACTCTTCCGAGAGGCCTGGGAGAAATGTCGTTTCCATGAGAGCTGGGCGGAGAGGGAAGCTGATTTTCCTGATCAAGAAGAGAGACGTGCGGAGGATTTGTCTCACCCTGGGGAATCCCTGGGGGCAGATAGTGGAGCTGATCAGGATGGGAGAGCCCCAGCAGCAGCAGCAGCAGCCACACAAGACCCTCCAAGGGGGGGGGGCACAGACACCGAATGGCAAAAGTTCCTCCTCTTGGAATGACATTCGGAAGTGACCCCAAAGAACTACGATTTTTCCTGGTCCAGGTCTGAAATTTCATGCAACAGTTTGGAGAGGATTTCCCCAACGAGGAAGCCAAGGTGAGAGCTGTGACTATGGCATTGGAGAATAAGGCGGCAGCTTGGATGGTCGCCTTGCATAATGATGACTCTCCCCTGCTGAGGAATTACAATGTGCTTATGGCCCCCCTGAGGAAGTGCTTTGTTGACCCACTAGCCAAGCATAAGTTGAGAACCAAGATGAAAATTCTTACTCAGGGAAGAAGTCCAGTGGCTGAGTACATTCAAGAGTTTCGTGAGCTGTCGGTGCATATGCGGAGTGGTCCGAGGAGGCTTTAATGGACAGTTTTATGGATGGCCTGAACCAAGATATATACCAGAACTGTGTTAACAGAGGGGCCCCATGCAACCTGCAATGCTGGTACAAGTTGGCAGTAGATGTGGAGATTGACCTAGCCAGGAATAAATACCGGGGAGACAGTGATAAAGGTAAAATTTCCCCTCCCACCTCCCCCAGATTTAACATTAAATCATTCCAAACTAACTGCATATACTTACACTGAAAAACTGAGCAATCTTGTTAAGTGAAGACGGTTTTGAACCTTAAGGAGGATTCAGTATCCTAGTTTGGGATGCTACCTGGAGACAACCAAAATTGAGGAGTCATCCTAGAAGAAATTCTTGCACTAGGACAGGGCTGATACAATTATCATCTTAAAATTCCTTACAGGTTCCACCATGAAATTCTACCAAGTTTCTACTTTCATATTTCTTAAGGGATCCTTGCCTTCAAAACAAGGACTGTAGTACTTGTGTTGTTTGGTCGCCCACAGTTTCCAGAATTACCCACTATAGAGAATGAATCATTGCCACTAAATCAGGGGTGGGCTGCTCCGAGTTCACCTGGGTTCAGGAGATCCTCTAGCAAAGATTCTGCGTGGTTCGGTGAACCCCCAAATCCCACTCCTGGCTGACCCTGCCCACCCTGCCCCTCCTCCACATCCCAAGAGTCTCCACGCGGCCCGTTTTGGATGCCAGGTAAGTGTAGGCCCATGCAAAGGCTCAGGGAGGGTGAAAAATGGGCCTCCTAGAGGCTCTGGAAGTCCAGAAATGGGCCTCTTTCCAGCCTCCAGGGAGCCTCCAGAGCACGGGAGAGGCCATTTTCACTCTCCAGGGGGCTCAAGGAAAGCCTCTGGAGTCTGGGGAGAGTGAAAATGTGCCCCCCCAGCCCCCGCAATGGTCCAGGAGGCTGACTAGGCCACACCCACCATGGCCACGCCCATCCAATAACCAGGAAGAGAACCCGTTACTAAAAATTTTGAAGCCCGCCTCTGCACTAAATCATAAAGCAGGTCCCACTAGAAAGATCCATGAATCAAATGAGAACGAGTGTGTCTCATAAGCAAATCTTTCCAAGATGGATGAGTCATCCAGCATGGAAACGTGACCCATAATTGTAACTCTCCCTGCCACTCATGTAGCACTTACCTTTGTTTGCTTGCATTTGCCAGATGTTTGAGCTTCTGGCAATCTGTACGAAGGGCAGTCAACTTTATAAAAAGAAGAACAAAAATACAAAGAGATCACCACTCACTATTAAGTTAAAGTGAAATGGGATATGAAATTTGATTAGAATGTTACTGAGTGCTCTGAACAGAGTAAGGAAGGCAGGGGAAGGAGGAAAATAAATCCAGCTTTGCTAGATGCATATTAGTAATTATCACACCGAGTGATAGTTGCTGTGACAAATAATATTTAAATTGGTTTTTAAAATATAGATGGGACTTCTTTGGTCCAAATATCAGCTCCCAACAGTTCTGTTAACCTGGCCAAAGCAAAAAAAAAAAAAAGGAGGTTCAGCAAATTCTAGAGTACAACAGACTCTATAACTCTGAGCACATCGATGTTAAGGTGTTTTCCTGAAAATGGAACCTTTATTTTAAAAAGTGTTCTAGTCATAGGAATATAGTGTTGGAAGAAATATCCTTCTGGGTTCAGTTCCAAGTGGGGGAAAAGACACTGGATTCATTGGAAGTTGCTTGGAAAGAAGGTGTATTGATGATGGACAGGACCACATGGTTTGAAGTCCTAGGGGGAAAGGGGGATCACATGCCTTGAAGATCTTGAAGAAAAAAGGGACTATTGAATTTGAGCTTGTATTCTGATTGGTTGTCAGACTCCCATGGGGCCATGCAGGTTGTCCTTTGAGTCCCAAGCTTGGTTGAGCTGTTGCTAGGCGATGATGTAATGAAAGGGCTTTGGGATTCCTATTATGGCTCTACCTGAAGGAGGCAGATCTTTGTTATATAGAATAGACTGGCTCAGGCCTTAATGGTCCATTGACAAAGGGGGGGGGCTGAGTTTCTGCATCCCTTTTAGGGAAAATATTTTGCCCTTTTAATATTTCCTAAAATATCTCATTTTCCTAGGAGCGGGGTAGGTGGTAACTTCCTACAATAGCTTTGGTTTTCTAATGACAGGAGTTGAGAAAAAAATGTGACTTCCAGCCCCTAATGAAAAATTGCTCCTTATGTACATTGAGGGAGTGAGGCTGCCATACAAGAACGGCAGAATCTTTTGGATTATATCCCAAAGAGAAATTTGACTTCCTGGTAGACCTGTGGTCAATCTTCTATGAAGTTGATGTTCACATGACTGAAACACCAAGGAAGAAAAAAATAGGCCAACCCAATGGGGTATTCAATATCCCTGGCAGTTACACAAAACAAGGCACTAACCATATCCAGTGGTTGGATGGGAGAGAAGAATCTTCCAACAGATAATTAATTGGAGCTCAACAGACCCCCAACTTCTCAAAAATAACTCCACTAGGCAGTCTAGAAGATCATCTTTTTTTCACAGAATTTTTTTATTTTTTTATTCTCTTACATACCATTTTAAGTATACATTCACATAATTATTTTTCTTCTTTACATTTATCATTCTTATACATTTGGAGGATACTGCTAATAGCGCTTTTTGTCTTCCAGAATCCTCTCCACTGGTAGGGGGGCAGCATGTCAGCCCTCAAGCTGCCCTCCAGGAGGACCCTGTCCATCACCATGCCCACCATGCAATGCTGCCACGTTGCACATTGATGTTGCCTCTCTGATGTCGATTGAGCCTGTAGCTGCATGTGGCTCTTCTACCCAGGTGCAACTGCCTCCTCTGATGTAACTCTTCTACTTGGGTGCAACTGCCTCTGATGTAACTCTTTGCTCGGATGCGGCTAACCAGGAAAGAGGCTATGATGACACTGAGTGGAGGTGTGGCTGGAGGTGTGGGTCATTGTTAGATCAGTGTTAGATCAGGGCAATGAGAGGACAGACTCAGGGTCAAGATAACAACAGCTCTTTATTCACAGACAAGTATGCACAATCCAGCATTTCTTTTACCACTGTTTCATTGAGCTTACAGTGTTTGCTGTAGTCCTGAAGGGTTAAACCTTCCATCCAACTTTTCTTATGTAAATTCAGTAACATCTTCTGTTCTAATTCATTCTTCCTGTAGTTGACAATAATGGAATAGTAATGTCTGTTCAACCCATGGATTAAAGCCTGGATAGATGGCTTGTTTAAGTGACCCAGATTTGAAGTTGTTTGTCTTGGTTCATGTCCTAAGACCATCATATTAGCATTGATTAATCTAATTGGTGATGGTGATTGGTGATTGGTGATGGTGGGTGGGTGTCATCTGGGTGGAGTTGTGGATGGAGCTGGGTGGGGTAATGGTGTATATATATATATATATATATATATATATATATATATATGGGTGATGGTGTTAACTTGGTTAGAACTGACTTGGATTTGATTACCTTTGTATCATTGTCATTTAGTGCTGGTTATGACGTAGTTTGTTAGATAGAGATAAAAGATTTTCACCAAACAAACTGAATCTCCGTTTGTATGCAACGTGAACGCCAGAACGTGACAATTCTACTTTATAGGTTATAATATACATATACAGTTTGGGTTGCTTTGTTTACCATCCCTTCCTCCTGTTTTAACACCACCTTATTTTCCCTTTCTTTTCTCCCTCCCTCCCTTCTCTACTTTCCTCCTTCCTCCTCTCCTTTCCCTTCCTTCTTCCCTTACCTTTCTCCTACTCCTACTCTTCCTCTTCCCCTTCCTATCCTCTCTCCTTCTCTTCCTCTCCCTTCCATCCTCTTCTCCTTACCTCTTTCTTCTTTCCCCCATCTTCCTTTCATTCTCTCCTCCTCTCTTTCTTCCTTTTCTATTATTATAGGTGTCTCTTCTAGAATGTCTTCTTGAGGAGTCTTCTGCTACTGTGTTTCCCTGAAAATAAGACAGGGTCTTATTTTCTTTTGATGCCCAAAATAAGCACTTGGCCTTATTTTCAAGGAGGTCTTATTATTTTTTATATTCAGGAGGCAGCGAGTGTGGTCACCTCATGGCTGCTGCTGTGTTGCAATATTTTCAGGGGAGGGCTTAAAAAGCCGATTGGGCTTTTTATCCATGGAGGGCTTATTTTGAGGGAAACAGGGTAACAGAGGATGGGTAACAACCGTTTCATACTGTTACACCTTAGCTTGAATTTATGAAGTAGAAGCTCCCTTATGAGGCATGTCACATCTCCTCAATAAATGGTTCGTTCGTGTAGCATCTTTACACCATGGCAACTAGAAGTTAAAGCAACATTCCAGCAGAACCTATTTCCAGGAAGGTGTATATTTTAATGCCCAGACGGCAACATGGCTGCGCGCGTGTGTTTAAAGAGGTTTTTATTTGAAGTGCAGTGAACTGTGTCATTGAAGTCTCTGAAACAAAAATCTCATCCTTGCATTTTATGTATGTGTGTGTCTGTGTATTCATTCAATTTATGGTCCCCAAAGGAACAGTCCTGTAGAAACAGAAAGTGTATTGCCAAAACAAATGATGAATAAAGCAGTGAATTTAAGTTATAAAAAGATAATATTGCATTGCTTTATTGTCATAGCTAATATTAGAGTATTCCAAGCAGGAAATTCCTAGGCTGTAATGTGTTGCGCTGAGAAGAACTTGGGCTGTTAAGTGTAGCAACAAATTCACATATTGCACTCCTAAAATAATGACAGGCAACAGAAGAAGGATCAGCCAAGCTATGCCAGCAAACTGGGGAACTGATTGGAAGAAACCAATCGATATTCCTGTACAAAAAGAGGACACTTAACAAAATGTCTAAACTATCACATAATATCCTCAATGTGGCACGCCAGAAAAATAATGCTTATGATTGTTAGAAGAAATGTCCTTCTGGGTTCAGTTCCAAGTGAGGAAAAAAGAGACTTGAAACCTGGAGGCTGCTTGGAAAGATGGTTTTAATGGTGGGCAGGATGACATGGCTTGGAGCTCCTGGGTGAAAAGGGGGATCACATGCTTCCAGATTTTGGGTGAAGAAGAAAAACGGAAGAGATGCTGAGAGTGCCCTTGTTTTATGCCTTCTCTGGGCCCCACCCCAGAGCTTCCCGTTCCTGTGCAAGAAATGTATTCTGATTGGTGGTCAGACTTCCAGGGGGACGGGGGTCTTAGCTAACTTTGTAGGTTGTCCTGAGACCCAGGCTTGTTTGATCCGCTGGCTGATGTAATCTTCCCAAGTGCCATGTTGTGAGATTCTGTTTGCTAGATGGGTGCTCCTGATCTTTGTAATGTAGAATAGATTGGCTCAGGCCTTAATGGCCCATTGACAAAGGTGGCGGGGGGGGTGAGTTCCTGCCTTCCTTTTAGGGGAAAATATTCTGCCCTTTTAATATTTCCTAAAATATTTCATTTTCTAGTAGAGAGGTGGGTTTTAAATTTCTACACGATCATCCAACATAGGTTAGAGCCTCCTTGGAAAAAGAGATGCCAAAGTTGAAGCTGGTTTTAGAAAAAACCACAGAACATGAAACATTACTGTTGATGTATTCTAGATAATTGAGAAAGCCAAAGAATATTTTTAAAAAGTCACTTTCATCATCATCATCATCATTTAATGACCCCATAATCCGTTGCAGGGTGGAGTCTGGGCAACGGAATGCAGCTGAGTGTTTACTGGCCGGATGCCCTTCCTGTCACCAATGCAGAGTTTTTTTCAGCAGATATATTCCCATCAGTGACGTGCGGTGAGGTTTATGGCTGGTGAGGCTGGTGACATCATCAGCGTGAGCCGCGGTCCCCTTCATGTTGACTCAGGAAGGCGGGGAATGGGACCACGTGTGCAGGAGGCTGAAGCTGCCTCAGCCTCCTGCACACGTGGTCCCATTCCCCTCCTTCCTGACTCCTGAGTCAACATGAAGGGGACCACGGAGTGCGCTCCGCGGGACCGCGGCTCACGCTCCGCGGGACCGCGGCTCACGCTCCGCGGTCCCTTTCATGTTGACTCAGGAAGGTGGGGAATGGGACCATGTGTGCAGGAGGGAGGTTGAGGCTAGAGGAGCCTCCTGCACATGTGGTCCCATTCCCGGCCCACATGTGCAGAAGGCTCCTCAGCGCCTTTTCCCTTTTCCCTTTTTTTATTTTCATGATGAGAGCGGTGAGGCTCTGCCTCCCCTGCCTCCCCTGACCGCACGTCCCTGATTCCCATTGTGCCCAGAGAGAGAAATATCTGCCTCTACCTAGGATCAAACTCACAGCCTCCTGATTGCGAGGTGAGAGCTCTACCTCTAGGCCACCGCACCACTCTAAAAAGTCACTATAAATATAAAGGTAAAGATTCCCCCTCGCACATATATGCTAGTCATTCCTGACTTTAGGGGGCGGTGCTCATCTCCATTTCAAAGCCGAAGAACCCGTGCTGTCCAAAGACATCTCCGTAGTCATATGGCCAGAATGACTAAACATCGAAGATGCATGGAGCACTGTTACCTTCCCACCAAAGGTGGTCCCTATTTTTCTACTTGCATTTTTACATGCTTTCAAACTGCTAGCTTGGCAGAAGCTGGGACAAGTAATGGGAGCTCACTCCATTATGTGGTGCTAGGGATTCGAACCACTGAGTTGTCGACCTTTCTGATCGACAAGCTCAGTGTCTTAGCCACTGAGCCACCACGTCCCTTCCTCCATGTGTCCTCAATTATAGAAAGGCTTTCAATTGTGTCAATCACATCAAGCTGTAGAAAGAAAAATGAGAATCCAAGAACATCTCATTGTTTTCATGAGAAACTCATATTCAGGTCAGGAAGTTGACAAAGGAATGAGAGAAGACTGTATATTTATTCAACTTAGATGCTGAATATAAAGCTGGACTGAAGGAAAATGAGCATAGCTTTAAAATTGGAGGAATAAACATCAATCACTTGTGCCAAGTTAATGATACTACCCTGATAGCTGAAACTGCAAAGTGTCTGCACACCCTAATATTTAAAATTCCAGAAAAAACATAGGAGTAAAATTTGGGTCAGAACATCATAGAGAAAATCTGTCTATGTGGTCTCTGAGTCAAAAGCAACTTGATGTCACATAAACAATCAAATCAACCCTAAAAAGAAAAGGTAAGCCTTCTTGCATCACCTTTGACAGATATTCAGAATCAGATTTTGATAATCTTCAAAAGAGATGATATTACAGAATTGAATGAAGATACAGAGTAACTATTCTACTTAGACTGATCTCAAAAAGCTAAGTATGGTCAGAGGAGGAAGTACCACAACTACAGGCTGGATTGGGAAGTCAACGAAACACCACAGAAGGAAGCAGTAGCAAACTAGATTCCACAATAAGTTTCACAGTTTTGTTGAATATTATAACTTTTCTGTTCAGTTTACTTCCCTCGTTGGAAGTGGCTTTGCACGTATCTGTATCAGTAAGAATCTGTTGCTATTGCTGCATGTCTATATGAAACTGAGAGGGGAGGGGGGATAGCTCTGCAGCTTTGTACACTTGCAAAGAAGCATCCAAAACAAGCTTGTCATCTTTAGGGAACATAAGAAGGGAGGGAGGGAGGGCAACCTTCCCGATTTGACATGTTGCTATTAATTAAAGGCATCTTAATTAAATTATGGTATTTGTCTCTGCGCAACTCAGCAGTCAAATTTCCCTTCTCTTCTCCTTAGCTAAGATTTTCACCACCTAGAGAGCGTGTGTGTGTGTGTGTGTGTGTGTGTGTGTGTGTGTGTGTGTGTGTCAAACCTTGGCAACTCTAAGATCTGTGGGTTTCAATTCCCAGAATTCCCCAGCCAGCCATGCTGGGGATAACTCTGCATTGATTTCCTTGAACATTTGTTCAAGCATTTGTAAACGAACATTTGAAAACAAACATAGGTTTGTTTTCTTAGTTGTCCTCAGTATCTCAGGAGTTTTATCCAGCACCAGAAGAACACAAACAATAGTTACGATACCTATCCTGCTTCTTCCGAGAGGAGTGGTGGTACAGTGATTAGAATGCAGTATTGCAGGCTAAACTCTGCCCATAGTCAGGAATTTGATTCTGATTGGCTCAAGGTTGGTTCAGCCTTCCATCCTTCCAAAGTCAGTAAAATGAAGACGCAGATGGTTGGGGCAAAATGCTAACTCTGTAAACTGCTTAGAGAGGTGTGTAAAGCACTATGAAGTGGTATATAAGTTTAAGTTTGTATTGTTATTGCTAGTCCAAGTTTCACATCCATAAAACATGACAAGGAATACAGATTTGCTCCAGAGAGAACTGTAAATTCTACGCTCCAGTCTTATCACTATAACTCTTAAAGGTAAAGATAAAAAAAGTTAAAAAAAGTTATCACCATAACTCTTAAAGGTAAAGGTCCCCTCACAGATATGTGCTAGTCGTTCCTGACTCTAGGGGGCAGTGCTCATCTCCATTTCAAAGCCAAAGAGCCAGCGCTGTCTGAAGACATTTGCATGGTCATGTGGCTGGCATGACTATACGCCAAAGGCACACAGGACGCTGTTACCTTCCCACCAAAGGTGGCTCCTATTTTTCTACTTGCATTTTTACATGCTTTTGAACTGCTAGGTTGGCAGAAGCTGGGACAAGTAATGGGAGCTCACTCAGTTTTGTGGTGCTAGGGATTCGAACCACTGACCTGCCGACCTTTCTGATCAACAAGCTCAGCATCTTAGCCACTGAGCCACCGTATCCCTCATTTAAAGTGTTCTCTAACACATTCACAGCTTTATGTTTTTTCTAAAAACAAAATTCTCTGAGGCACAGAATTCTAGATCAAATTTGTTTGATATCTAGTGTGTCTAAAGACCAAGCCTTAATTGATAGATTGATTGATATTGCCATGGTTAGTCAATGTTTCTTGTGTTTTGGGGGCCACTGTACAGTCTTTGACTCCTACAACAGTACTACTGCCTAATTACACATACTTCTTAGTGTGAAAAAAAAACACAAATCAAAATGGAAACAATTATGCATAGAAAGGAGAAGTCAAAATAATCCTTTCATCTGATAGTTCCTATTTACTTTGGGTTTATTTAAAAATATAACAACTTTCTAATGGAATCAAGAACTGATAACTTCACTTTCTTAAATTCCTCTATGGAGGAAGCAATATTTTATATCACCGGGAAAGGAAAATAAAATACTAATACAAAGGTGAAATACATCCAAATTTGCAATGCAGTATACAGTTCTGGCTACCACTCATTCGGGAACTGAAAAAGTACTGAAAAAGCAAGCAAATGATATACAGTTGACTGCGGAAGAGTTGAAGAGGGATACATTTTAAAAAATGATGCAAACAGTAGGAGTTTCCTGGGAGAATCAAAGATGTTAAAGCCTGGGTTCGAGTTTATCAACAAGAAATCATAATCAGAAGAAACAAGATCTCAAGAGGCTAAAGTAAATAGAGGATAATAAAAGGATAGTGTGGTCGCTGTTAGCTTGTGACAAAGGAGAAATTTGTGGAAAGAAAAAGTAGAATCAAAACTTGGGAGTTAGGAAAAATGAGTTAGGGAACTGGGCATGAGAAAGATATCCTGGGGAGAATTGAGAGAGGCAGAAGCTTAAACTAGAAGAATAGAATAGAATAGAATAGAATAGAATAGAATAGAATAGAATAGAATAGGATGGGATGGGATGGGATGGGATGGGATGGGATGGGATGGGATGGGATGGGATGGGATGGGATGGGATGGAGCAGAGCAGAGCAGAGCAGAGCAGAGCAAAGCAGTTTATTGACCAAGTATGATTGGACATGCAAGGAAGTTCTCCCTGGTGCATAAACTCTCGGTGTACATATAAACAACAAGATAATATAATCAGTATACATACAAGCAACAAGATAATATAATCATAAGATACCAACAGCAGAATTTAATAGAACAGTGGAATGGTAGAATAGTAGAAGATAGCTAGAAGAAATAAGCCAGAATTGAGCAGTCAAAGGAGATAAAGGGACACAAGATGTAGGATCACTCATGAACAAGCAAGAAATAGTGAGGGTGTGTGTGTGTGTTCTTGATGCAACACTATACCCAAACAGTTTCACTCCCTGCATTTAACAGAGAAGAGGAGCACTTTGCCATGAAAAGAAACCAGTTGGCAACTCTCGGAGGGAGAGGCTGATAAGTTTTTATCATCAAAGCCATCATTCGGTGAATCAACTAGGGAATGGTTATGGTTTAAAGAACCAGAAGGAGAAACAGATTGGGTCAAATGGGGAAGAGTGGAAATGATCTGATCCAGAAGGAGGAATCAAGCTGCCAAATAGAGAAGAGTGAAAAAGCTCTTATTATATATCCTTGTTGTTGTTTTGAATATTTTGCAAGATAAGGCGGCGGGAGGGGGGGAGTTGATATGTACTGAACCTTTACGGCGACTGCTCAGCCTGTTATGTAAATGGCAGAGAGGAGGAGGAAGAATTGCTAATTTCTAAGCAAGATTCTCTACACAAGTCAGCAACAGAGGGTTGTTTATTTATTATTCTTGTATTCTCTATGTCTGTACGGTACTTATTTTACTAAAACAAGTACAGGCAGTGCTCAACTTACTATGATTCATTTAGTGTGCGTTCGACATTACAATGACACTGAAAAAAGTGACTTATGGCTGCTTTTCAAATTTATGACCATCACAGCATCCCCATGGTCACATGATCAAAATTCGGATGCTTGGCAACTGGCGTGTATTAATGACAGTGGCAGCATCCTGGGGTTATGCGATCATTTTTTGCGACCTTCTGACAAGCAAAGTCAACGGGGAAGCCAAATTCACTTGACAATGGTGCTGCACTGATTCACTTAATAGGGGCAAGAGAAACTGTCAAAATTAACAATTAACAATTAATTGTAAAATTAGGACAATTAACCAGTGGATTAACCAGCTTGTCTTCAGAAGTTGTAAGTGCTCCATCACTGGAGGTTTTTAAGAAAAGACCTGTCTGAAATGGTATGGTCACCTACTTGAGCAGGGGGTTGGACTGGAAGATTTCCAAGGTCCCTTCCAGCCCTGTTCTGATTGAAAATGGGAAAAATTCACTTAACATCAGTTCTGCTTAGCAATGGAAATTTTGGCCTCAATTGTGCTCTTAAATTGAGGACTATCTAGTCATGTTTTTGTTTAATGTTCTTAATTAGAACTCCACATCTTATAACACCCACCCCACCCTCAAATCTGGTGGAAGACTTGGCCACGCTGAGAGAGAGGTTGGAATCAAGGGTCTTGACTTAAAGTTGGACTCCTTCCAACTTTAAGTCAATGAGAAGTGAGATGGGCTAGGGGATGGGCTTTAAGCCTTGCTCAGTCCAAGGATTAACCAGTGAAATTGAAATATGGGAAATTCCAGTCAAAAGAGAAGAAATACCTCTTCACGCCAGACAAAATTTATCTATGAAATTCTCTAGCAGAAAATGTCACGTCAACCTGAACAGTTTTGAAAAAGGGTTATGCCGATTTATGGATGATAAGATTATATACCATATGAATAGCTATCACATTGTGATAGCTATATATTAAATCAAATATCAGACCCAAGATGACCCTCCGTATCAGATGCAGAATAGATAAGTGGGGGGAAAATGAGTTTGCATCGATGACCTGCTAGTACAGGTAGTCCTCAATTTACCACCATTCGTTTAGTGCAAGTGGTGCATTACAATGGCACTCAAAAAGTGACATGACCATTTTTTATACTTACAATCATTGCAGCATTCCCATGGTCACATGATCAAAATTCAAACACTTGGCAATTGACTCTATTTATGACAGTTGCAGTGTCCCAGGGTCATATGATCTTTTGCGACCTTCCAACAAACAAAGCCAATGGGAAAGCCATATTCATTTACTAATTTAACTGCCGTAATTCACTTAACAACAGTTAGAAGAAAGGTAGTAAAATGGGGCAAAACTCACTTGACAACTGCCTCAATAAGTGTGGTGGTGATGCAGTGGTTAGAATGCAGTATTGTGGGTTGATTCTGCTCGCTGCCAAGAGTTTGATCCTGACCAGCTCAAGGTTGACTCACCCTTCCATCTGTCAGGCCTGGAAGCAACCTTTTGCATTGGGCCTTCAGGCCTGCCACATTTAATGCTGTGGGAAAATGGGAGGGGGGGATTATGTATGGGAGATATATCGTTGAAATGGTATTCCTTTCTCAGAGAGTCAAGGACATCTTGCCCTGCACCTGGATTGGTGTGACTGGTAGGCATCTCCAGTGAGGACAATGCCTGATTGGATCGTGTGATGGACATGTGAGTTTCCAGGGCAGGGACTTGGACTTTCATTTGGGTGGGGAAAACTTGGAAACTTTCAGATCTGGGTTAATGTCAGGGTTCCAAGTAACACCCGTAATGAAAGAAGACTCCGAGGCTTGAGGTTCCTCAAAGTTCCATTTTATTGGCACATCTGGGAAAACCTCAATCTGAAAGTTTCCAGGTCATACTCCATATAATCCCCCCTCCCATTTTCCCACAGCATTAAATGTGGCAGGCCTGAAGGCTCAATGCAAAAGGTGACTTCCAGGCACTGTTCCCTCTAAGATGTGCGGCTGCGCGGCCGCGCAGGTGGCAAGAAAACACAGCGCAGCAGTTTCCAACTGCTGCGCAGTGTTTTGTACTGTCACAGGTGCCGGAGGCTGGGGAGGTCCTTTGCGGACGGCTAGAACTGGCCGCCCACAAAGGACCTCCCCGGACTTGTTTTGGTGAGTGCGGGGCGACTGATGCTAGTTCAGCAAAGCAAGCCCGGGGAGGTCCTTTGTGGGCGGCCAATCCTAGCTGCTTGCGCCCGGCGCTGCAGCTAAAATAAAGCCTCAAAGCCCCTGCCACTACCGGAATATCTGCTGCTGCCTCCTCCTCCTCTAACAGCACCACATTTGCTGCCCGACGCTGCAGCAGAGGTGAAGCCGCCAAAGCTCCTGCTGGCGCCCCTGCCCATGGCAGCGGCGCCTCCGCCTCTGTTTGGAGCACCTGAGCTGAGCCCCGTGTTACCCCTGCCCCCTCCTCCTCTGCTGTGCTTTTGAGGAGCCATGAGGCCGCGGGAGCCAGTAGGAAGGTGGAGGAGGGGGCGGGAGCAGGGGAAAAAGGCCTCATGGCTTCTCAAAAGCACGGCGGAGGGGGAGGGGGCAGCAGGGGTAACGCGGTGCCCAGCTCAGGTGCTCCGAGTGGAGGGGGACATGCAGCCGCTGCTGCCATGGGCGGGGGCGCCAGCGGGAGCTTTGGCGGCTTCACTCCAAATGTGGTGGTGCTGTTGGAGGAGGAGGAGGAGGAGGCAGCTGCTATTCTGGTGGCGGCAGGGGCTCGTCGGCATCTTCAGCAGCAGCCCTGCCCCCCGTGAAAAAAAACGAAGATGGAGCATATCCACGCAGATGACGTCGCCGCAACATGACTGGAGATGGAATTCTGGGAGTTGAAGTCCACAAGTCTTCAAGCTGTCAGGTTTGAAGACCCTGGGTTTTTTTATCTAAAGGATTAGGGGTGCCAGGGTCTTGCAACTTGACAGCTTTCAGACTTGCATGCTTCAATGCCAGAGTTCCTGAGCCAACCTGACTGGAGGAGGAATTCTGGGAGTTGAAGTCCACAAGTCTTAAAGCTGTCAAGTTTGAAGACCCCTTGGGGTTTTTTTCCCTAAAGGGTTAGGGATGCAAGGATCTTGTAACTTGACAGCTTTAAGACTTGTGTGCTTCAAATGCCAGAGTTTCTGACCCAACATTTTGGTTGCTAAGCAGGAGCGTTGTTAAGTGATACTATATAACACTTTTAATTAAGCGGGTACCTTGAATAAACATAACTTTGAGTTTCAAATAATACTGATTTTGTTGTTGTCTTAGGTGACACCTGTGAAAAAAATTCAGGTGCTGAATTCAGGCATAAAAATATGCCGCTCAAACACTATACTTTTCTGCTCACACTGAAAAAAAATTAGAGGGAACATTGCTTCCAGGTCTGACACCATCTTTCTGAGGTGGGTAAAATGAGGGCCCAGATTGTTGGGGGCAATATGCTGACTCTATAAACCGCTTAGAGAGGGCTGTAAAGCCCTATGAAGAGGTATATAAGTCTAAGTGATATTGCTACTTAGCCACAAACATTTTGGGTTCAATTTTGCTCATAGGTTGAGGAATACCTGTAGTCTTCAATGGTTACCTGACTGGTCATTTTGTGAGCAGTGTGGTGGCCACATTTGGGCTTTAGCTTGATCTAGCAAGTAACCTTTTTGCCCATTGAAAAGGTATCCCAGATGAGATTTCTTCATACAGAGAAACCCTGAAGCCTTCTGCAGGATGTCTTCTCCAGGGACATTGTCATTCTCATCACAGATCACTGCAAAAACTTTTCACTCCATGACTAGTTATTCTACAGTCCACCAACAGGTAACACTGCCAAGCATATTTTATATTCTGCTCAAGTGTCCAATTAACATTATAGAAATAGTGACAGTCACAACAGGCAACCAGCCCAGCACCTGTGAAATGTGAGATAGGGCCGGCTGCTTCGGTGACATCCAGCCTGAGCCTCTCCTGTCTCCCTTTGCAAAGGTCTTTCAAGCTTATTTGAAGTTGCCAGGTCACTCCCACAATAGGCAGGAATATGACTCTTTATGCAAAATGCCTTATTTAAAAATAGTGTTAGACCAAAAAATAACCCTGCAAATAAATAATAAAACCTCAAAAATAAGTTATATCAAAAAGTTGTTGTACTCTACGGCGAAGATAACAAATGATACAATTTCAACTGTGCTATTCTGTTTGTTGGGGCCTTGGTGATCTCTCAGCTTCAGTGGTTGCCTTGCAGATGTTTCATTACCCGAATAGGTTACATCATTGGGGCTAGCACTGATTATTTTACCTAGTTGGGTAATAAAACATCTGCAAGAAAATCTCCAAGCTCAGAGAGCACCAAGGATCCCACAGTTCATTCCTGAGCTACAAATATTCTCTTCTATTTATACTATTCTGTTTTCTTGATATTGCCCAGGATGATCCAAGGAGTAGTTAGGACCATTTTTGGAATTTATACAATAACTAGCTGGATACCCATGCTTCGCAATGAAACTATGTGATTGGGTAATGAAGGAGAAATCCGGTTCACTCCAGTTCAATCCATTGGCTTAGTGGTGGTCAGTGATTGAAACACATAAGGGAATATTGCTCCCACCTCCTTGAGTTCAGACGCAGTTCCATAGGTGGAAGGCGTAGACATTTTGGTGAGGTACCGACGTTTAGTACTGTAAGGAGCCTCAGATCGCTCCTGAGTGAAGGAGTGCAATGTCTGCCAGTTTGAACTGAGGTAACGGAATGTGAGGCAACTGGCAGTTGGAACAGAGTTCTTTTCAGGTGGGAAGGGGGAGTAGAATGTCTAACTCCTTAGCATCAGAGTGTGTTAATTACTGTTTAAAAAATACTAATGATCTGATGGTTGTGTTGAAAAATCCTTTCTTAGCAAGCACCTAGCAGCCAAGAGGAATGTACATGCCCAATTTCAAGTTTGTAGGCTTTACGGTTCTGGAGATTTTGTCATGAGTGAGTGGTATTTGACTTTTATATATACCGTATATAAATCGATAACTTATGGGCATAATAGGTGGGGCATGTTTTCGATATCTTTGCTTATTGTTAAGATTTCCTAAACTATAACGGGCATAATCGCAAGGCAGTAACATCACTGAAGCTGCCTAAACTGAAGGGGTAGAATAGCAATGCAGTGATACCTCTGAAAGGGTGGGGGGAAATTTTTTGCATGTATTTTGGGATTGAAGAGGGAGCAAAATAGCTCAAACAATGTTTATACTTTTCCACTAAAATTTGGTGCAGTGTCCATGGAGGATTTCCAGAGCTGTGAAAAAATGGATGAAGAGCTACATGTAACTGAGTTGCCTCTGTAAGCATGAACCTGATCTAAGCAAGTAATTGAATAGAGAATTGAATTTCAACACTTTTTTATTCCAGTTCTTGCTGCCAAAAATGACACACACACACACACACACACTCCTGAAAGTGGCTCAGTCTAAATTTTATGTTGTGTTGTTTGTTTATTGGAAGAGAAGTTAAAGGGGAAACATGCCTTAAGCTTTGCAGGACTCAAGGTGCCCATTCTGTTTCTTATTAAATTATCTGGTCCCCTGTAGGGATCCGAATGGCTGCCTTAAGTCTCTGAAGGCGAAGGCATCTATTTTGTCCCCTTAGAAAGGAATTTTAAAAGTCAGAATGAATGGGCCAGGTTCGTATTGTACTGCAGTTGAAAATGGGGTCCCTCGGTCAGGATTGAGATCAATACATTTTGAGTTGTTCATACCTTGAACATATAATGTATGGCATTAGGAATGGAAAGGGAAGCTGACCTTGAGAGAGAGAGGTCAGATCCGTAGCAAAGCAACAAGAAGAAAAATATGGTTGAAATTCAAAACAAGCAGAAAATATGCATAAACAGCTCAGAAAGAAATCTCCCTAATTTACATCGGTATAAGAAACAGAGAAGCACAACACAATCAGACTTGCAAGATTATGTTATTGTAGCCACTTTTTAATAAAAGTCATCTTAACCTTACTGTGGAGTTGATTCTTAGTCCAGCCTAGTTGATATCAGACTCACGTCAAGTTTGTCAATCATATCAGATTGTTCAGTGTAACACAGTTTTTAAAAGGATTATGAAGATTATGAGAATGTATGTATGTATGTGCTACCTGTCTTACCATAGGGTAACTTTGCATGGCTTATCGTCATAAAAATATGCCGTATATATACAGTATGCAATTAAAACATTAAAACCTAAGGTCATATGGGGAGGGTGGGGGCAGAGGGGGGAGGAGGGATCTGTAATTATTTGATCAACTGCCTCCACTGTGCTGTTCCCCCATTGGCAAAACCAGTTCTTTAGGCCCTTACAAAAGAAGAGGAGGGTTGGGGCCAACCTCACATCACGGGCAAGATGTTTCTGAGGGCAGGAGCAATAGCAGAGAAGGCCCTTCTCCTTGATCCCACCAGCCGGAATAATCATTTTTCCCAGGTGTTCTGCAAGTTCCTCTCTGAAAATGCATTGTCTGTCATTGTCTTTCAAAAAGACTTATTGCCTTGTCAACCTTGGCTTGTTTTTCAAGTGCATCACACAAACCAGATTACAGGGTCCCGTGGCCACTACCGTCGTCCCTGCAATGTCAAGGACAAGATCTTCCAAATGCCATCAGCGTGGGAAGAAAGCTGTTGTCACCCACCAAAGAGTTGTCTAATTTTCTGCTAAGTGATAAGTTGTCATTCCACTCAAGTTTATAGCCCAATCCATCTTCATAAGGAATGTAATTTGCCATGTTTTCTTTATTTAATCTTGACAGAGATGGAAGAGGCTTCTGTCTTCTCTCACATATCACACATGTTCGTCGGCCGTTTGGGAGGCACAATAGCCCATAACATTGTTTTTCCAATGTATGTGCAGTTCCTCTCGGCCCTTTTTAACAATGCAGAATTAACATAACTAAACCACCCTTTCACCGTTTCAGTCAGAATGAAGGTCTGTGGATTTTTTACCCCTCCATATGCAACTACATGCTTGTTATCAGTCCTGGGAGGCAGGCCAGATCAGAGACCAGAAACAATACCAGAACTCTATTTGTATGTTGTAAGGTCGTGATGGCAAACCTATGGCGCACATGCCAAAGGTGGCACGCAGCACCCTCTCAGTGGGCACGTGAGCCATTGCCCCAGCTCAGCTCTGCCACGCATGTACACGCCCATCCCATCAGCCAGCTGTCTTTGGGTCTCCGCTGCACATGCGCAGGGGGTGCATGCACGGGGGCAGGGCACATACACAAGAGCCGCACACACATTGCATTTGGGGGGTTCGCATGCATGCATTTGCACATGCATGCGTGCTTTGGACACTCAGTCTGGAAAAGGTTAGCCATCACTGTTATAAGGCATACTAGCAAAATCTTAAAAGCCCTATAGAGTTTAAGTCTCCATCTCTCTTATAGCAAAGAGAATTCAAATAGGACCAATCCTGAATTTCTCTCTCAATCTCTTCAGTCTTTCTAGGCTAAACTGATGTTTTCATAAAGGCTACTACTTTGCAGAAAGTTATTATAATATTGTATTGTATTGTATTGTATTGTATTGTATTGTATTGTATTGTATTATATTATATTATATTATATTATATTATACTATACTATACTATACTATACTATACTATACTATACTATACTATACTATACTATACTATATTATATGTTGTTGTTGTTGTTGTTGTTATTATTATTATTATTATTATTATTATTATTATTATTGCATCAACAGAATTGTATCACAGCGGCCAGTTGTTTCGCCGGATTTGGCATTGATTACTAGTCGGGCCCCACCCAGGGGCCTAGGACGTCATAACGTATTTTCGTAATATGTGTGCGGATCCAAGCAGTGCGGCCTTTTGCATTTGACTGATGGTGATTTTGTCAATTTTTAACTGTTTTAAATGTAATTCCAGTGCTTTTGGAATAGCACCCAGTGTGCCGATTACCACTGGAATTACCACTGCTGGTTTGTGCCATAATCGTTGAATTTCAATTTTTAAGTCCTGGTATTTTGCGATTTTTTCATATTCCTTCTCGGCGACCCTGCTATCACCTGGTATTGCGATGTCTATGATTGTAACCTTATTTTTCTCAACCAGTGTGATGTCTGGTGTATTATGCGCCAGTATTTTATCCATTTGTATGCGAAAATCCCACAAGATCTTGACCATCTGACCCACGACGACTTTTTCAGGCTTATGTTCCCACCAGTTTGTTGCTGTTTTAATGTTATAATTTTTGCACAAATTCCAGTGGATCATTTTTGCCACTGAATTGTGCCGCATTTTATAGTCAGTCTGCGCGATTTTTTTACAGCAGCTGAGTATGTGGTCAACAGTTTCATCAGCCTCTTTGCAAAGTCTACATTTGGCATCATCAGAGGATTTTTCGATTTTGGTCTTAATGGCATTTGTGCGGATAGCTTGTTCTTGCGCAGCCAGGATTAGTGACTCTGTTTCTTTCTTTAATGTACCTGCTGTTAACCATAACCAAGTTTTTTCACTGTCCACTTTATCTTTTATTTTTTCCAGAAATTGGCCATGCAATGCTTTGTTCTGCCAACTCTCCATTCTTAATTTTATCACATCTTTTTTGTATTCTTGTTTCGTCTGTTGGGCCTTCAATAGATTTTTGTTCTTTACTTCGATTAATAGATGTTCTTGACTTTCTTTTAAATAATCAGCCAGTGCATGTTTTTCTTCTTCAACTATTTGCTTCACTTGTAATAATCCTCTGCCACCTGATTTCCGGGGTAGGTATAGTCTATCAATATCACCACGTGGATGTAAACTGTAGTGCATTGTCATTAGTTTCCTGGTTTTTCGGTCTAAAATGTCCAAATCAGCTTGTGTCCAGTTAACTATACCAGCTGTGTATCTTATAACTGGTATTGCCCAGGTGTTTATGGCCTTGATTGTATTTCCACCATTCAATTTAGATTTCAAAATTTTCCTAACTATTATTATTATTATTATTATTATTATTATTATTATTATTATTATTATTATTATTATTATTATTATTATTATCTTATAGCAATAATACAATACAATAGCAGAGTTGGAAGGTCTTCTAGTCCAACCCCCTGCCTAGGCAGGAAACCCTATACCGTTTCAGACAAATGGCTATCCAACATCTTCTTAAAGACTTCCAGTGTTGGAGCATTCACAACTTCTGGAGGCAAGCTGTTCCACTGATTAATTGTTCTAACTGTCAGGAAATTTCTCCTCAGTTCTAAGTTGCTTCTCTCCTTGATTAGTTTCCACCCATTGCTTCTTGTTCTGTCCTCAGATGCCTTGGAAAATAGTTTCACTGCCTCTTCTTTGTGGCAACCCCTGAGATATTGGTCACCACGATGTAGAAAAGATGTGGAGACTCTAGAAAGAGTGCAGAGAAGAGCAACAAAGATGATTAGGGGACTGGAGACTAAAACATATGAAGAACGGTTGCAGGAACTGGGTATTCTTAGCTTAAGAGAAAGAAGGACTAGGGGAGACATGATAGCTGTGTTCCAATATCTCAGGGGTTGCCACAAAGAAGAGGGAGTCAAGCTATTTTCCAAGACACTGAGGGTAGAACAAGAAGCACGGCTTTCCCTCCCCCTGTTTTTTAAAGCATTTTTTTTCCTGCCGGCTCGAGCGAATAGGTGGGAACCTTTTTTTCACTTTTTTTAAAAAAATACTACCTATTTGCCTGAATCAGTAGTAAAAAAATGCTTTAAAAAGTGAAATAAAAAGTTCCCATGATCACACAGCTCACAGCTGAACCTTCCCCCCCACACACTTCTTAAAGCATTTTTTACTACCTGTTTGGGCGAATAGGTAGTAAAAAATGATTAATTTTTTAAAAAAAAGTTGGCCACACCCACCCAGTCACATGACTCCTCACCCACCAAGCCACGCCTAGAGAACCGGTGGCAAAAAATGTTACATTTCACCACTGAGAAATATGGCTGGTTTTTATGTACACAAAAAATGTGACAGAGATGCATTAATCGTGGACTTGAGATACGATTATGGAGAGCAGGTTGTATTATGTCCACTGAAATTACTTCTACCTAAATTTCTCACCTGGTGAGGCATGGAGGGAATACAGGTAGTCCTTGACCGTTTGTTTAACAACTGTTTGAAGTTATGACAGCACTGAAAAAGTTACTCTCACAGTGTCTCTAGGGCAGTGGTGGGTTCCGGATCCCGTTGCAACCGGTACAGCACAATGGGGCCAGGCATCCACTACATGCACACATGCAGCACGCACATGCATACTTACTGCCCGCAACACACTGTGTCGCTCCAGCTGCTCAGCGGAACATCGTGCAGGCGCCGTGCCCTACTTGCGCGTAAGCCCCGGTTGGCTCAAATACAGGTAAGGTGGGCTAGCGGTCATGTGGGTCCTCCAGAGCACTCTACCGGAATTGTACCTGGTGCTTCCAGCAGGCACCAGTCGTACTGGTCATATCGCACCACTGCTCTAGGGTCACTTCATCAAAATTAACCCACTTGGTAACAGATATGTATTTATGATGATTGCAGCACCCTGAAGTCACATGACTGCCATTTGGCACTTTCACAGAGGACTTCTGACCAGTCAAGATGGGAAGCTATACTGTTTGATGACTGCATAAATTGCTTTGCAACTACGGTGATTTGCTTAGTGATCACAACAAACAAAGGTTGTAAAATCAGGTGCAACTCACTTAATGGCTGCATCATTTTGCAACCCCAGTTGAGGTTGTACGTCAAGGTTATAAGTCCATGCTTAAAGGCCAAAAAAGCCCCTCCCTTTTTAAAGCTTGAGAAGGCACATAAGAATATAAATTTAAAATAGTGAGAGGAAATCTGAAGGTCACAGGTTCTTATCTAATGACAGGGGTTCTCTGCAAGTGAGGAGGAGCTTCCTACGAATGGCAGTCGTCCTCTGAGCTCCAGGAACACCATGGAGCTCCCGACCGGGTAGGGACTGCTGCCGGCCCCCATACCATCGAAGGGGGTCGAGAGTTGGACAGCCCGACCACCCAGGCATGTTTCGGGCTGATATTAGCCCGACAGGGTGGTCGGTGAAGAGCGGAGAGGAAAGAGGCTCGGAGGGCTGCAAACAGCAAGGAGAGAGCAATGGCGATGGCGTGGTGCGATTGCGCGGATGGCGCTGGCGCCGAAAACGCCGAAAGAAAAGCCGAAAAGCCAGAAGAGGAGTAAGGAAGAGGTGGTGAGAGGCTCCGGAGGCCCCAGAGACATCAAAGGGCTTAAGGGGGAGCAACGGGATGCAACAGGACACTGGAGTAATCAGCTGATAGGTGAGAAGGGCTGGGAAGCAGCCAGAGGCAGAGGCAGCCGGAGGATCAAAGGGAGATGCCTGCGGCGGCAGACGAACGGAGGGAGCCGCAGCCAGGGACTCCTGGGTTATTTTATCATTCCTGGCTGCTCCCATACCCCTCCAGGGCCCTGCTGACTCTAATGGGAGCTAAGCAGCTGGGCCAAGAATGCCCCCCCCCCATCCATCGGGGGGGCTGTATCCACCTGGAAACAGCTGAGCTGAACTTTCATCTACCCTCCACTATTTTTGCTACCTTTGCCTTCCCCCTACCACCTGGGATATTTAATCATTTCTTGCCCTCCCCCCCCCTGCCTCCAAGTACCAAGTACCACCTGGACACTGGAATATCCCCTACCCTCCATTGAGACTCTTCTATTTATTAACTTTCTACCCTCCATTCCACTGAGACTCTATTAACTACTAACTTTGCATCATCTGCACCCCTACCCTACTGGGACTATTACAACGTTTTAATTTATTCGAGGTCTGACCTGCTCCACCTGCGGGAGGCCCCTCTTTCGCAGGTATGGCCCTTGGCTCTCTCAAGGGCCAGCCTTGATGACGGGTTTGTGAATCCCGAGAGGTGGAAGAAGAGGAAGCTGAGGGGCTTTTTAGCTAAATGTTTTATATTGTTTTTAGGGGGTTCTAGGAAGGGAGGGGGGGATAACCAGGCCAGTGCCAGATGAACAGGTGAGTCCAGGAGGGAAGTGAGCGGAGTGCGGGGGGAGAGGGAACAAGTTATTCCAACAGAGGGTTGTTTGATTACAACAGTCGCGGGGAGGGGGGGATGCGAGGACAAAAGAAGATTACAAGGTTGGTTGGGAGACCGTGGCTGTTGGCTACGCCCGGTCGTTTGTACCAACCCCCGCAACCTAGGTGGCCAGGAACTACAGAGCCCGGGCCTACGGCTGATGCTTTGCAATGCAAGGTCCGTAACCAACAAGGCCCCCCTAATTAATGAGTTGATCTCTGAGGGGGAGCTGGACCTTGCAGGGATAACGGAGACCTGGTTGGGCCACGAGGGTGGTTTACCCCTCGTGGAAATGTGCTCACCGGGTTTCCGCGCATTCCATCAGCCTCGGGCCCTGGGTAAGGGTGGTGGGGTGGCGGTAGTCATACGGGAAGGTCTAGAGCCGAGGGAGTTCACTGTTCCTCAGATATACGGGTGTGAGTCCCTTGGTGTGAAATGGGGCCCAGGGAGGCAGTTGGGTTTGCTGATTGTATACTTGGCTCCTCGCTATACATCAGCGGCCCTGCCCGAGCTCCTCGAGCTGATCTCGGAGACGGCGGTTGAGATCCCCAGGCTTGTGGTTATGGGGGATTTCAACCTGCCGTCGACGGGAGCAGCGTCTGAGGTGGCTCGGGAGTTCATGGCTTCCATGACAGCCATGGGCCTGACCCAGTTAATTCAGGGCCCCACACACGAAGGTGGCCACACATTGGACCTTGTTTTTGTATCTGAGCAGTGGACGAGTGATCTGGGTATAGGGGACTTTGTTGTTACATCCCTGTCATGGTCAGATCACTCATGTCTCCGGCTGGACTTCCCTGGCGCTACCCCCCACCGCGAGGAGGCGGGACCAGATGGTCCAAGCTGGTACTGCCCCAAGCACCTGATGGAGCCGGATAGGTTCCAGACGGAGCTTGGGCCATTACCTGTAGCCCTGACCCATGCTCGGTCAGAGGACCTAGCAGCCGCCAGGAATAGGGCGGTGGCTGGGGCCTTGGACCGGGTTGCGCCTTTGCGACCTCTCCTGCAGCAGCGACCCACCCGGGCTCCTTGGTATACCGAGGAGCTGAGGGTGATGAAGCGCCATAGGAGATGTCTAGAGAGCAGGTGGAGGTCCTCATGCTCCGAATCTGATCGAACACAGGTAAGAGCCTACTTACGGACCTACCTTGTGGCATTAAGGGCGGCCAAACGTAGATATTGCGCTGCTCTTATTGCGTCCGCGGATAACCGCCCTGCCGCCCTGTTTAGGGTGACCCGCTCCCTCTTGTCACAGAGGTCGCAGGGGGCACCCTTGCAGGGCAGAGCAGAGGAGTTTGGGGAATATCTGCAGGATAAAGTCGCTCAGATCCGGAGCGGATGGGCCCCCCTCAGTGGACCGGACGGGCCGCCAACAGCGAGTCTTGTGAGACCATCCTGGGAGGAGTTTGATTCTGTTGCCCCCGAGGATTTGGATAGGTTGCGTGGACGGCTGCGACTCACCACATGTTTAATGGACCCGTGTCCCTCCTGGTTGGTACTGGCATCTTGGGAGGTGACCCGAGGCTGGCTTCTGGGCCTGGTGAATGCCTCATTGGGTGAGGGATCCTTACCCACCGCCTTGAAGGAGGCGGTGGTGAGGCCCTTACTTAAGAGGCCTTCACTCGACCCAATGGAGCTAGCTAACTATCGTCCAGTCTCCAACCTTCCGTTTCTAGCGAAGGTTGTTGAGAATGTGGTGGCGCAGCAGTTTCCACGACACCTTGACGAATCCGAGTATCTAGACTCACGCCAGTCCGGCTTCCGACCCGGGCATAGCACAGAGACAGCCTTGGTCGCGTTGGTTGATGATCTCTGGAGGGCCAGAGATAGAGGTTGTTCCTCTATCCTGGTCCTATTAGACCTCTCAGCGGCTTTTGATACCATCGACCATGGTATCCTATTGCGCCGGTTGGAGGGGATAGGAGTCGGAGGTACCGTTTTGCGGTGGTTCGGCTCCTACCTCTCCGACCGGAGGCAATGTGTGTTGACAGGGGGACAGAGGTCGACCCCGAGGCCACTCACTTGTGGAGTGCCACAGGGGTCGGTCCTCTCGCCTCTCCTGTTCAACACATATGTGAAGCCGCTGGGTGAGATCATCCGTGGTTTGGGGGTTGAGTATCACCTCTACGCTGATGATACTCAGCTGTATATTTCAACCCCAAACCACCCCAACGAGGCTGTCGAAGGGATGTCCCGGTGCTTGGAAGCCGTCGGGGTCTGGATGGGGGACAACAGACTTAAACTCAACCCCTCCAAGACCGAGTGGCTGTGGCTACCGGCACCTCGGTTCAGCCAGCTGATTCCATCGCTGGCCATAGGGGGCGAACAATTGCCCCCTGTGGAACGGGAGCGCAATTTGGGCGTCCTCCTTGATGCCCGGCTGTCAATGGATGACCATGTGGCAGCCGTGGCGAGGGGGGCGTTCCACCAGGTTCGCCTGGTGCGCCAATTGTGCCCCCTATTGGACCGGGATGCCCTACGCACGGTCACTCATGCGCTGGTGACGTCCCGCCTGGATTACTGCAACGCTCTCTACATGGGGCTGCCCTTGGGATGCGCCCGGAGACTGCAGTTAGTTCAGAACGCAGCCGTGCGGACTGTGATGGGGAGTACGAGGTACTCCCACGTAACACCTCTCCTGCGCGAGCTGCACTGGCTACCTGTGGTTTTTCGGGTGCGTTTCAAGGTGCTGATTACCATCTTTAAAGCGCTCCATGGCACGGGACCTAGTTACTTACGGGATCGCATCCTCCCACATACATCCCTGCGGCCAATTCGCTCACACAGGGAGGGACTTCTCCTGGTGCCGTCCACTAGGCAATGCCAACGGGCGACACCAAGGAGTAGGGCCTTCTCTGTGATGGGCCCAACCCTCTGGAATGACCTCCCCCCCGACATTAGAACCACTTCTGACCTCCGCTCCTTCCGGCAAAAGTTGAAGACTCACCTGTTCCGATTAGCAGGCCTGGCATAATTACAACTGTCCCTCCTGGCAAATGTATTATTATCTGGTTATCTTAGGGTTTTTTTAATTTGTTGTGTTTGTTTTAGGGATTTAAAACTTATATTTATATTAGCTTTGTACAGTTCTTTTAATTGCATTTTAACCTCCTCCAAACTGTACATATTTAACTATTTAACTTTTTTATTGTATTTTGTGATATTCTCTATGGACTGTACACCGCCCCGAGTCCCTTCTGGGAGAGGGGGCGGTCTAGAAGCACCAAATATAAATAAATAAATAAATAAATATAAATAAGTGACCAGCTTAAATCTTTGATACAATAAACTGTCTTTTTCATGTCAACTAGTTGAGTAGAGAAATAGAGCAAATAGACAGACTGAGGTGCTTTGTTTTAATGTTAGTTTCTCCCTTTTTAATTTTTTGGAATAAAATACAATTAGGTCCCCTACCTGATAAGGGCTAATTGCCTTGTTAGTTTAATTGAGACTGAAAAGCACCACAGCATATTTTTGATTAAACAAGTACTTTGCTAAAACCATACAAAAAATTAACAGAGATTTATAGGTTGTGTTGATATTCTATTTGGGGAGGGGCGGGGGACCACCCATGTTTAGAAAATGTGCAGCTACTCACCTGAGCTAGAAGTGGGTAAACAGAGAGAGATCGTAAGTGGTCCTGACCAACTTAAGCTTCAAACTACCCATGAACTGATATATGGTTTCCAACAAAGAAATTGAGCCTTCAACAACAACAACAACAACATATTTTGCTTGTCCCTGACATAAAGTGTTGTGTCACCCCCTACTTTGATGATGTCCTGATCGCTGCCCAGGATCGATCAGGACTCTCCAAAGTCCTCCGCTCTGTCCTGAAGCGTTTCTGGGCAGCTGGCCTCCGCCTTAAGCCCTCCAAATGCCAGCTAGGGGTTCCAGCCGTTGAGTTCCTGGGTTTCCTTATTGATCGGCATGGCGTCCATCCCTCCCTCTCGAAGATAGATGCCATCCTCTCCGCCCCTACTCCTTCTAACAAAGTTGGGTTGCAGGCCTTCCTTGGCCTCCTCAACTTCTACTCTTCTTTTATCCCACATAAAGCTTCCCTGGCGGAGCCTCTCCATAGGCTTTTAGACAGCTCCGCCACCTGGACATGGACTAGCCGTGAAGCGCATGCGCTCGCGGCTGTCAAACAGTCTTTGACGCGCCCACCCGTCCTGGCACAATACAATGAGTCCCTTCCGCTGCTCCTTGCCTGTGACGCCTCCCCCTTTGGCATCGGGGCTGTCCTGAGCCACGCGTACCCTGACGGCTCAGAAGCCCCTATCGCCTTTTACTCCCACACTTTGTCCAAGCCTGAGCGAAATTACAGCCAGCTGGACAAAGAGGCGCTGGCCGCCATTGCGGGGGTAAAACGTTTTCACCATTAACTATACGGCTGCCCCTTCTCCCTTCTTACCGATCACAAGCCCCTTTTGGGGATCCTAGCAGGGGATCGACCTACACCGCCCATCCTCTCCCCTCGCATGTCGCGATGGGCAGAATTCCTATCTGCTTACAATTATTCCCTCATCCATAAGCCCAGACGTCACATGGGCCACGCGGACGCTCTAAGCCGCTGTCCGCTTCCCCTGTGTCTCTCCGACCCTGCTCCCATAGAATCCATCTGCTTCCTGGACGACCTCCACCTTCCCATGACCGCCTCAGACATCGCCCTGTCTTCCCTCTCTGACTCTACGATCTCTGCTGTCCTAAACTATGTTCGCAGAGGATGGCCCCCTTCCTCTGTGGATGCCCGTTTCCTTCCCTTTTACCGATGCCGCACGGAACTCTCCTCGCTCCAGGGCTGCCTTCTGTGGGGCCATCGCGTGGTCATTCCTGACCACTTGCGCCAGGCCATGCTCACCCGCCTCCATGAAGGGCACCCTGGCATTGTCCGAATGAAAGCTCTGGGCCGAGGTTACGTGTGGTGGCCCTCCATGGACGCTGACATCAAGGCCTGGGTGCAGCGCTGCACGCCCTGCCAGCAGGTCCGTGCGGCTCTTCCCTCCGCCCCTTCCTGCGATTGGGAACATCCCAGGGCTCCATGGAGTCGCCTCCATATAGATTTCATGGGCCCTCTGGCCGGCACCTCCTTCCTTCTAGTTATCGATGCATGGTCCAAGTGGGTGGAGCTGTTTCCCATGGCCACCACCACCTCCGCGGCCACTATCCGCATCCTGGATTCCCTATTCACCACTCATGGTTTGCGGACGTCATTGTCTCGGACAATGGCCCCCAGTTCACCTCCCAGGAATTCCAGCAATTCCTTGCAGGGTTGGGCATTCGACATGCCCCAGTCGCTCCCTTTCACCCTGCGGGGAATGGCTTGGTGGAACGCGCGGTGCGTTCTGCCAAGGAGTCCCTTGCCCGCATGGCATCCCTTCCCTTACCTGCCAGGGTTACCACCTACCTCCGCTCTCAGCACTCCACCCCTTGCCCTGTCACGGGCAAAAGTCCTGCTGAACTCCTTCTAGGCAGGAAAATCTGTACCAACCTCGACCGCCTACACCCTCTTTATTCCTCTTCACCCCTTCCTTTTTCTCCCCCTCCTAGGGCTTTTCTAGTGGGTGAGAGGGTGTTTGCTAGAAACTTCGCGGGTGACCTGAAGTGGGTACCCGGGAGTATTACGGACATAATGGGGCCCTGTTCCTACAGGGTCCTACTCGGCGACGGACGACAGTGGCGGCGCCATATAGATCAGCTGCGGCGGCGGAATGACGACCGGCCTCTGGACAGGCCACCCACTCCGAATAGACCAGGCCCTAGCAACGCCGCCTGCCGGCCCAACAAACGCAACGAAGCTAGCTCCGAGCCCGCTTCCCCTGCCACGTTTAAATCCAGAAACTTACCTTCTGACTTTGGTGCACTCCTCAGGGTGGGCCCTCCGGAACAGCTCCGCCTGCACGCCAGATTGGACAGTCCTTCCACATCGACCACAGCCACTCCTTCCCTGAAAAGGTCTCTGGCGTGCGCTGGCGTCCCAGGTATCTACGGGACTATGTCTGCGCAGACCAGGGGAAAGGGGTGTTGTGTACCAAGGCTGTCCACCAGCAGGTGGCGCTGTCCCGGTCTGCCCTGATTGGCCCTTCCGTTCGGCGGGAGAATTCTGGTTACCCCATTGGTTACCCCGACTGACAGCTATCAGTATAAATAGCTGTCAGCCGGGGGTTTTGTTGCTCTGTTCTGTAAGTTACTGTTATGAATAAAAGGGTTAAACGTTCAGCAGCCTCCTCGTAATTCATTACCTCAGAACATAAAAGAAAGAGATACCTGAAGAGATTTATACAGAAGGCTCCAGCTACAATACAATAGCAGAGTTGGAAGGGACCTTGGAGGTCTTCTAGTCCAACCCCCTGCCTAGGGAGGAAACCCTGTACCATTTCAGACAAATGGCTATCCAACATCTTCTTAAAGTCTTCCAGTGTTGGGGCATTCACAACTTCTGGAGGCAAGCTGTTCCACTGATTTATTGTTCTCACTGTCAGGAAGTTTCTCCTCAGTTCTAAGTTGCTTCTCTCCTTGATTAGTTTCCACCCATTGATTCCTGTTCTACCCTCAGGTGCCTTGGAGAATAGTTTGACTCCCTCTTCTTTGTGGCAACCCCTGAGATATTGGAACACAGCTATCATGTCTCCCCTAGTCCTTCTTTCTCTTAAGCTAAACATACCCAGTTCCTGCAACCGTTCTTCATATGGTTTAGCCTCCAGTCCCCTAATCATCTTTGTTGCTCTTCTCTGCACTCTTTCTAGAGTCGCCACATCTTTTCTACATCGTGGTGACCAAAACTGAATGCAGTATTCCAAGTGTGGCCTTACCAAGGCATTATAAAGTGGTATTAACACTTCACGTGATCTTGATTCTATCCCTCTGTTGATGCAGCCTAGAACTGTGTTGGCTTTTTTGGCAGCTGCTGCACACTGCTGGCTCATATTTAAATGGTTGTCCACTAGGACTCCAAGATCCCTCTCACAGTTACTACTACTGAGCATGGTACCACCTAAACTGTACCTGTGCATTCCGTTTTTGTTGCCTAAATGTAGAACCTTACTCTTTTCACCATTGAATTTCATTTTATTAGATAGTGTCCAATGTTCAAGTTTGTCAAGATCCTTTTGTATCTTAAGCCTATCTTCTGGAGTGTTGGCTATTCTTGCTAGCTTGGTGTCATCTGCAAATTTGATGAGTTCCCCATTTATTCCCTCATCCAAATCATTGATGAAGATATTGAAGAGTACTGGGCCCAAAACAGAGCCTTGGGGTACTCCACTGCATACTTCCCTCCATGAAGATGCAGTTCCATTGAGGACTACACGTTGAGTGCGGTTCGTCAGCCAGTTACGAATCCATCTGGTGGTGATGCTGTTTAACCCACATTCGTCTACTTTATCTAGTAGTAAGTTATGTCTATCTTATCAAATGCCTTACTGAAGTCCAAGTAAACTATATCGACAGCATTCCTCTGGTCCACTAATCAAAGAATGCAATAAGATTAGTCTGGCATTATCTGTTTTTGACAAACCCATGTTGGCTTTTGGCTATTACTTTTTTTGCTTCTAAGTGTTCGCTAATTCGTTGCTTGATTATCTTTTCCAGAATCTTTCCTGGTATTGAGGTCAGGCTGATCGGTCTGTAGTTTCCTGGATCTGTTTTTTTCCCTTTTTTGAAGACAGGGACCACATCAGCTCTTTTCCAGTCCTCTGGTAGTATCCCGGTGCTCCAGGATCTCTGAAAGATATAGTTCAGTTGTTCTGAGATCTCGTCTGCCAGTTCCTTCAGAACCCTGGGGTGTAATCCACCCGGTCCTGGTGATTTGAACTCGTCTAGGGTAGACAGGTGCTCACTTACCATTTTCTTCTCTATTTCAACTTGTGTTCCTAATCTGATTTTTGTGGTGTTTTTGATAGGGTGGACTGTTTTATCCCTTTGTGTAATATTAGATGCAAAACATGAGTTAAATAGTTCTGCTTTCTCCCTGTTGCTTGTCACCTTCTTGCCACTTTCTCCCAGCAATGGACCAATTGTTTCCTTAACCTTTTTCTTGTTTTTAACATGTTGGAAGAAGCTTTTTCTGTTATTTTTTACTTTTGTGGCAAGCCTTTCTTCATTGTGAGCCTTAGCTTTCCTCACTTCATCTTTACATGCAGCTGAAAATAATGTAATGAGTACCAGCAACTCTTTGAAGGAAAAGCACTTCCCTGGTTACAGGTGGGGCTAAGGAACCTCCTCATCTAGCTAACAATATGACATTTGCATTTAATGGCCTTCATTGCATCTGAAAGATCAGTTCATTCAAGGAATTAATCACCAGGAATCATGAGGCTAATTTATAGATTACACACCTAAAGATTAAGGCATAAAATTAATTGAGTTAAAAATCTGAACCAAAAGGACATATTTTCAGCTTCCATTTAAGAAACCGAAACACATTAAGTTTGCTCCCTGGGTTTCAGGTAAAGGAGTTGGAAGATCACAAGCAGGAGATTCATATCTCCCAACCTGATGATCTCCAGAATTGATGAAGATCAATTCTGATGAAGTTAGACAGCATCACCACCAGATGGATTCGTAACTGGCTGACCAACCGCACTCAACGTGTAGTCCTCAATGGAACTGCATCTACATGGAGGGAAGTATGCAGTGGAGTACCCCAAGGCTCTGTTTTAGGCCCAGTACTCTTCAACATCTTCATCAATGATTTGGATGAGGAAATAAATGGGGAACTCATCAAATTTGCAGATGACACCAAGCTGGCAGGAATAGCCAACACTCCAGAAGATAGGCTTAAGATACAGAAGGATCTTGACAAACTTGAACATTGGGCACTATCTAATCAAATGAAATTCAATGATGAAAAGAGTAAGGTTCTACATTTAGGCAACAAAAACGGAATGCACAGGTACAGTTTAGGTGGTACCATGCTCAATAGTAGTAACTGTGAGAGGGATCTTGGAGTTCTAGTGGACAACCATTTAAATATGAGCCAGCAGTGTGCAGCAGCTGCCAAAAAAGCCAACACAGTTCTAGGCTGCATCAACAGAGGGATAGAATCAAGATCACGTGAAGTGTTAATACCACTTTATAATGCCTTGGTAAGGCCACACTTGGAATAATGCATTCAGTTCTGGTCGCCACGATGTAAAAAAGATGTGGAGACTCTAGAAAGAGTGCAGAGAAGAGCAACAAAGATGATTAGGGGACTGGAGGCTAAAACATATGAAGAACGGTTGCAGGAACTGGGTATGTTTAGCTTAAGAGAAAGAAGGACTAGGGGAGACATGATAGCTGTGTTCCAATATCTCAGGGGTTGCCACAAAGAAGAGGGAGTCAAGCTATTTTTCAAGGCACCTGAGGACAGAACAAGAAGCAATGGGTGGAAACTAATCAAGGAGAGAAGCAACTTAGAACTGAGGAGAAACTTCCTGACAGTTAGAACAATTAATCAGTGGAACAGCTTGCCTCCAGAAGTTGTGAATGCCCCAACACTGGAAGTCTTTAAGAAGATGCTGGATAGCCATTTGTCTGGAATGGTATAGGGTTTCCTGCCTAGGCAGAGGGTTGGACTAGAAGACCTCCAAGGTCCCTTCCAACTCTACTATTGTATTGTATTGTATTATAAGATCTCCAGAATTAATAAAGCTTCTTAGATGAGAAGCAAAACTTCTTCCTCCTCAAGGAAAAATAGCCCAGTTGCCTTTTGAAAAAGCAACTTGGGATCTCAAGAGAAGTTGCTGTATTCCCTCCCCCCCCCCCCAAAAAAAAAAAAAAGTAAAATCAATGACTTTGGAGGCCAGCAACCAAAGCTTTTGAAGACAGGTCAAATGACCTCCTGTCATTTTTGTTTTCCAGGAAGAATCCAGAGATGATTGGTGCTTATGCAAGAAATCAATAAGGCTCAAGGCAACTGTCTGTACTGAAGTTGAAAGCCAGAGGAGAATATTTGTCTGATGAGTCTCTGGTAATAATTGTTTTATGAGTCTGCTATACCCTCAGGAGTCAGGACTGACTGCTACTGGCTCCCTTCTGCTCCTCAAAACATAAGACGCACCATGCCTGAAGAAACAGAAAGTTCTTCCAAGCCAATATGAAACCCTTGAGAAGCTATCAGTAGAACACAAACACAATAGTGTCTTCACAACTGGCATTCAAAGGTACGCTACTTCTGAAAAGAGAAGTCAAATAGCATGATACTTTGCAGGCACGGAGGGTGGAGATGTCCCCATTGTCCCAGAATCACGTAACAAAGCAGTAAATGGTTTTTAGTCTTACAGTCAGTGATAAGGGGGACATCTCCAGCCTTCATGTTTACAAGATAGCATAAAATATCAGCTCCCATGTTCTGTGTTTCAGAGATACAGAAGGTTGCCCCCAGTCATTTTGTTCATAAAAGTCACCATATTTAAACTCTACTTTAAAGAGGGAAAAGAGAGTCGGTAGAGGGGCAAATTTTATGCATTTATCCATTCTGTTCCTTTTCCCTTCCCCAGCACACATATCGCCTAAAGGGCTACTGTATATCCAACGGAGCAAATAATAGCAATTTGAGTTAAAGCAACGCCTGCCTCTAAGCCTAAACCAAAAGGAGCATGTAGGGAGTTAACAAAAGAACCTCTCAGTCACCAGTCCACTGAAATTCTTAAGAAGTTTCTTTTGCTGTCAACGTATGTTTTATGGCTTATCCAGTGATCATTCGGTACAGTTGTATGCCCTGAATACATTAATTAAATCCCAATCTCCTTCAAGGTGAACAAGCTATTCATCCACAGAAAACAGTCTGGTAAACCCTGGTAAATGTTGAAAAAGCAGGAATTGATGCTTCAAATCTTTGTGAGCTATTTCTACCTGGTGTCAGCAAGTTGAGCTTCCAATTCAGCTCAAAATGTGACTTTTTCTCTTGTTCTTGTTTCCTTCCTTGTTTTTTTCCCCTCCTGTCTCTATCCCACTTTTTGTCTTGCCTTGTTTTGTGTTTATCATCCCCCAAAATTAAAATGAACAAAGCTGCTGCTTGAACTCAGGAAAGATGCGCTGATTTCTCCTTCTTTGACTGAGTTCTAAAGCCTGGTGTCCTATTTTGTGTTCTCCTAAGCCTCGGGGATGTGGTGGCTCAGTGGCTAAGTTGCTGACCTTGTTGATCAGAAAAGTTGGCAGTTCAGCAGTTTGAATCCCTAGCACTACGTAACAGAGTGAGCTCCCATTACTTGTCCAAGCTTCTGCCAACCTAGCAGTTTGAAAACATGTAAAAAATGCAAGTAGAAAAAATAGGAACCACCTTTGGTGGGAAGGCAACAGCGTTCCGTGCACCTTTGCCGTTTAGTCATGACAGCCATTTTACCATGGAGACAACTTTGGACAGCACTGGCTCTTTGGCTTTGAAACAGAGATGAACACTGTTGGGAATGGGAACAACTAGCACATATGTGCAAGGGGAATCTTTACCTAAGCTTCCCTCCCAAGAAGAAAAGACCTTGTCCCCCCTAACATATTTACAAACAATTCATGTGAAGAGGAGGAGGAGGGGGTGGAGGTGGAGGAGGAGGAGGAGGAGAAGGACTGAAGCCACCTCATTTTAACTATTCACAAGATTTCAACTTGGGTAGTCCTTGATTTATGACTGCAACTGGGATCAGAATTTCTGTTGGTAAGCAAAGAGACTGTTAACGTGAATCACACCTGATTTTGTAACTTTTTTGCCATGGTTAAGCAAATCACTGCAATTGTTAAGTGAATCACATGGTTGTTAAGTGAATCACATGGTTGTTAAGTGAATCTGGCTTCCTCCCATTGATTTAGCTTGTCAGGTCATCTGGGAAGATGAGAAATGGTGATCACATCACTCTGGGATGCTGCAACCATTGTAAGCACATACCGGTGAGGGAGCCCAAGAGCTGCAGTGGCACAGCGATTAGAATGCAGTACTGCAGGCTACTTCTGCTGGTCACTAGCTAACAGCAGTTTGGCAGTTCAAATCTCATCAGGGGAGAGGGGGCGGTCTAGAAATTTAATAAATTATTATTATTATTATTATTATTATTATTATTATTATTATTATTATTATTATTATTATTATTATTAAGGTTGACTCAGCCTTCCATCCTTCCAAGGTGAGTAAATGGGGACCCAGATTGTTGGGGGAAATATACTGACTCTGTAAACCGCTTAGAGAGGGCTATAAAAGTACTGTGAAGTGGTATATATGTCTAAGTGCTATTCCTATTTTGATCATGTGACCATGGAATGGGTCAAAATTGTGAGGACTGGTCATAAGTCACTTTTTACAGTGCCATTGTAACTTTGAATGGTTGCTAAATGAGTGGTTGCAAGTTGAGGACAACCTGTATGCCTGATTTTTCATTTTCAGGGAAGACTACAACTTAACCGGACTAGGATCTGCTTTTTTACTTTTCATGACTTCTCTGTGAAAGGGCTGCAATATCCCTAAGTGCATTTTCTTCTTGATTTCACAGCCTAGTAATTCATTAAAAGAGTTACTTTGAAGGTGAGATGAGGAGCAGTGGGAACCATTGACAAGAGACCAACCTTACACCTTTATTCCTGTCCCTAATAAGTCTCACTAAAGGAATCCCAAATTGGTGATAGGCAGCCTATGAGGGTATACATACACTTCCTTCTCCTCATAGAGGAGAGGTAATAATAATCAAGGCACGGATCAGCTCCCTCCTGGTCTTGTTTCATCACATTTTTCCCCTCACATTAAAGTTGTCTTTGCACAGTGGATTAGTCACACACTGTAGCTACCAGGTTGCTAGCCAGTATGAGCCGCAGATTAGCTCTTGAAGAGCAATGCAGCTTCTGTGTTCAAAGCTCCCGATAGAATTCTTCTCCATCTATCTGTGTTATGTATGTGGCTGAATCTCAAACTGGAACAAATTGATGTGGATATTTTGAAATGAGATTCCTGTAAAATGAATCAAAGCAGAATCTGATGAGGCATCGCTACTAATCTGAGAACACTGATATTTTATTTGCTGCTGAGATTTACATGCCACTCCACTCCCAACAACTCCAAGTACCATACCATTTCAGCTTCAAAGGAAGGCAGAGAGGCATAGGCAGATGTTTTCACAAACATAAATCACAACATCAGAATACATTTCTAGAAAATATGTTCAATATAAGGCAATGTGCAGCAGCAAAACAAATGATCGACACCACTCCAACCTCTCTTCTCCAGGAAGGACCGACACAGATAATTCCTAAAATAATCTCTTAAAAACATGAGTCTTAATGACATTCTGAAATTCTATCAGCATCAAGGGAATTCTATTCCAGAGAAAGAAGTTAGCTATAAAGAAGGTTTGCCTCAATAGTCTTGATGGCAGCACTTCAAGGGAGCTGGGACCCAGAATAAGTCCTCTCTTTCTGATCTTAATGGATGGGCAGATGCTACCGGAAGTAGACAGTCTCTAAAATTCAGATATGCTAAACCATGTCCAAACTTGGCAACTTTAAGACTTGTGGCTCTGCTGGCTGGGGAATTCTGGGAGTTGAAGTCCACAAGTCTTAAAGTTGCCAAGTTTGGACACCCCTGATGTAGGATTTAAAGATGGGAAACAGCAACTTGAATTGCATTCAGAAGCTCAGTAGTTCCAAAAGAACTGAACCCTATGGTTGAAATGAGGGATGAGGGGTGGGCTTCAAAAATTTCAGCAATGGGTTCTCTGCTCAGTTGTTGGCCGGGTGTGGCCATGGTGGGTGTGGCCTAGTCAGCCTCCTGCACCACGATGTGTGGGGTGGTTGTTTTCGCCTTCCCCAGGCTCCGGAGGCTTTCTTTGAGCCTCTGGGAGGGCAAAAACTCTCTCCCCTGGGCTCCAGAGGCTTTCCATGAGGCCCATTTTTCCCCTCCCTAAGCCTCCATGTGGGCCCTGCACTTCTCTCACATCCAAAACAGGCTGCGTGGAGATTTCTGGGAGGGGCTTGGTGTGGTGGCAGGGGTGTGGTGGCAGGGGTGGGGCAGGGCCAGCCATGGGTGGGCTTTGGAGGTTTTCCGAACCAGCCATAATGTTAGTTACTGATTCTCCTGAACCCGGGCAAACCCATAGCAGCCCACCCCTGGTCACGCCCATACCTACTCAAGACATTGCATTCTATAGCAACTATAACATCTGAGAGGTCTTAACAGATTGTAATTTAGAACACATGACTATAGTTCAGCTGAGGGGGTGTCCAAGAATTTATCCTCAAATTCTTAACATAATAATTTCTGTCAGGCTCTAGATGCATGAAATTCAACTTTCGGAATTCTCACCCAGCAACACAATTTCTGAAACGTTAAGCAATTCATAAGTTAGAGGCCAACAAATTTGCTTCTGTGGGGAAACAATTTTCTCCCTGCATGAACTAGGGGCTCAAACATAGGGGTTGAGTCTGTTTCATACATCCTTCTAAAGCTGTACTCTCATTGGCAATCAGAGCTAATACACCCTCTCCATTTAGAAGGAGATTGAGGTATCCTTACTAAATGGCCTGTTCCTGGGTGTTTTGAAGATAGTAGTAACATTTGTATTTATACTTTTAGCTTATAGAAACTATTTGGTACCCCCAAGGAATTGTTAATTTTTTTCCTCTCATATATGTCCATATTATCATTATGTAATATGCATTATTACATAGGTAAGCATTAAAGAGGCACAATGGTTAAATGGTTAAAGATGCTCATCTCACAGCCCAGGTTTGAGACCTAAGTGCCTCACAACGGGGTAAGCTCATGTTTCGTGCCCCAGCTCCTGTCCACCCAGCAGTTCAAAAACATGCCAATGCAAGTAGATTAATAGATACTTCAGTGGGAAGGAAACAGTGTTCTGTGCACCTTTGATGTACAACCCTGCTAGCCAGATGACCATGGACAACACTGGGCCCCTCCAGTTAAGAAACAGAGATGAGCACTGTGCCCTAGAATTGGACACGATTCGACAAGGAAACCTTTACCTTTTAAAACAACAATAGAGTATTGGACCTTATGTTTTGTGACTTGATCTTGGACTAAAAATAAATAAGGAGTGCTAGTATAAGACCTTCAAGATGATTCTGGGAAGCGACGTGTAGTATTTTAATTGGACTTTTCAATCAAAATAGTTTATAGCAGTGTTTCCCAACCTCAGCAAGTTGAAGATGTGTGGATTTCTGCTTTATAGGAAGGATGTTAAATTCTCCTAACAAGAAGCTGCAAATATTTATCGGCTATTTTTTCCCCCTAGGAGTCTGAGAAATTGACAACTGAAACAAATAAGGTGACAATCAGCAAACCATAATGCCTGGTGGTTAAACTGAAAGTAAATAAATGCCTGGCTCTCGATAGCATTCAATAAGCTCTAGAGAAGATGGTGGTGAAAGATGACACTGTGACTACTCCCAACAAATAAATATATATATAATGCCTAATATTCATAGGTCTGCATATATTCTCCCCTTACTAGAGAGGTTGCCAGGGAGGGCAGACGATTTTTATGTAGGCTTTCTCCTCCAGGACTCAAACCTGTCTACCATGCACGCAGTGGCAAAATTCTATGTTGCTGCAATGTCCACAAGAAAAAAAAAATGATTTCAGAATTATAGCTGTCATCTTGTACCAATTATTTGGACATATCTCTAACAATTTCTGAACCACTGCATTTACTCCCATACTTATTGGCTTTTCACCTACGTAAACCAGGGAGTGACTTGAACCATTTGAAAGCATGTATGTTATTATCCACTTTTAATATCAGTACTTTTAAAATATATTTTAATGTCAGTACTTTTTAATATACTGTAAAAAGTAATGTCTATTGCTGGTCTTTGACTGTAATATAGATGCTATTGTTATTGTCCCTTCATCATAGGACCAGAGCAGGGACGTGCGGTCAGGGGAGGCAGGGGAGGCAGAGCCTCACCTCTCTTCATGAAATAATAGTATATAATATTATATACTATATATATATATAATATTATCAGTGACGTGCGGTGAGGTTTATGGCTGGTGAGGTTGGTGACGGCAATATGCAGTTGCGAGGAGCGCACAAAGTCCAGCAGAGGCAGGAAGGTTCTCGTTGTTCCCCAGCCGCTTTCGAGGACTGTGGACCGTGAGCCGGCGGAGCACGCTCAGGAAGGCGGGGAATGGGATCGCGTGTGCTGGAGGCTGAGGCAGCCTGAGCGTTCAGCACACGTGGTCCCATTCCCCGCCTTCCTGATGACGTCACCAGCCTCACCAGCCATAAACCTCACCGCACGTCACTGGACCAGAGAATGGCTGGTGTGATGCCAATTTTAAAACAGGGATCTGTGGACATCCAGGAAATCACAAGTCAGGCCCCAAGTTAGCTTAACATCTGTTCCAATAATGTTGGAACAAAGCTTCATTAAAAGTAAACACAAGTAAGCATACCAAAAGGACATGACTTGCCGAATCAAAATCAACTTGACTTCTGCAAAAGTAAATACTTTCTCGGTAACCTTTCAGAGTTCTTGGGGAGTTTCATGAAGCATATGGAAGCGTGTTTTCTCTTACTACTTGTTTCCTTTGGCTTTTCCAAAGACTTTTTACAAAGCTCCCTTATCAAAGCTCCCCAAGCAAAGTTGGACCACATAGAATCAATAGAGAATTCCCTTTTATGAGTTAGCAGCTGGCAAAAGAACTGGGAGCAATTGGTAGAAAGAAATAAGACAGATTTTTGTGACAGAGAGAAATAAACATTAGCGTCCTCCCTTACCTAATATTCATTTTCTTAATTTAAAAGGGGGGGGATGGGAACTTTCCTGAATATAGTTTTGGAAAGTTTTGTTTTGTTTTAAATCACTGAACTGATGTTAACATCAGCTTTGATTATTTGTTGCATTTGTGTATGTGGCTGTCAGTTCTGCTATTCTGATTATGCCGGTGCTGCTTTTTATATCCAGAAATGCTGGCACTGCTAACATAGTATTTGATTATCTTGATTATTATAATTTTGAGAGTTATAATTGATTCAAGTTATTACTTTGACACCCCTTTTGATCATCCAGAAATAATGCATGCCAAAGGGTTGTTAGCACTCCTCGGGTTGTCATAATGTCTGCATGTTTTGATTGATGATGTCTTCAGTTTACACTGTCACCATTCTCATTTTTATAAACTTCTTCAATGGCCTGAATCTTTCTTGGATAATGAGGCACTGGCAATAATGGTGGGTATTCTTTGGGAAGAGTTACGAAGGAAGGAAGGAAGGAAGGAAGGAAGGAAGGAAGGAAGGAAGGAAGGAAGGGGAAAGGAAGGAAGGAAGGAAGGAAGGAAGGAAGGAAGGAAGGAAGGAAGGAAGGAAGGAAAAATAGCATTGTTGGATAAATCAATAAAAGGTGCACAGTCATCATGGGGAAGGAAGGAAGGAAGGAAGGAAGGAAGGAAGGAAGGAAAATAGCATTGTTGGATAAATCAATAAAAGGTGCACAGTCACCATGGGGAAGGAAGGAAGGAAGGAAGGAAGGAAGGAAGGAAGGAAGGAAGGAAGGAAGGAAGGAAGGAAGGAAGGAAGGAAAAATAACATTATGTTGGATAGATCAATAGAAGGTGTACAGTCACCAGCATGTTTTCATGCCAACCTGGCTGACGACAATTAGCATTGTTTGATGGATGAATAATTAAGCATAATTTTGTCCCAGAGATGCTCGAATTTCATTCTGACTTCAATGTCATTCTTGCTCTGAGTAATCAATGGTTTGTGAGAGCTGGATCTCCTGTTAGGAATAGCAAGTTGTTTTAATGAGGGATGCTAACTGCTTGCCACTTTTGGCTCCCAGTGATGGATTGAAGAATCAGTCCAGCAAAAACCAATCAAGACACCACAGAGTCATCTGGCTGAAAAGGATGAAATAAGAATTTTGCAGTGCATGATTTTTAGAAGCTCCTCATACTGCTTTTGTTTACTTGCTTGCACCCAATGGGACATTTGCAGGGTCAAAAACTGTTTTGCCTCTTCACAAAGAAATGGTTCCCCCTTGTTTTCCATTGACAATTATCATCAGCATATAGTTTGCTAGGAACCCAATCTCCCATTTAGCAGAGCAGATTTCTGCGCTGGAGAATTTATGTCTGGCAGATTTATGTGTGAATTCTAATTAGAATAATTTAAATATAAATCCAATCTTCCAGTTAAGGGCAAAAGGGATTTTATTTACATTTGAAAATATACCCAGTCGTGGGACTTTCGTTATTTTTCTTCTCACAGTTTAAACAACCCATTCACTCTCATCAGCACAGGACTTTCCTAAGAAGTCGCTTATTCTTTATAGCACATCCTGGAATAACCCATGGCAAAATAATAATTAAAAAAACCAACCATAACCAATAAAGTTATTATTCTGTTCTGTTCTATTCTATTTTATTCTATTCTTTCTATTCTACTCAACTCTACTCTACTCTATGCTTATACATGTCATTCAGAGTAGTCTTTAACTGTTTTAAAAAGGACTAATGTCTATAATTTGTTTTGTCCACAAACCGGATTCTCGGTGAAGCCCAGCCTCCGAAAGCTTTATGCCACACCAAGAGGAAACTAAAAGAAACAAGTCATCATTTTAGGAAGGCGTGGGAGTGTTTTTGCATGAGAAACCCTCATTCAATGGGGAGTATGGGAATCAGTGTGACAGATTTTCCTTCAAATTGGAATAACCTTGTAATCAGACAACAATCAGGGTTCCTGTAATGTCTTCCTTGCATGGATGAGGAGAGGATAAGTGAGAAAACTTCTTAGTTTAATCACCGGCTCATCCCATTGTTGCCTACGCCATTATTAGAAGCAGTCAGAAAAGGGTTTAGGGGTTATCTTATCTTCCTGACTGACCTAGGAGCTGCATTTTCTTTTATAGGAAGAATCTTATTCTTTTCTTTCCTATAATGGTCATCCCATTACGATTATTCATAAAGATGCATTCACTAACGAATGTTTGTTCATTTCTTAGATCATATTTCCTATTCTGTCAGGAAATTTCTCCTTCGTTCTATGTTGCTTCTCTCCTTGATTGGTTTCCACCCACTGCTTCCTGTTCTGCCCTCAGGTGCTTTGGAGAATAGCTTGACTTTCTCTTCTTTGTGGCAACCCCTGAGATATTGGAACACTACTATCATGTCTCCCCTAGTCCTTCTTTTTCATTAAACTAGACATAACCAGTTCCTGCAACCGTTCTTCATACGTTTTAGCCTCCAATCCCCTAATCATCTTTGTTGCTCTTTTCTGCACTCTTTCTAGAGTCTCCACATCTTTTTTTACATTGTGGCAAACAAATTGGATGTAGTATTCCAAGTGTGGCCTTACCAAGTCATTATAAAGTGGTATTAACACTTCATGTGCTCTTGAGTCTATCCCTCTGTGATGCAGCCTAGAACTGTGTTGGCTTTTTGGGCAGCTGCAGCAAACTGCTGACTCATATTTAAATGGTTGTCCACTAGGACTCCAAGATCCCTCTCAAATTACTACTATTGAGCCAGGTACCACCTATACTATATCTGTACATTTGGTTTTTTCTTGCCTAACTGTAGAATCTTACTTTTTTACACCATTGAATTTCATCTTGTTAGATAGCGCCCAGTTTTCAAGTCTGTCAAGATCCTTCTATATATTAAGCCTATGATTATAGTATATCACGGGAAAGAGTTTTTTTCTGATTTACTGACCATCTTCCAAACCAATAGTTGGCAAATTAGGATATTTCTTGAGTGGAATGTCAGATCGCAAAGATCTTTGTGGATTGGAATATATCCATACCCCAAATGGATGTGGAAGTTTGATTTGGAAGGTTGAGATATTTCCACATTCAAAACATCCAATCAAAAATCACCTGACTTTAGACTTGTGAGATAGGTCAGACAAGAAGCCCAGCCAAATGAGCCAATTTACTTTATGTTAAGGTTACGTTAATAGATCTTGCAAATCTAAAAGTATATGTCTCCCTCCTCCCCTTTACAGCCCAAGAAACTGGAGAGAGCCCATTCTGAGCCATTCACCCTATCCACATTCCTGCTGCAGGCTACGTTGCCTTTTATCTGACTATTCCATGGACTGCATCTTTTCTTCCTGTCTCTCAAGGCCATCCCCATATGCCATTTTATCTGGGCAGGCTCTTGCACAATCCTATATAGAAAACCTGATTAGCCTCTAGCATATTGTATCAATCAGAAAGAGACATATCGACCCAAAAGCACAGTTCTGCTCAAGGTATCTGGGCTTGCCATTACAATGTTTCCTTCTGTGATTATGAGCCAAACGTAGAAATTGTGGAGAAATGGGGTAACCATGGCAATTTATGGCAGGCAAGAAACTTTCATCAAGGTTCTCCCATTGCCTTGAGGTCTCTTTACGGCTCCTTCCAATGAGTAGCAGCCACTCACACTAAGCTAATTAAAGACCTGTTTCACACTAGAGAGAGCAAATGTTACTGAGGATTAATTGATTTTCCATCCACTTCTCCTTCTGCCTGGACAAAGCAGAGCAGGCGTTCCACCTCTCTCCGCTCCATCTAAGTCAAGTGCCACCTTTTACATGCAATTAATTTCACTTTTTCATTAGCAACCAACTCTGGAACGGGATGAAGTGCCTCTGGTGCTGTTCTTTGAATATCCTCGGCTTCCTTAGACGATGAAAAAGGCATTTGCTGTTCTAAAAAATGTCCATTTGCTTCCTATGGGCTAAATCCTTTGCTATTATACCTTTATTCTCCATCTCTTCTTCTCTGCCACTTCCACCATCATATATTTTATATTGCTTTAACTACATTGCAAATTTTAAAATTTAATCTTGTCTTTTTTTAAAAAAAAATATCAGTCAGCTCCCAATTGTGATTGCTAAATAATAACTATTAGTTTTCTGAGTATAGCCGCGGTGGCACAGTGTTTAGAGTACAGTACTGCAGGCTACTTCTGCTGATCACCGGCTGCCAGCAGTTCAGCAGATCGAATCTCACCAGGCTCAAGATTGACTCAGCCTTTCATCCTTCCGAGGGGGGTAAAATGAGGACCCAGATTGTTGGGGGCAATAGGCTGACTCTGTAAACCGCTTAGAGAGGGCTGTAAAAGCACTGTAAAGCAGTATAGAAGTCTAAGTGCTATTGCTATAATTTTATTCCACGCATAGGTAAAAGATTGGGTAGTTTTGCTACTTTCCTCTCAAAATCTTAAGAAGCTTGTTCAGCAATCTTGAGAAGACCTGCTTGCCAGCTTGGCTGAACGAACCACAGAAATTTGTTGAAACAAGCAGGTTCTTCAACTCTGGGGGAAAAAATGAAATGAAGTCTAATGAAGAGAGGGACTAGGGGTGGCATGATAGCAGCCTTCCAATATTTGAGGGTCTGTCACAAAGAAGAGAGGATCAACCCATCTTCCATCACCTGAGGGCAAAGCAAGACGTAATGGGTGAAAACCTATCCCAGAGTGATCCAACCTAGAATTAAGGAGAAATTTCCTGTGAGAACCATCAATCAGCGGAATGGCTTCAGAAGTTGTGGGTGTTCAACCACTAGAGCTTTTTAAGAAGAGATTGAATGGCAATTATTCCGCCAAAATGTCAAGAGCAAACCCTATTTGCTTATTGCTAGTTCAAGCATGGCCTTTCATTCTGGAGATAGTAACCACTGATGGTCCTATTCTTTGTGGATCCTCTAGTAAATGGCAGCAAATCCAGAGGTGGGTTCCTACTGGTTCAGACCGGTTCAGCTGAGTAGGTAGTAACTCGGTCGCCCACACCTCCGAACTGGTTCTATCGACAGTGCTGTAGGCGCAGCCATCTTGTTTTTTGCTTCTGTGCATGCACAGAAGCCATTTTTCACTACTGTGCATGCATTCGTAGTGCGTATCAATCACGTGAGCGCCAGAAGCATACACCCGTCCAAAGTGCATCCCTGAGCAAACCAGCAGTAAAACAATCCAGAACCCACCTTGGAGCAAATCCCATCATTTGATGACGCATTGTGGTAAAAAACATTTTTTTAGCAATCCTACATTTCTTCAGATTTAGTTTCCATTCAAATAGCCTCTTTAGATCCTAACCCTAAAGGCTTTCCTTCTCTAAGCCACTCTGAAGGACTTGAGTATTAACAATGGGACATTTTTTTAAAAAAATCAATGAGCAAACATCAATGTAAAGTTTCCTAACGATGCCATTCCTGATTCATAATAAGCGAGCCAATGTCTTAATACAAAAACCAATGATTTATTAACAGCTTCATTAGGCATTCTTCATTAGGCAATATTTATTCACAGCCATTTTTTTGCTCTCTTTATCTGCTTCTGAACTTTGCCCCTGTTCCTTTCCTCCCCTCAATCTGTGTCATAAATCACGTTACCCAATGGATACACCCATCTCAACCCAGCTACTGTAATCTGAGATCCGGCTCCGCCGACGGTATGCATGGAATGTCAACATGGAGACATGTTCTACATCAGTTACGATCCTGAGCCACAATAGTTAAAGGCTGTGTTCCCCACAAAGATGCAGCCAGACTGGCTAGCTTTATTTTTATAGGCCCTCTTGGCCCTTCTTGCACACAAGAGCATAATAACAACGTTGAACTACAATTGACACACAGGAAACATTTCGCTGTGGGGGGTTCAATTACACAGCAGACAGGATCCTGCCTGGGTATCCCTGGCTGCAAAGTACACCATGACAGATGGCACACGCTGACTGCAAATCAGGAAGGAGAAACACACTGTGATTAGCGGGTCCTTTTGAAATAACCTTTCGACAGAAATCACAGGGTACTGTGCTAAACAATCAGCCTAACTGGAAAACAAGGCAGCCTTCAAAAGGGGGGAAAGAGGACAAGGATTTAAACTAAAAAAAACAAAACCCAATAGTTTCTTCTTTACTTTCTATTAACATGTAAATACAGACAGGCCTTGACTACAACCATTTGGGGTTTCTTAAAATAATTTTTTATTTTATTTTAATACAAGCAATCCATTTCCCATTAAACAGTGTGTCATCTGCATGCAAATATTTTGTGCAATAACAGTTAACATTTACAGTCATATTCATTATTTTATCAATCCTTAGGTGTCTGATACTATAACAATCCTCTTCTTAATTTATTTAACTCTATTAGCACTATTGATTCTATTAATACGTTTTCTACATTTTACTCCTCTACTTTTATTTCTAAGTCTTATATTTGTTCTCTAACTATCGAAAAAATGGTTCCCATGTCATATAATAATCCATTTGTTCTTTCTCTTTAATTGCCAGTGTTAATCTGTTCATTTTTGCACATTCGAATATTTTCCTAATCACATTCTCCTCTGTAGGAATCGCTTCACTTTTCCAATTTTGTGCAAATACAATTCTAGCTGCGGTTATTTACATGGATAACCAAAAATACATTTTCTTTGCTATAAGTTTCTGATAAAATCCCCAGCAGGAATATTTCAGATTTCAAGTCAATATGTTGTTGCATCATCTTTTCCAACCACGTGTGTATTTTTGCCCAGTATTTTTTTGCTTCTACACACGTCCACCAAATATGATAATACGAGCCAGGTGTCTGATGACATTTCCAAAACTTAGCTGATTTATCTTTAAACTAACAACCATTTGTTTAGTGACCGTTCAGTAAAGTGACCATTTTTCACACTTATGACCTTTGCAGCATCCCCATGCTCACATGATCAAAATTTGGACGCTTGGAAACTGGTTGACATTTATGACAGGTGTGGCATCCCAGGGTCATGTGATCACCATTTCCAATCTTCTGACAAGCAGAGTCCATGGGGAAAACACATTGACTTAACAACCGTGTTACTAACTTAACAACTGCAGGGATAGCAACTGTGGCAAGATGAGTCATAAAATGGGGCAAAACTCCCTTAACAACTGCCTGGCTTAGCAACAGAAATTTGGGGCTCAATTGTGGTCATAGGAACCAATTTCATTGTATTTATTTTGTACAATGACAGTAAAGGCTATACTATATGAAGTCGAACACTATGGGTATGTCATCAATTGACATCTTTTGTTCTAGCCTTTTCAGGGGTGGGTTCCTGCCAGTTCTAACCTCTTCTATAGAAGAGGTTCCACAAATCTACAGTGCCGTTTAGAACCGATTCCAGCTCCCTCCCCCCGCCTGTCTGCACATCATCAAGATGAAGAGCAAGAGGAGGAATTCTGGGAGTTGAAGTCCACAAGTCTTAAAGCTATCAAGCTTGAACACCCCTGGGGGGTTTTTCTGAAGGGTTAGGGGTGCAAGGGTCTTGTAACTTGACAGCTTTAAGACTTGTGTGCTTCAAATGCCAGAGTTTCTGAGCCAACCTTTTATTTGCTAAGCAAAAGCGTTGTTAAGTGAGTTTTACCACATTTTAAAAGTTGGCCACGCCCACCAGGTCACATGGCTGACAAGCCACTCCCCACCCGGTTACTGGCCAGCAAGCCACTCCCACCCGGTCACATGGCCGGCAAGCCACTCCCACAAAGCAGGCCACACCTACAGAAGATTTTCTAAAAAAATGTGAAACCCACCACTGAGCCTTTTCCATCAGGAGTAAGAGGTTGGGCTTGGTTTGGGATCTGGGTCAGTGTTAAGGGGAGATGAAATCACTAGAGTAAAACTCTCAAGTTTTACATTATAGGTAGTCCTCAACATACAACCATAATGGAGCCTGTCTATTACAATCAAAAGTCATGACTTTCATATTTGATCACCATTTTTTGCAGTGGCCTTTAAGTGAATGTGTTGGTTGTAGGTGTAAATACTGTAGCTATTAAGTCTATGACTGGGGTCATTAAATGAAACCATTGTTCGGTATGGTGTGATTTTGCCAAAAACCTGATGTAAAACATGGTCACTTGACTGCAGGAACCTGAAAATGGCCATAAATCCTCCCACTTATGATTGCATGACTGTAACTTTGTTGCTTGTATCCTTACGATTTATATTGATACGGATTGTTCCCTGATTGCTTATTTGTACCCTATGACTATCATTAAGTGTTGTGCCTTATGATTCTTGACGTATGTATCTTGTCTTTTTATGTACACTGAGAGCAGATGCACCCAAAACAAATTCCTTGTGTGTCCAATCACACTTGGCCAATAAAGAATTCTATTCTATCCTATCCTATCCTATCCTATCCTATTCTAAATGTGTCCACATTACCCAGCAACTAAAGTTCAATCATATGATTGCCAAGGGACACCCAACCATCAGAACTTCAAATCCAGGTAAGTAGCCCAAAGAATAGGTTCGCTGTAACTTCAAGCTATCATAACTCAAGGACTACCTGTATTGTTTTAGGTTCATTTATATTGAGAATTAAGAATCTGTGGCTCTCAAGGAGTTCCTGGAAAGCAACTTCAAGCATCCTTCACGATTAATCAATTAGTGCTTGCTGGGAGTTCAGAAAGCTTCTATTTCCCCATTTGTTATTTCTATTTTTTTCCCAAGGAGTTGTAAGCAACGTATATGACTTTCCACTCAAAATTATATTCATAAAAGTCCTAGGAGTTAAACTATGGGAAAACAAAAGTTACCCAAAGAGTGTCACAACTGGATAAAATTGTTTTTCATTTAATTATTTCATTTTGCTTTATATATAAGATCTATATAGCTACCCAACGCAGACAAATGTAATTTTGGGTGGCTCACATCAATAAGAAAAAAACAAAAATACAAATCACAATTAAAATCACAACAAATGCAGTTTATAAGCATGGTGAACCCACAATATACATTGCACTTGTCCAAGTAGGAATTCTTATTTAGGTGGCCCTACCACCCAGGGGGGTGGGTCATTTTTTAAAAAGCTTTTCTAAAATAATTTTGGTTTGAACCAATCAAGTGTAAAGAGAGATCATTCCAGAGGACAGGAATCTTGGGTTCAAATCTATTGAAACCCAAGGTTTCACAATCTTATTTTCTATTCACCATGATTGTTCTTGCCATATTTCTCTTTGTGGTGTTTTTGTCAACACAGCGCGCTCACAGCAAACTGGTACCAGCCAGTATAGGAAGCCACCCCGGGTATAAATCTTTCCATTCCCCACCATCCAGTCAGACCTAAAGAAGCTTCTTCAGTGAGAAGCAAAACATCTTCAAAGAAAAACAAGAAAGTCCAGTTGCCTCTTGAAAAAAGGCACCTTTGGGAAAACATGCAAGATTTAAAATATTTCATATTATGGTTCTTGAACATCCTTTGTGACTATCTGAAGCACCCATAATAATAATAATAATAATAATAATAATAATAATAATAATAATAATAATAATAATAATAATAATAATAATAAATTTATTTCTTAGCCGCACCCTCTCCCGAAGGACTCGGGGCGGCGTACAATAAAACACATAAAAAACAATATGGACAATACACACACAGAATAAACGAACACGCATACATGGAGGAGGTATGAAGATAAGAAAAGACAGTTAAAACATAGTTTAAAATCCCCTAATAAAAGTCTAAAAGTCACAAAAATTAAAAAACCCGTCAGGAGCAGTGTGAACGAACTATGGTTGAGCCAGGCCAGCTACTTGAAATAGGTGCGTCTTGAGCTTTATCCGGAAGGCGCGGAGGTCAGAGGTAGTCCTAATATCCGGGGGAAGGTCATTCCACAGGGCTGGGCCCGCAACAGAGAAGGCTCTACTCCTAGACGCCGCCCCCCGACATTGTCTGGTGGACGGCACCTGGAGGAGTCCCTCTCTGTGCGAGCGAATTGGTCGCAGGGATGTATGGGGCAGGATACGATCCCGCAAGTAGCTAGGTCCTGAGCCATGGAGCGCTTTAAAGATCGTTATCAAGACCTTGAAACGCACCCGGTAGACCACAGGGAGCCAGTGCAGCTCGCGCAGGAAAGGTGTCACATGGGAGTACCTTGTACTCCCCATAATTACCCGTGCGGCCGCGTTCTGGACCAACTGTAGTCTACGAGTGCATTTCAAGGGAAGCCCCATGTAGAGAGCGTTACAGTAGTCCAGGCGAGACGTCACCAGCGCATGAGTGACTGTGCGCAAGGCATCCCGGTCCAATAGGGGGCGCAATTGGCGCACCAGGCGAACCTGGTGGAACGCCCCCCTTGCCACGGCTGTCACATGGTCATCCATGGACAGCCGAGCATCAAGGAGGACGCCCAAATTGTGCGCCCGCTCCACTGGGGCAAGTTGAATGCCCCCGATGGCCAGAGATGGAATTAACTGGTTGAACCGGGGGGCGGAACCCACAGCCACTCCGTCTTGGAGGGGTTGAGCTTGAGTCGGTTGTCATCCATCCAGACCCGTACGGCTTCCACACACCGGGACATCACTTCGACGGCCTCGTTGGGGTGGTTCGGGGTGGAGATGTACAGCTGAGTATCATCAGCGTACAGATGGTATCCCACCCCGAAACCACGGATGATCTCACCCAGTGGCTTCATATATGTGTTGAACAGGAGCGGCGAGAGGACCGACCCCTGTGGCACCCCACAGGTAAGGGGGCTCAGAGTCGACCTCTGCTCCCCTGTCAACACACGTCGCATCCGGCCGGAAAGGTAGGAGCCGAACCACCGTAAAACGGTGCCCCTGACCCCCAACCCCTCCAGTCGGCGCAACAAGATACCATGGTCGATGGTATCAAAAGCCGCCGAGAGGTCTAATAGGACCAGGATAGAGGAACAAACCCTATCTCTGGCCCTCCAGAGATCATCCACCAACGCGAGCAAGGCCGTCTCCGTGCTGTGCCCAGGGCGGAAGCCGGACTGGCGCGGGTCTAGATAATCATTTTCCTCCAGATGTCGTGGAAACTGATAAGCCACCACACTCTCTACAACCTTCGCCAGAAAGGGAAGGTTGGAGACAGGATGATAATTGGCCAGCTCCGTAGGGTCCAGGGAAGGCTTCTTGAGCAAGGGTCTCACCACCGCCTCTTTCAAGGCGGCTGGAAGGGACCCCTCACCCAACGAAGCGTTCACTAGGCCCAGGAGCCAGTCGCGTGTAACCTCCCAGGATGCCAGTACAAGCCAGGAGGGACACTGGTCCAGTAAACATGTGGTGGGTCGCAGTCGTCCACGCACTCTGTCCAAATCCTCGATGGCAACCAAGTCAAACTCCTCCCAGATAGGTCTCTCAAGACTCGCCACGGACGCCTCTACAGGACCACTGGAAGGGACCCAATCCTTCCGGATTTGAGCGATTTTATCCTGCAGATATTTCCCAAATTCCTCTGCTCTACCCTGTAAAGGGGCCTCCCGCGGCCTCTGAAATAAGAGGGAGCGGGACACCCGAAACAGGGCGGCAGGGCGGTTCTCTGCGGATGCAATGAGAGTGGCACAATATTGACGTTTGGCCACTCTCAATGCCACAAGGTACGTCCTTAAATGGGCTCGTACCTGTGTCCGGTCAAATTCGGAACGAGAGGATCTCCAACGACTCTCTAGGCATCTCTTGCGGCGCTTCATCACCCTTAGCTCCTCGGTAAACCAAGGGGCCAGGGTGGAGCATTGCCGCCAGAGAGGCCGCAAAGGCGCCACCCGGTTCAAGGCCCCGGTAGTCGCATTGTTCCACGCGACCACCAGGTCCTCTACCCGAGGGCGGGTCAGGGCCGCAGAAGGTGGCCCAAGCTCCATCTGGAACCTCTCTGGTTCCATCAGGCGCCTGGGGCGGAACCATCTAGTATTTTCCGGTTCCGCCTCCCCGCAGCGGGGGGTAGCACCAGGGAAGTCAAGTCGGAGGAGTGAGTGGTCTGACCATGACAGGGGAGTGATGGTTAAGTCCCCTCCTCCCAGATCACTCAACCACTGGCCAGAGACAAAAACAAGGTCCAAGGAGTGACCTCCCTCGTGTGTCGGGCCCTGAATCAATTGAGTCAGGTCCATGGCTGTCATGGAGGCCATGAACTCCCGAACCCCCTCGGATGCTTCTCCCACCGATGGCAGGTTAAAGTCCCCCATCACTAAAAGTTTGGGGGTCTCAACTGCCACCGATGCGATCAGCTCGAGGAGTTCGGGCAGGGCTGCTGATGTATAGCAAGGAGCCAGGTATACTATCAGCAGGCCCAACTGTCTCCCAGGGCCCCATTTCACAACAAGGGATTCACATCCGGATGTCTGTGGCACAGTGGACTCCCTCGGCTCTAAGTCCTCCCGGATAATCACTGCTACCCCACCGCCCCTTCCCTGGGCCCGGGGCTGGTGAAATGCTCGATAACCTGGCGGGCACATTTCCACGAGGGGTAAACCTCCCTTGTGGCCCAACCAGGTCTCCGTTATTCCCACGAGGTCCGGCTCCCCCTCCGAGATTAGGTCGTGAATGAGGGGGGCCTTGCTAACAACGGACCTCGCATTGCATAGCACCAGCCTCAGGCCCTGGGTCTGGAGCTCCTGACCACCTAGCATGCGGGGGTTGGTACAAGCGACCAGGTGTAACCAGCACCCACGGTCTCCCAACCGACTGCGAATTTTCAATCTGTCCTCGTATCTGCCCCTCCCTACGACCGTTGGAATCAAAAAGCCCTACACAGGAATGACATCCTCCCCCTCCTCCTTTCTACCGCTCCCTCTGCTCGTGACCTCACCTGGTGACCTGGCTCTGTCCTCGCTCCTGACCTGACCCCCCCACCCCCCCAACCCCGGAACCCCTATACAATTTTAAAAAACAATTAACTAAAAAACCCCTAACTCTCCGCTTCCTCCACCTCTCGAGATTAATAAATCCGTCATCAAGGTGGGCCCTCGAAAGGGCGGAGGGCCACACCTGCGAGAGGGGGGACTCCCGCAGTAGGATGAGGTCTGTTCTTGAGTACATATAATGATGCTAAAAGCGATGTAATCAGGGCCAGGGTGCCATAGATGATAAAATGAGGCAGCAGGCCAGGTTCCACATAGATGGTAAATAAAGGAATAATGAGAAGACAGCAGGAAGATGGTAAAAAAGATGGAGGCCGGGAGGCAGTCCATGATGTAAGTAGGCAGACGAATTAAATAGATGTTTGATGGTTTTTTTTTCCTAGGGGTTGATGAAAAAATGGTGGGGGTAATCACGCAGGCGCACACAGTAGTTGGCTCAGAGTCAGATGTAAATGGTCACAAACAAAATGGCAAGTGGGCAGGTAGTTATACAAAGATGTTGGTGGTTAACGAGGGGCACCTGGGCACAGTCTTAGTCTTAGTCTTAGGAGGCAGATAGCAGATGGCAGGGGTTGATGGCAGGGGTTGCTAAATCCTCTGCCTCCTAGCTCTATGTCCCTGCCCCTGGTGCCACAGGTGCCACAGGTCTCCTCCCTCTGCCAAGCTCCAGGCTCTAGGCTCTAGGCTCCAAACTCTAGGCTCCAAACTCCATAGATCTTGTCGTGACCTGCCCACCCCCTATTTCAGCAACCTCACCCTTCCATTCGGCCCTGCTGGCATCACCGATACCGCCGTCTAGCCGCCCGGGTTGCTGGGAGCCATCGCTGCCATTCTTTTCTCTTATTTCTCTTTTCTCTTATTCATTCTGCCTCGCTCTGCCTCGCTCCTCTCCTCCTCCATGTATTTAGTTAGACTACCGATGAGTTGCCCAGATGTTTCTGTTTGGCAAATCTAACCTGGTCTCAGAGACAGATGTGTCCAGGTTCTGCCAACTGATATTCCTTGTAAGCACAGATGCTGAAAACCAACAACGGTCCTTTTTTTAAAAAAAATACTTCTCATTTCCCTTCGGTTGCCCTAGAAGACCAGAGAGATTTGCTAAGTTATCAAGCCTGAATATGATTGGGTTGTGGGGTTGGTTGTATCCTGGGTTATGCTAACAGGAATTCAGTTTGACACAGCTGGGAGCTGAAGGTGCGGGGAGAGCTGGAGTGGATGAAGCACTCAGCCATAACAACATAGCTAGCCGATGACTCAGAGACATTCCTGTTATGTATTAAATGTATATAGTGATGCTAAAGGGGATTAACCTTTAGATGACCATGACTGTTAGATTGTGCAAAAGTGAAACTAACCTTAACGTGACTCCAACTGTTGGAAGGAAGTTCAGAACAATTATATGGGGGCGGGAGTTTTCTAGTTTATGATTGGTTATGGCCCTGTGGGCCTAGAGTATAAATAACAGGCATTTGCCTGCAGTTCATCAATTCCATTTTTGAGTTAATAAAAGCTGTTGCAGTTATGCTGGTCTGGTTCTTGCCTACTGAAGCCCACTACACAACCATTCCAACTGCTGGCCAGCCAGAGGAGGAGGAGAGAGGTCATCAAGCAACCAGCTCTCACCCCGGTTGGACAACGTGACACTTTGTTTTAGAAAAAGGAGACACTCTTACTTATATTGGAATGGAAAGCGTGGGAACTTTAGCACTGGCTTTCCACTAGTTAGTGCCAAGATTATGTATCTAAATACATTTCTTTGAGGAAACACAAAGTCTCGAAGTTTGATTTGTAAGGGGTGCATTACTTGGAACCTGACATAGGTCTCCTTTGGAACACTTGTTTTGACGTCTTCTGTTTGAAGATGAAGTGGACAAAATTTCCTGGATCAGAAACTCCAGTTTTGTCTTCTGACCTTCCAAGAACCGTAGAAGTCCATTTGTTCAGGTAATGATATCACCTGAAAGAGTAGGACTGCAAATAAGAATTTTTTTAAAAATACCCAAATTTATGAATACAACAAATATTGAAAATTGTGAGTACAATTGTTGGTATATTTTAAATTCTCATTTGTAATTTGAACTTTCACTTGAAATGGCCTGGAGTCTTAAGTTGTGAGTACAGTCTTGGTATATTTCTAATTCTCATTTGTAACTTGAAACTTAACTTGAAATGGCCTGGAGTCTTATTCATTAAATTATTTACTTACCTACTTCTTTTCATTTGTAGCTTTTAAGGACATTAATAAAACATTTCTTTTTTTTAAAAAAAAAGTGAGAGCTTTGGAAGTGTTCTGCTCTTATTTGTAGGGATGGGTTTAAACAGAAGAAATATGAAGGTTACCACATGCCCTTGCAACTCTGCTGTCTTCATTCTGATAAAAGCTGTAAGCATCTGCAGATGTCTACAATCAACCCCAGAGGTCCATTGTTATCTTTTTAAGGATTAAAGGGTAGATTTCAAGGGAATTTGCCTCCCAGTAACTTCTTGCTACCATTCCCACCAGTGGTGGTTCCTACTGGTTCAGACTGGTTCAACCAAACCAGTATTAGTTTGGCGGCCTGGGTCACTGGAACCGGCAGCGACCCAGGCCTGCCACACCCCCAAAACATTTCTCCATAGGTGCCACTATCTTGTTTTTCAGTTCTGCGCATGTGCAGAACAATTTTAATTACACTGTGCATGCACAAGAAGCTCACATCAAGTGTGCATGTCATGCATGCAAGCAAATCAGCAGTAGTATCTGCCGGAACCCACCCCTGATTCCCACCCTTAATTTTGACAAACAAAACTGAGAAGAAGAAGAAACCCACGTGTAGCCAAAATTCAACCAGTTTTCATGTTTGATCTTTGTACACTTTTCAGCAATTCTTTTATTACCATAAGCACAATGTGAGTTGCATTAATTGACTTAGCAGAGAAAGTTTTAGATGCCAGACAATGGAACAGAACCTCAATGGAAAGGTATTTTCTCTACCCAGAAGAGAAGTGAGTGTAGAAGAAGAAGAAGAAGAAGAAGAAGAAGAAGAAGAAGAAGAAGAAGAAGAAGAGGAGGAGGAGGAGGAGGAGGAGGAGGAGGAGGAGGAGGAGGAGGAGGAGGAGGAGGAGGAGGAGGAGGAGGAGGAGCCTGGGGTTGGAGTCAAGAGAGGAGTCAGCCTTGAATCCTTGTGTATTCGCAAACACTCCAAGTCCAGTGTCCCTTTAAACCTGTTGACTCTTTTCTAGCACGAATTTAGTACTGCCAGTTAATTGACCAGATCCTTGTGTATAGACTTGGAGTAATACATTTTCTTAACTGGAACTTAATGGATGGTCCTGATTCTTCGCATCTGACAGTGAGTGAAATATACATGTTCCTTCAGAGTAACAAAACAATTTGGGAGAGTTTGGAGGTGTTTTGTGTTTCTATCTCCTTTTTTAGTCACCTGACTGACGGGCATCATTCTATTCAGCAAGCCCCTCCTCACTCTGTATTTCCAAAGTCAGAAATGTACAAATAAGGCAACAGCATCATGGAAGGGGAATCCAAAATCAAAACAGTTGATTGGGATGGATCTCTTATTTGCTTTCCTAGGGTTTCTCCCAGCAGTAGCTTAACTTTTGGGGTTAATAGCTTTGTGAAGAAAAAGTCTTTTTCTAAATGTAGATTTTAATTAAAGATTTTCAATTATGTAAAAATCTCTGGGACCAAGTTAAGATTAACTGCTCTGGGAACATGTCAGTCTGTTCAAGATATCTTTGGTGAGTTTAATACAGAGCTTTCCCACCTTTATTAGAGGATTATTCTTGGAACAATTTTAAGGAAGCAGCAATAATGTGCATATTCAGCTTGTTGCTTCAGAACAGCAGAATGAAATTTTACTAGCTCTGTCTGCAGTGTCATACTGAAATTTTGTCCTGCGTTTTTCTAATTATTCCCCTTCAATTTAAAGGAATGAGTTGGCTTTTAATTAATTTTCCAAAGGATATCACTTCTGTGAAATGGTCTGCCCTTTACTTAGTGATGTGATGGCAAAGAATTGAACATGAATGTCCTGCTTTTCATTGTAGAATCTTCTCTTCATATATTCTGCCTCCCTACTTTTAGTAATTAGCATTTTTATTTGGTATGTCCATGTATTTAACTGCAGTAGAAGTCACAGGGTGTCAGGCAGCTTATAAGTTTAATAAATTATGGTTGCTCACAGAGTCTGCCACATGTTTAGACTAGAATTGGTATGAAATGTCTTTGAATATTAGAAGGTCAGGTTGGTAGTTATATTGTTGGTTTGAGCTCCAAGCTTGCCGATTTGATTGCAAATGTTTCATCCCCATTCGAGGAGACATCTTCAGTGTGAAGTGGTGGATCAGTGGTGAAATTCATTTTTTTTTACTACCGGTTCCATGGGGGTGGCTTGGTGGGCATGGCAGGGGAAGGATATTGCAAAATCTCCATTCCCACCCCATTGTGGGGCCAGACAGAGGTGGCATTTGCCAGTTCTCTGAACTACTTAAAATTTCCGCTGCCGGTTCTCCAGAACCTGTCAGAACCTGCTGGATTTCACCTCTGCTTTGGATTTTGTTTGTCTGGGGGAGCACTAGCCTTTAAATATCTTTCTGGGTTCTGGTCTGATTTTGAGTTGTGTGATTGGCTGGCTGTAGTGGCTGAGTCATACTCCTTGGTTTTAAGTACCATCTGTGTGAGGAAAATTAGTGCTGGTGTTGTTGTTCGGATGTCTTCTGATGATGTTGTGGTTTCAGGTTGATTTGATCAGCTATGTGTTATGTGGTCTGATTTCTTCCGATCTGTTGAGTTATCATTTTGTTTGCAATGAGTCTGTTCGTTGATCTTTAAATGCTGCCTTTGGGATCATGGTTGATGTTGTTCTTTCATTCTAAGTGGTTGGTAAAGGTAAAGGTTCCCCTCGTGCATATGAGCTAGTCATTCCCAACTCTAGAGGATGGTGCTCATCTCCATTTTAAAGCCGAAGAGCCAGCGCTGTCTGAAGACGTCTCCGTGGTCACGTGGCCAGCATGACTAAATGCCAAAGGCACACAGAACACTGTTACCTTTCCACCAAAGGTGGTTCCTATTTTTCTACTTGCATTTTTACATGCTTTCAAACTGCTAGGTTGGCAGAAGTTGGGACAAGTAATGGGAGCTCACTCCATTAAGCAGTACTAGGGATTCGAACTGCTGAACTGCTGATCTTTCTGATCGACAAGCTCAGCATCTTAGCCACTGAGCCACCATGTCCCTCAAGTGGTTGGTAGATCGGGTTGATATCAATGTGTCTGTTTATTGATTTAGTGGTGAAAAACAAGGCTCCAGGTCAGGTCAAGGAGGGAAAGGGAATTCCTGGAAGCCTGCTTTTCTACCAATGTATGTGGGAGCAGGTGCTTTACTGAGACCGAATTAGCCACTATTGGGAAACTTGAAAAAGTAGAAAATACCGAGGAAAAGACTTTGTCAAGAATTTCCCTACTCATTCAGAGGGGTTACTGTGCTCAGCCATGGACAAGCAATGCAAGAAATCACTCAATAGTATCTTCAGCATCCACAAGAAGGACAGCTTCAGCTGGCCCCGTTAGTATCAAGTTCTTCCAGGAGGTTGCTCTTTTCTGGAACACAATGCAGACTGAGCTCCTGCAGCTCCAGTAGCTTGTCCTATGGGTATCTCTTGCAGTCTGTCTTTCAAACCAATTTCAGAACATCTGAAACATGCAGAGAAAGCAGCAATGCCATGAAGGGAAGACCTAGAAATGGATGGAAAATGCCTTCTGGTAGCCTGGAAGCTAATCATGTTAAATAGGACGGGCAGAGTTTTACATGGTGGACTCCCTCTTTTCTGGTTTCCATTATCGGCATTGTGCTTGAATAACTCAACACTTCCATCCATTTGGAAGTTAAATATGAGCAGCCTGTAATGTGGATCAGTGCTTTGAGCTGTGGAAGAAAATGAAAAGCATAAAGCAAGGAAGATTTGCATACAGAGTGGCTATACTTTGCTTTTGGGATCCCTAGGTCTTCTGTTTCTGGATAATTTAGCATGTAAAAGTGTTATTTTGAGGCCAAAGTGGCCCTGTAGTCATACCTAAGACTGCAGAAGAGAGGGAAGAAATGCTCAAGAAGAAGTGGGTTTTCAGTAATCAGGGCAGACAGCTAGAAACACACAGCAGGTTGCCTGGATACGAGTTACCATGCGCCATGCTTTGGAGCTCTGGAATAAACTGCCAGGAAAGAGCATATTGGAGAGATATTGTTATTCTGCTCCAGAGAATCATGGCTTGGAGTCTTTAAAACAGTATTGTCATCGCCCAGATTCATAGAGGAATGAAATTGCAGGTCACCCTCAACTTACGACCATCACCGAGCCCAACATTTCTGCTGCTAAGTGAGATGGTTAATTTTGCCCCATTTTATGACCTTTCTCACCACAAGTGAATCATTGCAGTGGTTAAGTTTGTAAGATGGCTGCTAAGTGAATCTGGCTTCACCATTGACTTTGCTTGTCAGAAGGTTGCAAAAGGTGATCAGGACACTGCAACCGTCATAAATGTGTGTTTATGAATTTTAATTATGTGACCAGGGGAATTCTGCAACAGTCATAAGTGTGCAAAATGGTCATAAGTCACTTTTTTCAGTGCTGTTGTAACTTGGGACAGTCGCTAATTGACCTGTTGTAAATGAAGAACTACCTGCATTTCCTGATCCTTTACCTTGGATTCTATAACCCATCCCAAAAACTATAGTAAGTACCCCTAGAGTGGACTTTGGTGGACATCAACTAAAGCCCAATCTTTGGTTATTCATCAAGATCCCCAGCTAGGAGACTTTTACCTATACATATATAGTTAGAACTAGAGATTATATAACAAACAGCTTTGACTTTTGCCTTATCTTTCTTTTTCTCAGTCCTGATAAAAGATGTGAGAATGTATATCTACCAAAGAATTCAGTTGACTACACTATAAATTCAGTCAATTGCTCCAGATAGGGATGGAGATAATTTTTACTTTGATTGCAAGTGTGCTGTCCTTGGTCCTGAAACTGTTTCTAATACCTTTCCAGAGTCCTGAATGTGTTTTTCACATCCTTTTTCAAACCAGGACGTTGTTGTTTTCTCCTGAGTTATAACCTGCTTGGACAGTGACAGCCACAGTGAAGAAGGTTAAAGCTGTTTGAAAAACTGATTTCTTTAGAGCACTGATGTGACACATCAATGCTCTATGCTGGTTGCCTTCCAAATTAATTTTCTTTTCACTGTATGCAAAATGTTGGTAACAAAAGATTGTTTAATACATCGAATTAATCCCCATTGTCCAGGATCCACCTTGAAATCTTTAGAGAAGAAATTTTATTAACTTAACATTCCTGTGTTTCTTAAAATGTTGATTGACTGTGTGCCATCAAGTCACTTCAACTCTTAGCAAGTTCATAGGGGGATTTTCTCCACAAAAATCTGCCCTTTATCTGGTACTTCAGGATTTTCAACAGTGCACCCATCACCACTGCAAAAATCTTTGGTTCTTCTCTCTTCTACCTCTCCCATTGTTGTGGCCCACCAGCAGCCAGCAGAGCTGGCAGCAGTCGGATAGTGAGGAGGTTGGGGAGGAGCATGGGCCAGTCCTGGAGGCTGGGGAAGGCTCAGATGAAGGCTCTGCATTGGAGGCAGAGGCGGAGCTGAGGCCGTCTGGCAGTGATCAGACTGCCAGATAGCAGTGAGGCAGAGGAACAGCTAGAGCCTGTTCCCAGTGTACACATGTGCAGAGCTGCCAAAAGAAAAGAACAACTCAGAAATCGGGATTGATTTGGGTGTAAAGTCACAGGTGGAAGGTGATTGGCCCTTCCCATAGGAAACAAAAGAGGAGTGAAAGGGGAATGGGCTTTTGCAAGAAACAATGTTTTCGTTCAGTTGTTAGATTCATTTCAGGAGTGTGAGGATCTGTCTGGGAATCTCAGAGACTCTGTGCCCAGTCTTTCCTTGCACAGCACCTCATTTGGAAAATATTTACATGGCAGCTTTCCAACATAGATAAGGTCTGTAGTCATAAATATTCCTTTGAAAGACTGTTTGCCAGGCCTTGCTGAATGTGAATGAGAGGAATTCACATTTGTTTAATAAAATGGGTTTTGTCGGGACCAGGACTCTGCCTCGTGCATCTTATAGTCCGAAAAATATGGTATGTACTGGGTTCAAAGTAGGATAATTGAGCCTGGTCATTTGTGATTTGAATAAGAACTCTGAATTGATTTGTTTGATGAGCCATTTGTTTGTTTTCCTGGATGTCCATGGTTTTCTCAGAAGCATTTTTCCAACACCAAGTTCAAAAGCATCAATACTCTTTCAGAAACACTTTCAGAAATTGCTTGTTAATTGCTTTTCAACTATTAAGAACCTTTGGCTTGATGCGTTTTGAAGCGTTGGATGATTTTTTGTCAAACCTTAATGAAAGAGATTTTAACTATAAGTTTAAGAACATTTTTAAATGGGGGTGGGGAGAATAAGTTTTTTTTAAGTGTTGTTTTTTTAAAATAAAAGTCAATGGACGTTTGCTGACATCAGGATTGAAATGATAATGCTTTGTGGATTTGTTTATAGATAAGAGATGGGAGGGGTAAAAGAAGAGATAATTTGTTGTATTTTAAGAGGTGATTAGTTACAAAAAATGCTTATATTTGTGATGAAAATGGGAAGTCACTTCTTTGTTTCTTTTTCCCAATTCTTATTCTTTTTCTTTCCCAATTCTCTTTCCCCTTTTTTCTTCCTTTTCTGCACCTTCTATTCTTTCTTCTGTCTTTTTTTCAGATTGTACTAGCTTTTCCTGCTGTAATTATAATCTTTAATAAAATCACTGTTTAAAATATAGCTCCATCAGTACAGTGTGGTTTATAGATGTTCTTAAAAGATTGAATAATAATAATAATAATAATAATAATAATAATAATAATAATAATAATAATAATAATAATAATGAATTTATTTCTTAGCCGCACCCTCTCCCGAAGGACTCGGGGCGGCGTACAATAAAACACATAAAAAACAATATGGACAATACACACACAGAATAAACGAACACGCGTACATGGAGGAGGTATGAAGATAAGAAAAGACAGTTAAAACATAGTTTAAAATCCCCTAATAAAAGTCTAAAAGTCACAAAAATTAAAAAACCCGTCAGGAGCAGTGTGAACGAACTATGGTTGAGCCAGGCCAGCTACTTGAAATAGGTGCGTCTTGAGCTTTATCCGGAAGGCGCAGAGGTCAGAGGTAATCCTAATATCCGGGGGAAGGTCATTCCACAGGGCTGGGCCCGCAACGGAGAAGGCTCTACTCCTAGATGCCGCCCCCCGACATTGTCTGGTGGACGGCACCTGGAGGAGTCCCTCTCTGTGCGAGCGAATTGGTCGCAGGGATGTATGGGGCAGGATACGATCCCGCAAGTAGCTAGATCTCAATCAATCAGCAATAGACTTTGGTTGGTATGCAGCCAGGTTATTCATGGGACTGCCTATTCTTGATTGTTTATACATGTTCCAACGACAGGTTATGCTCCATTAAAGGTTGTCATCTGGTAGAACCCAGATGTCTCTTTTCTGGTCTTTGGAATACCATCTCCCTGAGGTTAGGTTGGCCTCAGCCTTATCGGCTTTTCATAATGACAATTGTGAGGTTAACTGGAGTCCATGAAATGTTATTATTTTACTATTGGATGAATTTCGTCCTTGGTTGCCAGCATTATACTGTTGTTTCTATTGTATATTTTTGTTCATTTTTATGTGGTCTTAGCCACCCAGAGGCATTAGGGCAAGATAGACAGCCATACAAATTGAATAAATAAATAAATCATCCCAAGGCTTTGTTAAGTGACCTCAAATCACCTCTACTTTCTGTTTTTAAAAAATCTTCCACCAGAAGCTTTAGATAAGCACCTATGTCTCAACATTCCATAATGAAATTGTAGTTTATAATTCTGGCCTCTTTTTTTTCCAAAAAGGGAAGAGGAAGAGGGGAGATTAAGAAAAGAAGAAGACAGTGGACAGTTCATCCGATTTTAAAAGAAGGAAGGAAAAAGAGCATCATTCTTTAATGGAAGAATTTTGCTGAGCTAGCTTTTTTAAAGCGAAGCAACTTGTTATTGTTTCACTTGGTTTTAATTGTTCATTGTAAATTGTTTATTTATTATTGGTTCCATCCTAAATAAACAAGAGGCAGAACACCTGCCATGCTAAAAATTATACTGACATGAAAAAAGAGGAGATAACATCCATTTCAGAACCCTAGATATACCTTTTTCTCAGAGAAGGCAGTTGTGCAGCAACCCCCCCCCCCCGGTACAGGAGGCTGACTAGGCCATGCCCACCCTGGCCACGCCCACCCAGCAACCAGGCAATGAACCCCTTGCTAAAATTTCTGAAGTCCACCCCTGGCTGTTACTATTAGAAAGTTTCTTCTAACATTTGGTCAGAATGTGCCTTTTTGCTCTACACACATTATGCTGGGTCTTGCATGCCAGAAGAAGAGAGAAAATGTCTTCAATGCCATACCTTTTCAGGGATTTAAAAAGACTTGTCATCCTACTTTCCCTCAGTTCTCATTTTTTATTGGTAAACATGCCCAGGTCTTTCAAACTTTCTTTGTAAGCTTCGTTTTCAGTACCCACATCTTCCTAACTGGTCTACGCCGGAATCTATTCCAATTTCTCTGGAACTTTCTGCGGTGCCCAGAATTCTCATCTCAATGGGATTGGGCCACCCTAGTCATTCTGGCAGAAAGCACATGCTCCAGATCCCACCAAAGGAATTGCAGCTGGCAGAATCCAGTAGAAGAGCCTTTTCTGCCATGGCTCCCATTCTTTGGAACATCATGCCATTTTGAGCTGAGATCCACTCAGACCCTCTTGACTAAGGCAAATGAACATATCCAACACTGTTCCCTCCTCTTATTTTCACCATAACAACAACACTTTGAGTTGGGTTGGGCTGAGAGAGAATGACTGGCCCAAGGTCACCCAGTTGGCTTCCATGGCTAAGGTGGGACTTGAATTTAGTGTCTTCTACTTTCTAACCTAGTGGGACATGGTGGCTCAGTGGTTAAGATGCTGAGCTTGTCAATCAGAAAGTTCGGCAGTTTGGTGGTTCGAATCCCTAGCGCCATGTAATGGAGTGAGCTCTCGTTACTTGTCCCAGCTTATGCCAACCTAGCAGTTTGAAAGCATGTAAAAATGCAAGTAGAAAAATAGAAACCACCTTTGGTGGGAAGGTAACATCGTTCTGTACACCTTCGGCATTTAGTCATGCCGGTCACTTGACCACGGAAACAGCTTCGGACTGCGCTGACTCTTTGGCTTTGAAATGGAGATGAGCACTGCCCCCTTGAGTTGGGAACTAGCACATATGTACAAGGGGAACCTTTACCTTTACCTTACTTTCTAGCCTGGTGCTTAACCACTAGACAAAACTGCTTCTTCTTTTTAACCACTATACCAAACTGACTCTTTTCCCCATTCTCCCACCCTTTGGAATCCTTACCTCAGTTCTGGGCTAATTAGCAAGGGGAAAAATCAATGCTTGCATTTACACACATTGGAAAGGAAGAGATTACAAGAGAGTAAGCAAGCACCCAATGGGGAATACACATTGAAAGGAATGGCACGCCTATTTGCTTAATGCATTCCTGGCCACTTAGGATACAAAAGGAAGCCTTTAGGGTGAAATTGATTACGATCTTGCCAATTTCAGATAGCAGCAGAGATGCTAATTAACTAATCAGGGCAAAGAAAAGCAGTTTAGGAAGAGATAGTTTGTTCAAAGAATCTCTCCCCTCTGCAAGAGAGGAAATTCTATGAAGGGAAGAGAAGAAAATACCGCCCCCCCCCCCAAATGACTTAGGCAGACAGCCCAGAACAAAAAGTTAAAAACATAGAAGAGTTGGAGAAGGAGCTGACGTCATGATGATACGGACGTGCGTTCTCGGAGCTCAGAGATCGCAGCCGATACTTTTACCGCTGGGTAGTCAATCTGGACCTAAACCGTCCCAAAGAGATGGTGACAGGGAAGAGTACATCTTGCTGATCTTAGGGACATCCCAAAGTCCCTGATTGATCCAAGAGACTCTCTTGGTGATAGAAGCGCAGCCCCAAGCTACTGAAGTCGGGACAGCTCTGCAACCGGAGGAAAGCGGAAAAGAGAAAGTGTGTCCATCTGGTGAGGAAATTTTATTTTTACAAAAGAGACTGCCAAAAAAGATTAAAACCAAATTAAATTTGTAAAGAAAAGAAAAGAAGCGGCGAATTTAAGCTATTTTGGACAGTGTGTTATCCTTTTTTTTAATCGTCTTGGCAATGGCAATGTTTATAAATTGGACAATGACACAATACCAAGAAAAAAACTATAACATTACAACAGATTATGTTTGAAATTCAAAAATTATTAGAAACATCAGAGAATTAAGAAGAAATTGGAAAATATAGATGGCAATACAGCAAAATTTGATGAAATTGAAGATAGCCAGCTAATGGAAAAAGTGGAGGTTTAGAGTCTCAAAAACCCAAAGGAAAAATGAACAAAGAGGCAAGATAACTGTGGATATTGACAATGATCTGAGCATGGTTGGAAATGGAAAGAATGGAACATGGAAAGGGAAGTGAGATGGAAAGGATCCCTAACCCAGATTTCAAGGTATAGAAAGAGAAAAAAGAGAAGAATTGATGGATTTAAGGAGAGGAACTTTGACAAAAGCACTACTGATAACCAAAGATAAGCTGATTAAAGAAGCTGATGGAGGGTTTCGAGAATTTATAAGACATGCAACAAGCAACAAGGTGCGAAGAGAAGTCCACACAAAGTTGATTAAGGAAATAACCAGAAGATTAATCCCACACAAGGCAAAATAAATAAGATTGAGATATGAAAACTATTAACAAAATACTAGCTAAATAGTTAAAATTAGAGCATTATGTTAAAAATGAAGTGATAATGGATATAGCTAGATAGATAATTGATAATGATATAATGTATACATATGTATTGGTTCGACAAGAGAAAATTTGCTATAAATTTTAAATGGTGACCATGAAAGGAAGTTTTGAAACTTAGTTATGTATGAAAGCCTATAATATTGAAATTGGGTATAAATTGTAAACAGTGATTAAGAAAGGAGGTTCAGAAACTTTGTTATTAAACATAATTATTTTTTATTTAGAACGTTTCACAAAGATAGAATGTTGTTGGATGATGTTGAAAATAGACAATGGAATGCCATTAAGTGGTTTTGCTTTGAATTTTGGAATATTTGTTATAAAGGGATTTTAAAACAACTATAGTCATATGAAGGATGAGGTATGATGCTAGTACTATATATAAATATATTTAATGTAAAATATATAATTTGATATGGATTATAGGCGATGACTGTGGAAGGGATGCACGAAAGTTCTTTGTAACCAATTGACACACTTTTAATAATTTGTAATGGAATATGTTTTTATGGTGTTTGTTGTGTCTTGTTTGTTTGTGTCTATTCAAAAATATTTTTTTAAAAAATAGAAGAATTTAAAAACGAGGGCTGAACACCTCTAAGATTGTGTGGCACTCTTGAACCAGGGGTGGACTGCCACCAGTTCTTCCAGGTTCGGGAGAACCCGTAGCTAACATTATGGCTGGTTCAGAGAACCTCCAAGTCCCACCCCTGGCTGGACTTAGATCTCTTGTGGATACAAAGGGACTGGAGACTGATGACATGTTTGACCCCTCCTTTAGGCTCAGTGTGGTCATCTCTTACATATAAATTGACCATGAAAGACACCATGGGAACCTTTCACATTGCTCTCTCCCATTGAGAGATTTTGGGTGCCATCCAATGACCTAAGCTCCATAAATCCACCTTTGCTGTCTATATACTAATAAGATTATAGGAAGTGTACCTAAGATTGAGCCTACCAAAGTAATCTTTTGCTTTAGTGTTCTTCAATATTATCTAGTTATTACTAACGAGTGTAAGATGCACCTTTCCCCCTCCTAAAAGTGCGTGAAAATTTAGGTGCATCTTATAGACCAAATACAGGCATTTTTGGTCTCCCGAACCCTCCACGTGTCGCCCTCCCTTACCCCCAGAATCATTCTGCAGTGCTCCAAATGTCCCATTTTCACCCAGAACAGACGCATTTTGGGGCTTCCAAACTCTACGCACATTGCGTTTTCACCCTCCCAGGCCCCCAGAAACATTCTGCAGTGCTGCGCACATCCTGTTTTCACAAAAAATGAGCATGTTTTGGGGCTCCCAAGCCCTCTGTGCATTGCGTTTTCACCCTCCCAGACTCCCAGAAGCAGTCTGCAGTTCTCCGCCTGGCCTGTTTTTACCAAAAGCTGGGAGGGCAAAAACATGACATGCGGAGGGCTTGGGAGCCCCAAAACAGGCCCAGTTTTGGTGAAAACAGGATGTGTAGAGCAATGTTTCCCAACCTTGGCGACTTTAAATCCTGTGGACTTCAACTCCCAGCATAGCTGGCTGGGGGATTCTGGGAGTTGAAGTCCACAGGACTTAAAGTCGCCAAGGCTGGGAAACACTGGTGTAGAGCACTGCAGAGTGCTTTTGGGGGTCAGGGAGGGTGAAAACACGACTCGTGGAGGCCAAAAACTATTTTTTGTTGTTTTCTTCCTGTAAATTTAGGTTCATCTTATAGTCCCCAAAATACGGTACTAGTAAGTACAATTACCTGTGCATTGAATGCTTCACTGATGGAATATTATTCTCACGAAGGTTGTGTGCCACTGAGAACTATTGGAATGCACAAGGAACACCATGTTAGCTTTACTTGAGTTAACAGCCGAATCCGACTCCAAAACCCCATCTGGACATAAAGTCAAGCTGTCTTTCTCCTCTCCTCCCCCCATTTATTCCTCCCATGTGATAGAAATGCTAGTCAGACATTCAGAGAGGCATTGAAGGTTAGAAACTTTGTTTTGTTCCAATGGAAGATTTCCTCTCCCAGATGAATCTCAGTAGTAATTACATTAGAAAGCTCTCCCTGCTTGCTTTGTAACCGGGACAATATTTTTAAAAGATTTATTATTTCAAAGCTCTTCAATTTCCACTGAAGCAGAGAAACTTTAGAGTCCCATATTGATTAGTAAAGGGGGTTGTGTTGCAAGGTAGAGCAAGTCCTAGAGACCTTTCCTTTCCTGCTCTTTGCTGGAAAATTGCATCTAACAGCTGCATCCTCCCACTGCCCAAAACCTGGTGGATTATATGAATCTAGGCACTATTTCCAATTATTCACCCATGTGCAGGTGTTGATCACCCTTAAATGGAGGGGAGGGAAGATGTTCTCTCTCTGCAAGAAAATTAATTTAGGAAATGTTGGGGGGGGAGCCTTGGGGAAAAGGAACTGAGAATTATCAAAAAGAAAAAGCTCTGTTCTTGTTCTGACCTAGGCTTCCCAAGATCATGAAGCACAATCTTCATCCCGATAAAACCTCTTTTATTTACTTTAAAGGGAATTCCTCTCCAGCAAAGTCCCAGCAAACAGTCCTTTGTGAGATTTCACAACTACAGACCTTTCTCCGGCTTGGAGAGTTACCAGGCCGGTATCTTCCAAACACTGTACAGTAGCAGCAATTACTAGGCAAGAAGTCAGGAACAGATCTTCACCCTAATGAATTGAACTAATTGTCTCCTGCAAACTCCCCTCCGCTTTTGCTCCTCTTTATTCCCTATGGGAGGGGGCATTCACCATCTACCTGTGCCTTTACTCCCGAGTCAGCCCTTGCTCCTTAACTGTTCCCTTCTCCTGGCAGCTCTGCACATGCGCACATCGGGAACAGGCTCCAGCTGTTCTTCTGCCCTACTGATATTTGACTCCAAAGGCAGCTGATAACTGTCAGACGGCCCTGGTCCCATCTCTGCATCTGAATCGAACCACGGCTGTATTGCATATTAGGCCGATGTAATTGCCACTAAGCCACAGGCTCTCTTCCTTATCAGCTAGGCCAGGGAAATAGGTATGTATATGTGTTACAACCCCTGGTATGCCCAAATATGGGAGGGAGCTCACTACTCCCCCTTTTCTGTCCTTCGGCTCATTAAAGAGGACCATCCAGGCAGAAAACCATATTTTTATTTTTAATGTTGCCTATATACATACATACATACATACATACATACATACATACATACATACATACATACATATGTTGTATTTGTGCTGATAAATAAATAAAGGGAGACTAGTATAGATCTATTTCAAGCTATTTAGCTCTCATCAGCTAGCCATACCCTTACTGGGAATCAAACCAGGGCTGTATTGCATATTAGGCCGATGTAATTGCCACTAAGCCACAGGCTCTCTTCCTTATCAGCTAGGCCAGAGAAATAGGTATGTATTTGTGTTACAACCCCTGGTATGCCCAAATATGCCCATACACACACACACACACACACACACACACACACACACACACACAAAGATATATGTAACAAAGAAGTTTCATACACACCATATAAAATATATTATTCATGTAATTAATTAATCAATTAATGTCTCATATTTCTTATCCCCTAAACAATATAGTGTCCTGATATTATCAGAAGAAGGGGCTTGCACAAGCTTCTTAACATTCCTATAAGGTACAATCCAAAATGTTATTGGATTCTCATGGCACAATAAGATTCCCTAACCTTTCTAGCCATATATAGGTAGTCCTGACTTATGACTACAATTGGCACCAGAATTTCCATGGCTAAGCAAGTTGGTTGTTAAGTGAGCTGCGCCCAATTTTAAGACCTTTTTTGTAACTGTTGTTAAGTGAATTGCTGCAGTTATTAAGTGAATCACAGGGTTGTTGAGTGAACCTGGCTTCCCCCATGGACTTTGCTTGTTGGAAGCTGGCTGGGAAGATCACAAATGGCAATCACATCACCCCTGGATGTTGTAACCACCATAAATAAAGAGTTGCCAGCAGTTTGGCGGTTCAATTCTGACTGGCTCAAGGTTGATTCAGCCTTCCATCCTTACGAGGTGGATAAAATGAGGACCTAGATTGTTGGAGGCATTCAGCCAGTTCTAGCAGGTTATGGAGAACTGGTTGTGGAAATTTTGAGTAGTTTGGGGAACCGGCAAATAGGCTGGCTTGGCCCCCGCTGCCTCCCAGCCTTCCAGCTAATCTTCTTTTGTTGCCCTGAACAGGAGAATGGAGCTGGAAAGCAAGTTAGTGGAGTGGGGAGGGAATGGGGATTATGCAGTAACCTTCCCCCAGGAGTGGGTAGGGACAGGGGTTTTTGCAGTATCCTTCCCCTGCTGCGCCCACAAAGCCACACCCACAAAGCCATGCCCACAGAACCAGTAGTAAAAAAATTTGAATCCCACCACTGATGCTGACTATGTAAATTGCTTAGAGAGGGCTGTAAAGTACTGTGAAGCAGTATAGATCATATTTTTTGGAGTATGCCGCACTTTAGTTTTGGGGGAGGAAAATAGGGGGGGAAATTCTGCCTACCAGGTATTCATCTGGCTAGCGTCCTTAGTCTGGTCAGCTTCGGCGCATAAGTTTGCTGGTTTTGAGCATGCGCACAACTGCTTTTTAGCCCCTGGTTGGAGATAAAAAACAGCTTCTAAAACTCAGCTGGTAATTGGAGAGAAAAGCAATGAGAAAGGCAGGCAAAACATGGAGGATCCCTTCACTTGTTAGTGCCTCATTAGGGCTGAAAAACAGCTTCGAAAAAGCTACATTCGGAGTATAAGATGTACCCAAATTTCCAGCCTCTTTTAAGGGGGAAAACAGTGCATCTTATACTCCAAAACATACGGTAAGTCTAAGTGCTATTGGTATAAACACATGCTGGTTGCCAAGCATTCAAATTTTAATCATGTGACTATGGGGATGGGGAAACAGTCATACATGTGAGGACCAGTTGTAAGGCACTTTTTTCAGTCTCATTGTAACTTTCAGCAGTCACTGAACAAATACTTGTAAGTAGAATGCTACCTATAGCTTACAAAGGAAAGGTAATGCCACTTTGGACACATCACGAGTGATTATTAATTTGAGGATTCATAGACCACCAAGTACGGAAGGTTTTGAAGAAAGATACACAACATCCCAAGAATACAATAAATGGTCAAAAGCCATCAAACATGGGTTTCAATCTAGTATTTCCAGAGAATTCAGAACTCACTGGCAGCTACCGGGAATCCCCAGCCAAAGACTGTCACTAGACAGCTGAAGGCAGGATATACTTATGCTGATTTTAATAATCATTGAGAACAATGTATAAGTAAGTATGTTCATAGATAACTTGAACCTAAACTATTAAGGCCCTAATAGGAAATTTCTAGTACTTTGGATTTCATTCTTAACCTTCAGTAATTTAAAGTTCTCTGCATCAACTTGTGAATTCTTTTTTAAAAATATTTTTACATGCAAATGTGCATGCATACTCTTCTAATGAATATATTTGGTATGCACTTTTTCTGTCTCTGAGACTGGGAGTATTGCAGATTTTCATGGTTGGAGATTTCTGTAGCATGGATTGTGTTGGCATTTTGATGGCGGGCCTAAAAATAGTACCCTTCTAAGCTAAGTTTTTAAAAAAAACAGTGTAAAGACTTGAACCACTGGCCTGGGCAAGAGATATACTATCAGCCCTTTATTAAATTGTAATAGCAGAAGTCCCACATTAAAAATAGAGAATTATTGACTCTGGACACATCCATGGTCTCTCCTGCAAAAAGTATTTGTTGGAGAGCTATGGAAACAGACAATAAATCATTTTGAATCAAAGTTGTTTAAGACTTTATACATCATCGTAAGGTTGTAAGGACATGAAATTTTACCTGGGAAACATCTCATATCTAAAACTTATTGAAGATATTGGCTGCTTCATAGTATAACGGGCTTTTCACACAAGTAGTGTGGACTATATTTTATTAGATTTTTTGAAAGATACATCTGAATATCAGAAATATATTTTCTGAACTGCACGAGGAATGCTTTGGATTATATAAACCTTTATAGATATATAGTCTTCTTAGATATTTTCCACAGATACCAATACTTGATTACTCCAATTAGCAAGGATGTCACATTAATTCTCCATCAATAAGGATGTACGGTGGGAAACCAAAGGTTGAGATTATGTGGTGTTGCATCCAAATGACTTCAATTTGTGGGCTAAATGAAGGTCCTCTACCAAAAATCCAGACAACTGCAAGACAACACAAGTAGATAAATGGGGACATGAATTAAGGGTCTCCAGCTGCTCCTTTGCAAGCATTGGATGGAATTCAGGACCAATTAAAAGCCCATTAGGAAATACAACATTAGGATCACCCTATGAATATCTTCCACAATAACCTTCTGCATCCAGGACAGAAAGAGTGAATGAGAGATTATTTGTACTAGTCTTCAGTTTTATGCTGCATTAGGGTATTTTCTTTTCTACAATTAGGCAGATATGTCTCAGGGTGTGCTGTGGCAGAGGAAGTGTGCTTCCTAGATCCCATCAGATGACACTGCTTAATGGACAGAATCTGGAGCACTGGAGTTGAATGTGCATTGCTTTAAGAAATTATTCAAATTGCAAATTGGAAGATGACACTGAATACATCTCCTTTGCTGTGGCCCGCCAGCGGCCAGTGGAGCTGGCAGCAGATTCAGATAGTAAGGAGTTTGGGGAGGAACATGGGCCAGTCCTGGAGTCTGGGGAAGGCTCTGATGAGGGCTCTGCATTGGAGGGGCCAGGGCCGTCTGACAGTTATCAGCTGCCTTCAGAGTCAGTGAGGCAGATGAACAGCTGGAGCCTGTTTCCAGTGTGCACATGCACAAAGTTGCCAGATGAAGGGAACAGCTAAGGAACAAGGGTCGACCTGGGAGTAAGGCCACATGTGGACAGTGAATGGCCCCTCCCATAGGGAATAAAAGAGGAGCGAAAGGGGAGTAGAGTTTGCAAGAGACAATTAGTTCATTCCTGCATTCTTTGCCAAGTATTATGGCATCTGGAAGATATCAACCTGGCCATTACCCAAGCCTGATAAAAGTCGGTAATTGTGAACTATCTTGAAAGACTGTGGGAGAGGAAAGACTTTGCTGGAGAATGAATTCACTGTAAATTAAATAAAAGGGGTTTATCAGAACAAGGACTCAGCTTCGTGCTGCTGGGGAAGTCTAGGTCAGAACATCCTTATTCTCAGTGCAGGAATCCAGCCCTCTTTGCAGCCTCTACTTAAAGACATCCAATGAAAGGGAATCCACACTTCTCTGTGTAATTGGTTCTGTTCTTGAACTCCTCGTAGTGTTAAGAAGTGAAGAAAACAGCAGCCTTTGCAGCTGAGAGATACATAATCTCATATGCCCATCTATGTAAACTTGGCATCCAACATCTAAAGGCTGCATGAGCAATCCATATCACATATAGGCAAAAAGGATAAAAGAGAGGTGCTCTGTGAACAAACTGTTGCTGTGCACTTCAAGGAGAGAGAAACTCAGGGAACAGTTTGTTCTCTGGTGGGTTTTTTTTTTCCTCATCTCTCTCTTTTGAAGAGTTTTAGGTGACTTGCTGGCTGTCAGAAACTCTGACCCCTTGTTTCTGTGTGACGCACACTGCATGCTATTGTTTCTTCGAATCTGAAAGCTGAGTGCTTGAATGTTGGTTAACCCATTGATTAAAAACTGCTAAACCGGGGAAGTGAAATGAGGCTGGGCAAATTACCCTCTTGAGTGTGGAAAAGTCACAGTACATAATTTTACAAACACAGGAAACTGCCCATTGGTCTATTTAGCCTGGCTGTGCAATGCCTGCTGGGCCAAATGTTAAATTGCCTAAGTCTAAGAGCAATGATGCCATAAATGGAATGGAAGACTATAGACAGGTGGCAGCAGAGTTTTCTGTACCCTTTTGCTGCTATCTGGTCCTTAAAATTTTTTTTTGCTGCTCAAATATGATGCATCATATCGTATTTCCTAAAATGGATGAAGCTTGTTTGTTTTATTCAAACAATTTATATAGCTGCCTATAACAGCAGTGACTTTGTGTGCGCAGCACATGATAAAGTAAAATCTAAAACCAAATCCCAGCAACATAATATACAAAATAAACTACCCAAATACTAAATCAACAACATCCATAGGCCTAGGGTCTAAAACCATTCCAGTTTCAACCAATAGAGAACAAGCAAACTAACTCACCAACAGGTACTGAGCCTTCCCACCTGTGTGTTATATCTATGCCCTCCATGTTGGTAAGGGCCTCCCAGGGTATTACCTGTGGCAGAGTTCAAGTAGCAATAAATGCTTCTCTGTGGGAAAGAATTGATCCCAGATGGTTCCTTTCTTGAAGAACATGGTGGTCCACCCTGTCCTCAAGATGACATTGCTGAAGCCAGCTGTACTGGACAATTTTTGTCCACTCTCCAAGTTTCTGGTTTTTTTAGAACAAGGTAGATATGTGATTTCTAAGGACTTTGGAGGAAGTATCTGAACCTAATGCAGTCTTAGGTCAGGTTGGGATATAGCACAGAGACAGCATTGATTGTGTTTGTGGATGGCTCAGATGAGGATAGTGCAGGGGTGTCAAACTCACAGCATCACATTGTTGTCACATTACATATGGTGACTTTTATCCCTAGCCCTAACCCTAAAATGGGGGTGGGCATGGCGGGCGCGTGACGCATCCAGCCAGTGGTCAAATGCAACTTTTTTTACTCCTGGTTCTGTGGGTGTGACTTGGTGGGTCTGGCAGGGAAAGGATATTGCAAAATCTCCATTCCTACCCCACTCTGGGGCCAGCCAGAGGTGATATTTGCCGGTTCTCTGAACTACTCAAAATTTCCGCTATCGGTTCTCCAGAACCTGCTGAATTTCACCCCTGCATCCAGCCTGCTAGTTTGACACCCCTCAGATAATGCATCCATCCAGGCTCTTCTTGATTTTACAGTACCATTGACTATGGTAACTTGAACCAGCTGCAGGGATCTGGAGTGGGAGGCACTGTCCTTCAGTGGTTCCCCTCTTGTCATCATGGCCAGATCCAGTTGGTGTTTATGGGTGGGGGAGGAAGAGACATCTAGCCCTAGCCCTGTTTAACATATGTACATGAAACCCTATCCATCAACATGGGGTGATTTCTGATTGGAATGCTGATGATACTCAGCTGTACTTGCCCCAGGCCACCCAAATGATGTTATCAACATTTTTTCCCCAGTGCCTGGAGGCTGTGTGGCTTTGGTTGAGGAGGAACTTTCTTCAGCTCAATCCTGAAAAGACTCAATTGCTATGGGTTGTAGGCCCACCTGTGATCTTTCCTTATTAACTCTAGATAGGATAACAAGGGTCTTCCTGGACTCTTAGCTCCTGCTCAAAGAACAGGTGACAGTCATAACCTAGAAGGTCTTTGCACAAATACAACATGCTTCATTGGGACCCATTCCTAGATCAGAAGGCCCTGCTCATGATCACTCAGTCAGCTCCCATTTTACTACTGCAATGGATCTGCCCTTGAAAAGCATTTGGAAGCTTCAGCTGGTCCAGAATACAATGGTACATTCAGTAGTGGGCACATATAATACAATTACATAATATCACTGCACTGGCTCCAGTAGGCTAACAGGAAGAATTCAAGGTCCTGGTAGCCACCTTTAAAGGTCTGCATGACAAGATTAATTGCAAAACCAACTCTCCTTGATGGTTTCTGCCTGTTCCAGTTTGTCAAGATCCTTCTGTATCTTAAGCCTATCTTCTGGAGTGTTGGCTATTCCTGCCAGCTTGGTGTCATCTGCAAATTTGATGAGTTCTATTCCCTCATCCAAATCATTGATGAAGATGTTGAAGAGTACTGGGCCTAAAAGAGAACCTTGGGGTACTCCACTGCATACCTCCCTCCATGTAGATGCAGTTCCATTGAGGACTACACGGTGAGTGCGGTTGGTCAGCCAGTTACGAATCCATCTGGTGGTGATGCTGTCTAAAGCACATTCTTCTACTTTATCTTTTTTTTAAAAAAATAAACATTTTATTGGTTTTCAACATTTATAGGGAAAAGGGTAAATGGACAGGTATACAAATTTTGGCAGTTGCAAAGTGTGGCAGGCGCCCCTCCCTCCATACTCATAGTATACATTTATATATAATGCATTGGTATATAATTGGTTACAATCAGCATGTTAGTTCTATTACTCTTTTCAATCAGGTTAAACATTACAGTATAAAATCCAGATATAATTCCATTATCACTTTCGGTCAGTTTATATGATTTTCTTGTTTATTTTTGTGATCTGAGTTTTCTTGCTATTGCCCCATCTCCCCCCACTGGCAGAGCTCTGGCCCCTCCCGTGTCCTGTGTGTCCGTTGTAGTGTCTCGTGTTTTTTCTAGGTGTGATTTGTTTTTTTCCATAAAGGCCTGCGCCTCTATGGGTGAATTAATTCTGATTCTTGTCTCCTCCCAGAATATCAGCATACCTTCAGGCATCAACCATCTAAACCACACCCCTTTCTGGTATAATTTATTCGCTAATTGCGAATAATTCTTCCTTTTTTTCCCTAATCTTCTTAGGGATCTGCTTCAGAATGGTTATCTCCCTATCATGGTATGTCAATGCTTGCCCCCTTTGTACACCCAGAATTTCATCTCTTGTGCTTTTTCTAAGAAATTTAATGTGAACCTCCCTGGGTACATTGTGTGTTCTAGCATAGGCTGAGTTCACTCTATAAACCAGGTCTATATCCCACCCCATCTGTTGTTTTTCTTTGTGTGTGTAGTCAGCCAGGATGTTTATCATGATGTCCCTTATGTTTTCCCCATCTTCTTCTATAACATTTTGAAATCTAAGGTAATAGGACATTCTCTCAAATTCTATTTTCATCTGTTGGATGTCAAGATCTTTGTTCCCTTTCTGCACAGCTTCTACCCCCCCCCTCACCTCCTCCACCCCCCCTTCCACAAGATTCAGTCTTTGTGAGTTCTTATATATTTGGGCTTGATTTTCTTTAATTTCATCTTTCATTTCCCTTAGCTGTTTCTTGATTTCCTCCTGGCCCTGTAAAATTTGTTGAAGCATTTGTTGAAGGTCCATCTCTGTAGTCTTAGGTTGCATCAGTTCTGTTATCTTTGACTGTGTGGCTGGACTGGATGTTGCAGATGTTAGAGCAGAAGTGGCAAAGCCAGGTTTTCCAGGAGGTGGTCTTTTGGGTGGCATCATTTATAACGTTAGAAGTTCAGTCCATATATAAGATAGACAGTTAAAAAAGAAGGGTAGCAAGGTGAGTTTCGGGAGCAGAAGAACCAGGCAGAAGAGAGTCTCTCTAATAAGTCTGGCAATGGATGGAAAATTTCCCCTAGAAAGTTTAAAAAATACCAATCCACAAGAGATTCCTCTGGGAGACATGGAGACAAAGACCGGAAGCCTGAATTTTAAAGGTGGAGTCAGGTTTCACAGTTCATAAAGACAACGGAAGTGTGCCATCTTGCCCTGCCAGTTTTGGCCACAGAGGCATAACAAAGTTTTAAAAGTTCCAAAAGTCCTCAAATCATCAGTAATATGTAGAATTAAATTGAAGAGAAAATCATTTTAGCCTGGGTGAAGCTTCATTTGTTGGCTCTCCCCCCTCCTCCTTCCCCGGGGGCTGAGAGCAGAATTGTTCCTCGCCGCTTGTCCAAGGGGGGGGGAAACCCCTCCCTCCAGCCGCGCCTCCAAAATGCTCCGAAAGTTAAGATTTTTAAAAAACTGAGTAATTCTTCCGTGCAGAGTAGGGAATGAAAAGAGAAGCAACCTCACCGCACTGCAGCTGCTTCCTTCTATTGTTACATTCTCCAGTCAGCTTATAGCGAGGCGCGAGGCGCAGAAATGCGAAGCGCCCTCCGAGTTTGCTCCCCGGTGCCTTGGGCGCGCGAGAGACCTCCCGCCGGCCGCCACCGCTGCAGGAGTCCTTCGCGATGCCGCCCCTCCGGCAGGACCCCTCTGCGAGGTGTCCTGTGCCCCCCAAGGAGTGGGGAAGCCCACCGGGGAGCCGGAGCGGACAAGGAGCTGCCCGTTGCCGTCGGCCGCCGGAACCCTTCTACTTTATCTAATAGTAGGTTATGGTCTACCTTATGAAATGCCTTATTGAAGTCCAAGGAAACTTTATCGACAGCATTCCTCTGGTCCACTAATTTTGTCACATTATCAAAGAATGCAATAAGATTAGTCTGGCATTATCTGTTTTTGACAAACCCATGTTGGCTTTTGGCTATTACTTTGTTTGCTTCTAGGTGTTCTCTAATTCGTTGCTTGATTATCTTTTCCAGAATCTTTCCTGGTATTGAGGTCAGGCTGATAGGTCTGTAGTTTCCTGGATCTGTTTTTTTCCTTTTTTGAAGATGGAAACCACATCAGCTCTTTTCCAGTCCTCTGGTAGCTCCCCGGTGCTCCAGGTTCTCTGAAAGATATATAGTTCAGTGGTTCTGAAATCTCATCTTCCAGTTCCTTTAGAACCCTGGGGTGTAATCCATCCGGTCCTGGTGATTTGAACTCATCTAGGGTAGATAGGTGCTCACTTACCATTTTCTTCTTTATTTCAACTTGTGTTCCTAATCTGATTTTTCTGGTGCTGTTTTTGATAGGTTGGACTGTTTTATCCCTTTGTGTAAAGACAGATGCAAAACATGAGTTAAATAGTTCTGCTTTCTCCCTGTTGCTTGTCACCTTCTTGCCACTTTCTCCCAGCAAAGGACCAATTGTTTCCTTAACTTTTTTCTTGTTTTTAACATGTTGGAAGAAGCTTTTTTGTTAATTTTTACTTTTGTGGCTAGCCTTTCTTCATTGTGAGCCTTAGCTTTCCTCACTTTATCTTTACAGGCTCAGGCTATTTGCTGATATTCTGCCTTAGTTTCCACTTTCCACTTTTTATACTTATCTTTTTTGTCTTTCAATTTGTCAGAGAGTTCTTTATGCAGCCATGCTGGTTTCTTTGGGAGCTGTTATTTTTCTTCTTCATTGGTATTGTGCTAGCATGGGCTTTTGTAATCTCATTTTTCAAGATTTCCCAAGCTTCTTGAGTTGTTTTTCCCTTGAGGATTCTTGTCCATGGAATTCTTCCCAAGCTCTCTCTAAGTTTATTGAAATTAGCTCTCTTAAAGTCCAAGACTCTAGTTTGACTTTGTTCTACTACTTGTATTTGCATAATATTGAATTCCAATATTGCATGGTCATTTGCCCCCAGGGTTCCTGTGGCTTCAACACCTTCTATCATTTCCTCTCTGTTAGTGAGAATTAAGTCCAATATGGCTGATCCCCTTGTTCCCTTCTCTACTTTTTGAGAAACAAAGTTGTCTGCTAGGTTTGTTAGAAACCTGTTGGATCTTCCACTTGATGCAAAGTTTGTCTGGGAAATGAGCCTTCTCTGTCATGGCACCTGCCCTATGGAACAGCCTCTCCCCAGAAATACAAATAGCTCCTATCTTAAGGTCTTTTGGAAAGCAGTGGACTTCACTCTTCCCTGCCCCCCCCCCAAAGCACTGGAGCCAGACAGTTTGGAAACTTTGAGGTGGCTGTATATGGTAGACATTTTGTATTTTTAATGAGAGAGCCTTGACCCAGGGTTTTGCTATTTGCTTGCATTATTGTTAATATTTTATATTCATCACCCCTAGTTTTATCAGATAGCTAGGTGACCCTATGAATCAGATGATAGATGGATGGATGAATGGATGGGAGGGAGGGAAGGGGGGGGAGAGAGAGAGATGATGGGTAAATGGATGATAGAGGTATGTGTGTGTGTGTGTTTGTGTGTGTGTGTGTGTGTGTGTGTGTGTGTGTGTGTGTGAGAGAGAGAGAGAGAGAGAGAGAGAGAGGAGGGGAGTGAGAGGGAGGGAGGGAGAGGGAGAGAAATAAAGATGATGGGTAGATAGATCATAGAGGTGTTTGTGAGAGAGGGGGGAGGGAGGGAGTATGTGTGAGAGAGAGTGAGTTTAACCTTCTTGCCCAAATGCCTGAGGGAATATCCAGCTCTTTACTGCCTTAGGAAAAAGCCAAAAGATTAAGATGTGGGTACATACAGTAACAAGCAGTTCCAAAAGTGAAAACGTGAGAAATAAGCATCAGACATTCATTCATTTATTTAGTAGATTTATATCCCACTTTTCACTCAGGTGATATTCCTAGTCCTACGTATATGCCTCACAACAATCACCCTGTGAGAGAAAGACTGGCTTAAATTCCCTTCCCCCATCCCCCACCCCCAGCTAAGAATCTAAATCTTCCCTTCCTAGATGGAACACCTTCACTGACATGTTAGCCTTTAAGGCTTTTCAGCACTCTGTCTCCCTACCCTTCTTCAACAGCTAGATATTTTTTATTAATAACTTGAAGCCCAAAAGATCAAAAACTTAATCTATTTTGCCTCTGAGGAATAATGGGAGAGGGATTTCAATTGCCCAAGATCCATTTAAAACAACAGTCTTGCACTAAAACATATAACACTATCCCCATCACCTTCCCCACCTACCAAGCAGTAGAAAAGAATAATGAAATGCAGACTTTAGGATTTTTATGTGATTTTCCTCCCAGGGAAAACAAGCAATTGAAGGGGGGGGTATTTAAATTAAATACTCTTAAATCTGTTGCCTTCCACTTTTGTCCTGCAGCTTTCCAGTCTTCAGATTAAGTGAAGGGAGAGGCCTCTTCCAGAGCTGAAAGGATAAACCAGATCTTGCAAGAGTAAGTGAAGAATTTATATCGCCCTTTGTAGTCCATCATTCTGAGTGGCTTAAAAACTGCCACTCCTCTGGCCCCAAAGCCATATGTTTTAATTTTTTTTCTTCACTACATTTATATTGAGCCCTTTCTACATATATATAAAAAAATATCTCAGGGCAGTCATAAAAGTGTCCGTGCCAACTGTGTCTCTGTGTCTAAAATAAATTTTGGGCAGATAAATCTGCTGAGGTACTTTCTCATTTAAAAAAAAAACAAGGTTTAGCTTTATCAGTTGGGGAATTTAAATGCCACCTTGAATCACAAGACCCCTTGGGTGTAACCACATGAAGAACCAAAGCTGTTAACACCTTTGAAGCCCTACATGGCATGGCTCTAACGATCCCATCCCAATGGGACTAGCATGCCAGTGTAGGAAGTTAGCACCCACTCTTCTAGAAAAACGAAATATTCTAGGAAATATTAAAAAGGCTGAATATTATATTTCCCTGGATGAGAAATGGAGAAACAAGTTTTTAGGCAGGAAACAGATTCACTTTTAATAGCCCACACCATCGTCAATAGCCCACAACACTTAAGAGATAAAGAGATAGCTAGGTCTATTCATAAGCAAATGCCCTCACCCAAGATCCAACCAAGGTAGGATTAGCCCTCTATCCATCTCACCACATGGCACCTGGCAAGATTACATCACCCAGCAAGACTCAACCAAGCCTGGGACTCAGGACAACCTACAGAGTTGCCCCTGCATAGCCCCATGGGAGTCTGACAACCAATCAGAATACAAGCTCAAATTCAAAAGCCCAAGAAATTTTTTTTCTTCACCCAAGATCTTCAAGGCATGTGATCCTGTTCACCATTAAAACCTTCTTTCCAAGCAACGTCCATGAATCCAGTGTCTTTTTCCCCATTTGGAACTGAACCCAGATGGACATTTCTTCCACCACCAGAGGAGACATGCTGAGGACATAGTCAGTCAGGGAATTTCAGCTGCAGATTTCATAGAATAATACAATTGGAAGGGACCTTGGAGGTCTTCTAGTCCAGCTCCCTGCTCAAGTAGGGGACCTTATATTGTTTCAGACAAATGGCTGCCCAGTTTCTTTTTAAAAGCCTCAGATGATGCATCCTCCACAACTTCTGAAGACAAACTGTTCCACCACTTAATTGTTCTCACTTGTTAGGAAATTTCTCCTTAGTTCTTCTTTTCCTTGATTAGCTCCATCCATTGTTTCTTGTTTTGCATCTGGTGCCTTGGAAAATAAATTGACTCCCTCATCTTTGTGGTAGCCCCTCAAATTCTGGAATACTGCTATCATGACTCCCCTTGTTCTTCTTTTCCCCAAAATGAAACATATATAATTCCAGGAGAAGAGCTTTCTATGCTGTGGCTCCTGCCCTTTGGAACATCTTGCCTAATAAGGTGTACTGTCATTCTCCTGACTTTCCATAAGGGGCTGAAAACATGGCTCTGCCTGTTGGCTTGGGTAGTTTCAGGTTGGAAGTGGTTGATGGATCAATAGCACATCCCACCTCTCCTCCTGCACATTCTGCTCCCTCATCTATATAAATATTTTTTGTATTTTTATTAATATTAGACACATGTGTTTGTAGGATTTCATTATTTTTAATGTTGTAAGGGGAGGAGGGGAGGGGGTTGGAAGGAGAGAAAAAGAGACAGTAAGAAAAGCTTCTTCATCTTTCTGCTTGCTGTGAATCGCTTTTGGCCGAATCCATTGTTTAGTTATGAGCTGAAAGGAAAGCATTTGATCTGTATTCCACTAGCACAACAGAAATAATCAGGTAACACAATCATCTTTTTATTATTGTGCAAAGCACTCAGGGGAAAAATTTAGGGCCGGGTCCTTGAACATTGCACCAAGTTTTAAAACTCATTACATGTGTGGATTTGCAGAGACAGAGAGAGCTCATCAAAATAATTTGGAATGATTCGGAGTTTCTGAGCTTCGGCAACTTAAAATGATGTAGGCCTCAACATGCTGGCTGGGGAATTCTAGGAGTTGTAGTTCAAACATCTTAAAGTTGCTGAGGATGAGGAATACTGGTCTAGAGGATTATGGGGAGGAAAAGATTAAGACCCAATCTCATCAAGATAGAGCAGCTGTGGGCTCAAAGACCTACTGATTCCACTGAAATTCCATCATTAGCACTGAATGAGGTTAAACTCCCCTGAGGTAGTTTTGTTATGCAGATTGACAGGTGTCAGAGATGGTATTCAGTCAGTTCTGACAGGTTCTGGAGAACCGGTAGCAGAAATTTTGAGTAGTTCGGAGAACCAGCAAATACCCCCTGTGGCTGGCCTCGCCCCCATCTATTCCCTGCCTCCCGAGTCCCAGCTGATCAGATAGTCTTCTTTTGTTGCCCTGCACAGGAGAACAGAGTTGGAAAGCAGGTTGGCAGGGTGTATAGGGAATGGTGATTTTGCAGTATCCTTCTCCTGCCATATCCACCAAGCCACGCCCACCAAGCCATGCCATGCCAATCAAGCCATGCCCACAGAACCAGTAATAAAAAAAAATTCAAATCCCACCACTGACAGGTGTGGCTCAGTAAAATAAAAGAGAGTCCAGGTTTGTCGTGATAAGCCAAAATGTGTTTATTCAGCTGAATAAAGAAGTAAGGAAGCTGAACACAGGGCAAGGCATATATTTATACATTTCTTTGCTTTCACTTTGTTACCTAAGAGGCAGCTGGCACACTACAACTGTCATAAATATGGGGCAGTTGCCAAGTGCCTGAATTTTGATCTTATGACCATGAGGATATTGCAATGGTCATAAGTGTGAAAACAGTCATTTTTTTCAGTGCTGTTGTAACTTCGAATGGTGACTAAATGAACTGTTGTAAGTCAAGGACTACGTGTAGTTGAATCTTTCAACTCCTAGTCCACCTTGATAACCTTTTCATCATAATGTTAATTCATTTTTTATATATTTCTAATGCATCAGAAATGGGCATTATGCTTTATTTCTGAAAGCTACTGTTGCAATCCCCCTTGCTAACTTCTGGGTGTTTTGTTTATTTTGTACTGTTTGGATTGTGATTTTTTTTTTCCCCCTATAATGAGATTACTCTATGCAAGTAATTGTAAACTAGGGATAATAATTTCCCCATAATTAACATTATTAAAACAAGATTTTATCCAGTATATCAAATGTCTTAAAGTCTTTGGGATTATCTTCCCAGTTTTAAGCTGCTAATCCTATTTGCATTCATGAAAATACCAAGCAATTGTCAGTAGCAAATTAAAATGCCCCAAGGAAGAAACAGGCATTTGAAATTAGTTTCACAATGACTCCCCTAGTCTTTCCTTCTGCTCCCCTGTGGGATGACACCTGAAGAAAGCGAGACAGGCTGCAACATGCTTTTGTCTCACCCAGATGCTTAAGAAAAAAAAGAAGGCGCTTCCATTACAATTTTCCTTCTTTAGATCATAACATTCTTTCTTGGAGCTAAAGAGGATGGGAGCCTGGAGGAAGACCTTCTGAGTGATGGCCCCAATATTATGAAATAACTTACTTATTGGCCTTCCTCCTGTAGGAAGTTAGCATCCACCCCTCTCCTAGAAAAATGAAATATCCTAGGAAATATTGAAAAGGCAGAATATTATATTTCCCTGGATCGGAAATGGAGAAACATGTTTTTAGGCAGGAAACAGACTCACACTTAATGCCCCCACTTTCCTTAATGGCCCATTAAAATGCCCAAGCCAGTCTATTCTACATAATAAAGAGTTCTCCCCTTCAGCTCCAGGGTGATGGGATTAAGGCATGATAATATTAGCCTTCCACAGAAACTCACCACATGGCATCTGGAAACTCAAAATTTGGCCCCATGGGAGTCTGCCAACCAATCACAATACATTTCTTACACAGGAACAGGAAACAGAGAGGTGGGGCCGAACAGATTATAAAAAAACCTAGCAAGCACCTTCTTCACGCTCTCTCTCACCCAACATTGAAGCGTGTTGAAGCACCTTTTCTGTTCAGGACTCAAGCCATGTGGTCCTGTCCACCATTAAACCAACTTTCCAAGCAGCCTCCATGTCTCCAGTCTCTTTTTCCCCACTTGGAGCCGAACCCAGAAGGACATTTCTTCCAACATTCCCAGGTGGTTTTTTTTTCCATAAAGCTATTCAGTCAATCTTATTCAATCAGGAGTTGGAACTGCCAATGTGTTCTCTTTTGTTGACTTGTGTGGTGGAATCAACAGGTAAAGGGGAGTGGGGGAAGTTAAGAGGCATTCAGGTATGGAATCACATTAGGGGAATGTCATGGACCAGACTAATGAAGTCTTATCTGTTGGTTCCCAAGGGAATGTAGCCAGTCTAGCAAGATTCTTATAGTGTAGGTGATCAACAATAAAGAACTGCTTTGACCTATTCATGAAGTTGTCCAGTTCCTTGCACTTGACACTTGGAAATTTTTCTTTTGGTTTAGATGTTCTAGGGTACAGGAATAATAATCATTTGTTATTACATTCATAGACCAAAGCAACTTAAAATATTAAAATAAATGCAGCATAATCCAAGCATGAAAATAATATATAACAAAGCACATACAATGTTGAAATGAAATAAATCAATACTCACACATACCCAATCCGGAAAAAAACATTTATTTCAGATCTATACCCAACTTTATTTAATTATTTGTCAAGTGTATATGGACACCCATCTCACTTGAAGTGAATTTGGGCAATATGCAATAAAATTAACTATTCAAATAGTCTACAATAAATATAAACAAGGTCATGAGAGGTCACACATCAAGGTGTTACATGTGATTCAGCCAGTGGACAGGCTCCCTATGACCATGGGACCTCCTGCCATATTGAAAATCTCATCTTTTCATATTCCAGAAGAACACAAATGTTGGGGCTAATCTCATCTTGGGGGAAAGGCAGTGGTGAAATTCAGGTTTTTTTTTTTTTTTTTTTGTAATAAAATTTTTATTGGTTTTTCAAAATTTATAGGGAAAAGGGTAAATGGACAGGTATACAAATTTTGGCAGTTGCAAAGTGTGTGAGGCCCCCCTCCCTCCATACCCATAGCGTACATTTATATATAATGCATTAGTATATAATTGATTATAATCAGCATATTAGTTCTATTATTAAATTCAATCAAATTAAACATTACAATATAAAATCCAAATATAATTCCATTTTCACTTTCGGTCAATTTATAATAATATGATTTTCATATTTATTTCTGTGATCTGAGTCTTCTTGCTATTGCCCCATCTCCCTCCACTGGCAGAGCTCTGGCCCCTCCCGTGTCCTGCGTGTCCGTTGTAGTGTCTGGTGATTTCTCTAGGAGTGTTTTATTTTTTTCCATAAAGGCCTGCGCCTCTATGGGTGAATTAATTCTGATTCTTGTCTCCTCCCAGAATATCAGCATACCTTCAGGCATCAACCATCTAAACCACACCCCTTTCTGGTATAATTTATTCGCTAATTGCGAATAATTTCTTCTTTTGTCTCTAATCTTCTTAGGGATCTGCTTCAGAATGGTTATCTCCATATCATGATATGTCAATGCTTGCCCCCTTTGTACACCCAGAATTTCATCTCTTGTGCTTTTTCTAAGGAATTTAATGTGAACCTCCCTGGGTACATTGTGTGTTCTAGCATAAGCTGAGTTCACTCTATAAACCAGATCTATATCCCACCCCATCTGTTGTTTTTCTTTGTATGTATAGTCAGCCAGAATGTTTGTCATGATGTCCCTTATATTTTCCCCATCTTCTTCTATAACATTTTGAAATCTAAGATAATAGGACATTCTCTCAAATTCTAATTTCATCTGTTGGATGTCAAGATCTTTGTTCCCTTTCTGCACAGCTTCCACCCCCCCCCTCACCTCCTCCACCCCCCCTTCCACAAGATTCAGTCTTTGTGAGTTCTTATATATTTGGGCTTGATTTTCTTTAATTTCATCTTTCATTTCCCTTAACTGTTTTTTGATTTCCTCCTGGCCCTGTAGAATTTGTTGAAGCATTTGTTGAAAGTCCATCTCTGTAGTCTTATGTTGCATCAGTTCTGTTATCTTGGACTGTGTGGCTGGACTGGATGTTGCGGATGTTGGAGCAGAAGTGGCAAAGCCAGGTTTTCCAGGAGGAGGTCTTTTAGATGCCATCCTTTATAACGTTAAAAGTTCAATCCAAATATGAAGTAAGCAGTTAGAAAAGAAGGGTAGCCAGGTGAATCCGGGAGCAGAATAACCAGGCAGAAGAGAATCTCTCCAATAAGTCTGGCAATAGATAGAAAATTTCCCCTAGAAGGTTAAAAAAATACCAATCCACAAGAGGTTCCTCTGGGAGACACGGAGACAAAGACCGGAAGCCTGAATTTTAAAGGTGGAGTCAGGTTTTAGAGTTCATAAAGACAACGGAAGTGTGCCATCTTGCCCTGCCAGTTTTGGGCAGAGAGGCATAACAAAGTTTTAAAAAGTTCCAAAAGTCCTCAAATCATTGTAATATGTAAAATTAAATTGAAAAGAAAATCATCTCAGCCTAAGTGAGGCTTCATTCGTTGGCTCTCCCCCCTCCTCCTTCCCTGGGGGCTGAGAGCAAAATTGTTTCTTGCCGCTTGTCCAAGGGGGGGGGAAAACCCCCCTCCCTCCAGCCGCACCTCCAAAATGCTCCGAAAGTTATTTTAAAGTTTTAAAAGCTGAATAAATCTTCATGCAAAGTAAGGGATGAAGAGAGAGGCAACCTCACCGCACCGCAGCTGCTTCCTTCAATTGTAGCATTCTCCAGTCGGCTTGTAGCGAGGCGCGAGGCGTGGAAACGCGATGCGCCCTCCGAGCTTGCTCCCCGGTGCCTTGGGCGCGCGAGAGAACTCCCGCCGGCTGCCGCCGCTGCAGGAGACCTCCGCGATGCCGCCCCTCCGGCAGGACCCCTCTGCGGGGTGTCCTGTGCCCCCCAAGGAGTGGGGAAGCCCACCGGGGAGCCGGAGCGGGCAAAGAGCTGCCCGTCGCCGCCGCCGCCGGAACCGGAACTCGAAATTCAGGTTTTTTTACTACCAGTTCTGTGGGCGTGGTTTGGTGGACACGGCAGGGGAAGGATACTGCAAAATCTCCATTCCCACCCCACTCCTGGGGAAGGATACTGCAAAATCTCCATTCCTACCCCACTCCTGGGGAAGGATACTGCAAAATTTCCATTCCCACCCCACTCCTGGGGGAAGGATATTGCAAAATCTCCATTCCCTCCCCACTCCTGGGGGAAGGATATTGCAAAATCTCCATTCCCTCCCCACTCCTGGGGGAAGGATATTGCAAAATCTCCATTCCCTTCCCACTCCTGGGGGAAGGATATTGCAAAATCTCCATTCCCTTCCCACTCCTGGGGGAAGGATATTGCAAAATCTCCATTCCCACCCCACTCTGGGGCCAGCCTGAGGTGGTATTTGCCAGTTCTCCAAACTACTCAAAATTTCCATTCCTGTCAGAACTTGCTGAATTTCACTCCTGAGGAAAGGGAACAGTGTTCCAGAGGGTAGGTGCCATGGCATAAGAGGCTCATCTCCTAGGTCCTGTCAGATGAAATTCCTTAGCAGAAAGGACCTGCAACATGCCTCTCCTGCCTGACCCAATGAGATGGGTAGATTTAATTGGGGAGAAGTGGTATCTCAGATACATACTATGCTATACACTAAACAAACTATTACTTCATATTATAGGCAATATATAGAACATAGTACTGTATCACCTGAAATCTCCATTTCCTGATCATTTAACAGGATACTAAATTTGCCCTTCTTTTTCATCTGTTATACATTTTGGAAGAAACTAAGAAACAGGTATAAGAAAATGAGGTGCAAAATCACAATATGGATGGATACCAACAAATTAAAATGTCACAAAAATAATAAAATCCCACATATCATTAGAATTCACAGTATTGTGATATATTTTATATACATTTTGCACTCAACCCCCCCCCCCATTTTCTTCTTAAGCTTTTGAGTCAAAAAGTACTTGATTAACTTTGTTCAATTCAGTGAAAGAAAACTGTAAGTAAGTAGTAAATAATGCACCATAGCACCCATTTCCAGTCCTGTCCATATATTCTGGTGTAATTTGGGATAATTGGATTGTATAGATTTTATTTTATGAGCATGAAGAATGAATATGATATATTTTAATGCTTGTAATTGTGTTCTATCTCTGTGAACCACTTGGAGGATGCAACTAAGCCCTGGGCACATTTTAGCAGTTGATCACTCTCATTTTTCCGCTTCAGTGAAGTGGGGATACCAGCACAAATGAGAATTTTCTAGCATACCAGGAGATGTTGGACTACAAATCATTTTGGTTGCTAATGATTCAACAGCAAATTTTGGACACACATGTTCTGACCCAGCCTTCATGAGCCACCCCAACAGCCTACTTGTGAGGAGAACCCCCTTTTTATTTAGAAAGGCAGGAATACATTCATACATTCAGGAATACAGAATTCACTGACAAAGCTCCAGGTCACACATCCTTAGGTCAGCGGTGGGATTCACTTACCTTTCCTACCAGTTCACAAATGTGAGTGCATGCACCACATCTGCGCATGCACAGCACTTTCTGCAGTGCTCACGCATTGTGTTGGGGCGGGTGGACGGAACCTCCCACAGCTGCCGCTACCAGTTCGCCTGAACTGGAGAGAACCAGCCTAATACCACCTCTGACTTAGATGATTCACAAGCCATAGCAGTTTCTGAGTTCCCCGCAGGGAACCTCAATTATCTCTTCAATCCCAACACAAAGAGTCCTTACCAACCTGGATAGTGGCAAGGGAATCCGCCGGAGGGAACACAACCGCACCTCCCACACCCCTCCTCCTTATATCCCGGACAGGGAGGGGCTTGTTAACATCTCCTTCTTTTCCTGGATAGCTGGCCCTCAGTCCTGCATTGCTCTCCTCTCCATACTACTCTGTGCATACCCATACCTGGGACAGGTCCCAGCTGTTTCTTCCCCCTCGCTCAGTTCAGGGCCTGAAAACAGCTATCTTTTCACCTGTGTATATGGGCCCTACTCTGCACCTGGCTCTGAAACCTCCTGCTCCTCAGAGCCTTCTGCAGGCCCCAATGGTAACTCAGCCTCTCCATCTACTCTGACTCATCTGAACCACGACAACACAACACAAGGAGAGTCCATGTCCAGTAGCCAGCAGGAAAGTAGCTATTGTAACATTATGAGGATGCATAAGCAGGAAGCCACTGGAATCTTCTCCCTACATTCTAATTGATAGGATATATGTGATACAATATTCAATTATTTATTTATTAAATTTATAAGCCATTCATCTCACTATTCAGATAAATACAACATGTGAAACACCTACCAGTGAAAGACAACAAACCATTTCTCCCAAATCACTCTTAGAGTTAAGAAGTATTCTTAATATTCCGTTGGAATCTGCCTTCCTGTAACTTTGTTATTCTGTGTCCAGCATTTTAGAATGATAGAGAATGGGTCTGAACTATCTTCTGCCTGACCCTTCTTTTAGGTGTACTTGAAGTGTCTTCTGTTTTGAAGGCTAAATATGCCTTGAATATTCTTCTTCAATTACTCTTCACAAGACTTGTCTTTTTGGTGCATTTAATTTGCCGAGCTTTGTGATGTCCACATGCAGAATGATGTACTTGCCCCAAGAAAATTGGACATTTTCCAGCAGAGTTGCCAAATTAAAGTTGCCCCTAGTAAGGATTACTCTGGAGTCCTGGAATCTTGGATTAACAGCTGTGCAAGGTACCATAGCCAAAGACTCAGCTGCTCTTTGAGCAAACGAATTACAAGATACAATTTGTCCACTCGTCTGCAGTCTCTTAGAGCAATCTTGGCATCTTCTACAAATTGCAATCTCTTTGATGCATCCTGGGATTAAAAAGAACACACCATCCACAACATTTGTTAAAATATGAGAAAGATCCATTGAGCCTTGCAAAATTCTCAGATGATTGGTATGGACTTCCATTTTGTGATCAGGTACTTTAAGACGAGGGTGGTTGTTGTTGTTTTGTAAAACTATAGAAGTCAGAAAAAGCAGCTCCAAAATCATGTTGCTATTACTTCTGAGGGACTCAAGATAAGTAAGGCTGACCTATATGATGATACCCATGGCTTCCATCTGGTTCTTCACTAGCATCTTGTCATTAAAACCAACATTTACAGGTACAGGTAGAAAGATCTTGTTAGAACTGAAGCAAGCTGCCAAAACAGGTTCAATGCTATCTTCCTTTACTACATTTTTTGGCTATATTCACTGTTCCACTTTGACTATTCAGCTTAGGAGGAAAAACCAATGAAAATGAAATGTTTATTTCTGGCGCTTACATAAATTAACAGAATAACAGAGTTGGAAGGGACCTTGGAGGTCTTCTAGTCCAATCCCCCACTCAGGCAGAAAACCCTATATTATTTCAGACAAATGGTTATTCGAACTCTTCTCAAAAAGCACCCACCATTTCTGGAACCAAGTCGTTCCACTGATCAATTGTTCTAACTGTCAAGAAATTGTAAATATTATTAGGACTATAGGAAAAAGTTGAATCCTCCATTTTCTTATGATTCCTACGATGAAAAAAGAAATGCCACGTAGCTATATTCACATAGCACACCAGGCTAAATCTGTTGTTGCTCTCAAGAAAATTTATACAGGAATTTATACAGCAGCAGACAACTGATGAAAACAGCAACTCAGTACAATAAGGTTACACTGCATGGCAACATGTACCTGGCCCAGTGGTGGGATTCAATTTTTTTTACTACTGGTTCTGTTGGCAGGGCTTGGTGGGTGGGGCTTGGTGGGCATGGCAGGTGAAGGATACTGTAAAATCTCCATTCACTCTGGATCAGCTGGGACTCCGGAGGCAGATAATAAATGGGGGTGGGGCCAGTCAGAGGTGGTATTTACCAGTTCTCCAAACTACTCAAAATTTCTGCTACCAGTTCTCCAGAACTGGTCAGAACCTGTTGAATACCACCTCTGACCTGGCCTTGGGCCATCTTGAAAAAGCTAAGAAAGCTCTTCTAGCCTCCTATCTTTATGATCAAAATCAACCCTGTCTTCTGGATTTGTCCAACACAACTCAATTCAGGATAAATAATCTATAATTGCCCCAAGGTATTCTGGAATTACTTCGATTTGATCCTAACCAGGTTCTTGGATTTGTAGAAAATGCTGAGGCTTTAAATTCAGGTGAGCACATCATGTGAACATTTTCCACAAATAAAGATTGACCAGATGGTCAAATGCCTTTCTCACTAATATTCCTACATTCATACCAATCTCTAACCTCTCATTTTCCTGCTATATCTCAATTCTCCTTCCATCTCCTTTCTTCATATAGGTCAGGATTATATTGCTTTGTTTTTGTTTTTGCTTATTGCCTTTGAGGAAAGTTGAATGAAGAAATATTTGCACCAGATATCTTTACACCAGGGGTGTCCAAACTTGGGAACTTTAAGACTTGTGGACTTCAATTCCCAGAATTCCCCAGCCAGCAGAGCTGGCTGGGGAATTCTGGGAGTTGAAGTCCACAAGTCTTAAAGTTCCCAAGTTTGGACACCCCTGCTTTACACCAAGTCAACACATGGCCTTCTCATTTGCTTTCCCTATGGTTAATCTTTTCTAATATCTCCCTATTATTAACTAGACTTAGACATAGAATAACTATATTGCCACTTTGAATGTACACTAATCAGCATATATTAAAATAAAATTTCATTGCCTACAGCTCTCAAAAAGTCAGATGACATACATACATGCATACATACATATATAATTATGCATATACCCACATATAAATCTGGATAGTTCTTAAATACCAGAGAACAAGCCTCTTTACTCTGTCTTCATTGACCTGACAAAGGCATTTGATATTGTAAACAAGAAAGTTCTCTGGATCACCTTGAGATGTTATGGATGCCAGAGGAACTTTACAAAGCTGATTCAATTACTCTCCAATGGAATGACAGATTCTTTACAAGGTTTATATATCAGCTACATTTGGCATTTCCAATAGGGTAAAAGAGGGATTTTTGCTAATCCCAATCTGTTCTTCATTTACATGTTGTCACATACTGTCTGGGCTCTAAAGGAAAGAGTATACATCAGGTACCTATTGGTCACCTCTCTCTTTGATGTTCGCTGCTCAAAGCATGAAGTGCCTCCATACAGTCATTCAACAAACCCTCTATCCTGAAGACTGTGTGCTTCTGTTGCACAAAGAAAGCAATTTACAGTTGATGCTGAACAAATTCTCATCATCTTCAGCTATGGATTGTTGGACGAAGAAATTGACTCCAGAATTAGCAAGGTCAGCCAGGATGGCTGTGTACCAAAGTGCTAGATCAACACAACTTTGTGCTAGTACAAGTAACCCTCGATTTATGATCACAATTGAGCCCAAAATTTCTGTTGTTAACTGAGCCACTTGTTATGTGAGTTTTGCCTCATTTTATGACCTTTCTTGCCACTGTTGTTAAGTGAATCCCTACAGTTGTTAGGTTAGTCACACAGTTTTTAAGTGAATCTGATTTCCCCATTGATTTTGCTTGTCAGAAGGTCACAAAAGGGGGGTCACATGACCCCAGGATACTGCAACCATCATAAATATCAGTGGTGGGTTCTGGGTGGTACGGCCGTACTGGTAGTAACCGGGAGCAGCGGTCACCATACTGGTATGGTGGCTTCTTTGGCCCACCCACCCACCCACCCGCGTTCCATAGCTGCTTATAAAGCAACTGGCTAATTGCACATGTGCGCACAGCGTGTGGCACCTGCGCAACCTCTGCTGAGCAGCTGGGTGTTGCAGGAGGGTGGCATGTGCATGCATGCGCGGTGCACTTGCCCGACTAGGATACCCAGCCCTGTGCGCAGTGTACCAGTTGTGACAGGATCCGGAACTCACCACTGATAAATATGAATCAGTTGACAAGTATCTGAATTTTGATCACATGACTGTATGGATGCTGCAACAGTTGTAAGTGTGAAAAATGGTCTTAAGTCACTTTTTTTTCAGGTGCTGTTGTAACTTTGAATGGTCACTAAATGAACTATTGTTAAGTCAAGGACTATCTTTACTCTTTTTCCAGTTTTTCCAGTTGCAATGTATGGCTGTGAAGGTTGGACCATAAGAAAGACGGAGCGCTAAAGAATGGAGGCCTTTGAACTATGGTGCTGGAGAAGTCTCCTGCGAGTCCCTCGGACTGCAAGGCGATCAAACCGGTCAATCCTAGAGGAGATCAACCCTGACTGCTCTTTAGAAGGCCAGATCCTGAAGATGAAACTCAGATACTTTGGCCACCTGATGAGAAGGAAGGACTCACTGGGGAAGAGCCTAATGCTGGGAAAGATTGAACGGGATGACAAAGAATGAGGTGGCTGGATGGAGTCACAAAAGCAGTAGGCGTGAGCTTAAATGGACTCCAGAGGATGGTAGAGGACAGGAAGGCCTGGAGGAGCGTTGTCCATGGGGTCGCAATGGGTCGGACACGACTTCGCAACTAACAACAATCTTTACTCTGTGCTTCCAGACTGGGATTGTGAAGCTACTTCCTTGTCTACAGATGAACTGCAAAGAGTGTTTTCTTCAGACACAAAGGACTTACCATACATATCAAAGAAACTTTGCATAGAGATGAAACAAAAGTTAACCAACTTCCAGGCTTGTTTTGAAATTGATAGTCTAATGACACTCAATAGGAGCCGCATTTTTCCTGCTGCTTGGATTAAAAATGTATTTAAAATTGCAGTTTGATCAGTGTTTGTAATTGTTTTCATCTCCTCACCTTTTATCCATTTTGATGTTGCCACATCTGAAAAACACCCTGGCTGTGCTTAAGCCCCTTAAAAGCTCAGAATGCTTTTCATTTGTCAAAGAACAGGACTCATGGCAGAAAAGCTCAGTGTACTCACTACAGATCTGAAGGGTCCAGGCAGCCTCTCCGCCCTGCCACTGTGAAGTCAAATTCATGGGGACATTTATTCTAATCAGTACCAAGTTCTGAAAGTATTAAAACAGTGGCAACCGCAGGCAGTAGGGACACTTGGCTTCTTTGCTGTATTTACTGTAAGCTGCTTATAAGCAGGGGTGACATTTGAAAATATATTTTCGTAGGATGTTGACCTCTGTGGAAGAGAGTCAGTCATTGAATGGGAAAGTCATGGAGATAGAATCTGAGTGTGAAAAGTCTGGTCAATTGCAAAGGGTCAAGTCTTGAGGATCTTCTGACCCCAGAAAGTAGGATGAGTGAATGAACTTGAAGAGCTCTTAAGATAAAGTCAGCCTTAATGGATAGCAGAAAGAATTTAGGAGTCAAGTTGTTATAATGCAGTTTTGCAAGCTGACTCTGCTCACTGCCAGGAGTTCGATCCTGACCGTCTCATAGTTGACTCAGCCTTCCATCCTTTTCAGGTTAGTAATACGAGAATCCAGATTGTTGGGCTGACTCTGCTATTGCTATGTAGTCATCGATTTGAGGAGGTGGAAAAGATGGAACATTTGCTCTTCACTGGGAATATAGAAAGTGTGTGAAGGAGATTCAGACCAATCCTGCCTTCACCAATAACATGATAGCAGTGTTCCAATATATCAGGGGTTTCCACAAAGAAGTGGGAGTCAAGTTATTCTCCAAAGCACCTGAGGGCAGGACAAAAAGCAATAGGTGGAAACTAATCACAGAGAGAAGCAACCTAGAACTAAGGAGAAATTTCCTGACAGAACAATTAATCAGTGGAACAACTTGCTTCCAGAAGTTGTGAATGCTCCAACACTGGAAGTTTTTAAGAAAAGATTGGACATCAATTTGTCCAAAGTGGTGTAGGGTTGGATTAGAGGACCTCCAAGGTCCCTTCCAATTCTGTTATTCTATTCTATTCAATCATCCTTAAAACGGGCCAGTGAATGTTGGGAACAGATTTTCACATTTCTGTTAATATATCCTGCAACAGTAAAATAACAGTCCTGGATTCTTAGGAGATCTGTCTCCTGTGCTTAAAAAGTAGAGATATTCCTGGATTTAATTATTGAGCTTTCCAAAATGTTCCTTTATAATTAAAGTATAACTGTTTTATAGATCCAGAAGTTAAATTCACACATACACAGAGAAGGAGGGAGGAGGACAGAGACAAATCACTGAAGTCTTTTTCACATATTTACATTTTTCATTATCTTACATTTACATGAAAATGTAAATGTGTGAAAAAATATATAAGAAAAAGAAAAGAGAAAGAAAGAAAAGAAGGAGAGGAGCAGCCAACATCGCGATGATACGGACGCGCGGTCTCGATGCCCCGAGACTGCTGCCAATACTTTTGCTGCTGGATGGTCCAATCCAGTGGTGGGTTCCTGCCGGATCACACCGGATCGCGCGCGCTCCCTTTCAGTGCTCCACCTGGCTCGCGCGCTCCCTTTCAGCGCTCCACCTGGCTCGCGCGCTCCCTTTCAGCGCTACACCTGGCTCGCGCGCTCCCTTCCGGCGCTAAAACCGGAAGTACAGTCTTGCCCCGCCCCTGGCGAAGCAACGACGCCTGCCTGCGCTCCACCAGCTGACAAGGGATATGGTTAACAATAAATATATGTACTGGTTTAATAAAAGGAATTGGGATATAAATTGTAAATAGTGATTTGGAAAGGAGGATTATAAACCTTGTTATCAAACATAATTAATTTTTACTTAGAACATGCTATAAAGGGGTAATGTTATTGGATGATATTAGAAATAATTAATGAAATGCTGTAATGTGGTTGTGTTTTTAATTTTGGACTATTTCATGCAAAAGAATGTTAAAGTCTTTTCAGGCGCTCCGCTCCGCTGAGGAAACATCTCCGTCTTTTCAGGCGCTCCGCTCCGCTGAGGAAACATCTCCGTTCCCAGCCGAGCTGGTGGAGCGCAGGCAGGCGTCGTTGCTTCGCCAGGGGCGGGGCAAGACTGTACTTCCGGTTTTAGCGCCGGAAGGGAGCGCGCGAGCCAGGTGGAGCGCTGAAAGGGAGCGCGCGAGCCAGGTGGAGTGCTGAAAGGGAGCGCGCGCGATCCGGTGCGATCCAGCAGGAACCCACCACTGGTCCAATCGGACCTAAACCATCCCATAGAGAACAGGAAGAATACATCTTGCTAATCTCAGGGACACCACAAAGTCCCTGATCGATCCAAGAGAAGTTCTTCAAGCCAGCGACAAAAAGTTAAGCCCCAGGATGTTGAAGTTGGGACGGCTCCAGAACAGAAGGGAAGTGGAAAAAGAAAGTGTGTCCATCTGGTGAGGAAACTTTACTGTTTTGGAAAAGACTGCCCAAATTTTTTTTTCAAAGTTAAATTAAATCCAAAAGCAGAAGAAAATAAGTGGTGAAATTAACCCATATTGGATTGCTTTGAATAGTGTGATTCTTTTTCTTTGTAATTCTACTTTGTGGATTGAAGTGCTCGCAACTTTTTTTTCTTTTTAAAGAGAACGGATCAGTTTTTCTTCTTCTATATTATTATTATTTAATCTATGGATTAAAATTTTCTTCTTTATTTCAACAAGGACTTTTATTTTTTGCTATTAATTCCATTTAAGAACTTTGTTTCTTTTAAGTTTGAAATAATATTAGAGAGTGGGAAGCACTCTCTAATACCACTTTAGAGGCTGGAGGCTTGAGTTTTTGAAACTTTCCCTTTTCCTTTTGATCTCACTGACTTTGTATCTTGAGGCTCTGCAACTTGTTTATAGAAAGTGATAAGAAGCAAGGGCACGAATTGACAACCAAAGATAAGCTGATTAAAATAGCAGATGGAGGGCATCAAGATTACTTAAGTGATGCTACAACCAACAAGGTGCAGAGAGAAGTCCACAAAATTTTTATTAAGGAAATAAATAGAAGATCAATTCCACAAATGACAAAAGAAATAAGACTGTATTATTATTGGAAGGATACATGCTGATATATGAAAGCTGGTAATAAAAAATTAGTTAATTTTAGTAATTAGTGATTAGTAATTTAGTAATCTCTAGAGTGCTATGTTAAATAAATAATTGATAAGGATAACAAGGTACATACATGTGTTGGTTTGATGAGAGGAAATTTGATATAATTAGCGAATTAATTTCTGTTAATAAATAATAACTATAACAATAACAATGAAATGACAAGGGATATGGTTAACAATAAATATATGTACTGGTTTAATAAAAGGAATTGGGATATAAATTGTAAATAGTGATTTGGAAAGGAGGATTATAAACCTTGTTATCAAACATAATAAATTTTTACTTAGAACATGCTATAAAGGGGTAATGTTATTGGATGATATTAGAAATAATTAATGAAATGCTGTAATGTGGTTGTGTTTTTAATTTTGGACTATTTCATGCAAAAGAATGTTAAAACAATCACAGTCAAATTAGAAGCGTGGTATGTTGATAGTAAGATATATAAAGATTTTTGATTTAAAATATATAATGTGATTTGAATTATAAGTAATGACTGTGGAAGTAATGAAAGTTATTTGTAACCAATCAACACACTTCTACAATATGATTAGTGATTAGTAATTTAGTAATTTTTAGAGTGATATGTTAAATAAAAAATTGATAATGATAACAAGGTACACACATGTGTTGGTTTGATGAGAGGAAACCTGATATAATTAGCGAATGAATTTCTATTAATAAATAACAATTATAATAATAACAAAGAAATGACAAGGGATATAGTTAACCATATATATATATATGTACTGGCTGAATAAAAGGAATTGGGATACAAATAGTAAACAGCGACTTGGAAAAGAGGATTAGAAATGTTATCAAACATAATTAATTCTTACTTAGAACATGTTATAAAGGTATAATGTTATTGGATAATATTAGAAATAATTAATGAAATGTCATTATGTAGCTGTGTTTTTAATTTTGGATTATTTCATGCAAAAGGACGTTAAAACAATTATAGTCAAATGAGAATTGTGGGATATTGATAGTAAGATATATAAAGATTTTTGATTTAAAAGATACAATGTGATATGAACTGTAAGTAATGACTGTGGAAGAGATGCACGAAAGTTGTTTGTAACCAATCGACACGCTTCTACAATATGTAACGAAAGATGATTTTTTTTGTGTTGTTTGTCTGCTTAACCAAAAATTTAAAAAATCTTTTTTTAAAAAAAAGAAAGAAATGAAGGAGAAAAGATAAAAATGCAAGAACGAGGGGAGAAAGTAAAAGAAAGATATAAAAGAATGAAAAAAGATTCAAAAAATTAACTTTGGGTCTCTTTTACAGTTGTTATAAGTACAATTATAAATTTACCTCTTCCTCTAGAGCAGCGATGGCGAACATTTTTTGGCTCGCGTGCCATAAGTGGGGGGAGCGCAGGGGGTGTGTGTGCAGGCGTGCCGCACCCATAATGCAATGTGTGACCCCCCAGTGCGCATGCGCGCACTACAGGCGCGACCTCCCCTATTTTTGCATGCTTTTTTCGCCCTCCCCAGGCTCCAGAGGCTTTATAGGAGCATGGGGAGGGCAAAAACAGCCTCCCACGCCCCCCGGGAAGCCCTCCGGAGGCTTCAGGGACCTTCAGGAGGCTTCCCTGAAGCCTCCGAAGCAGTCACAATGACCCTCCAAGCAAACTGGAAGTGCGTTCCCAAACTTCCCGTTTGCCCGTAGGGCCGTTTTTTTCCGCTCCAGAGGCTTCAGGGAAGCTCATGAAGCCTCCGGAGGGCCTCCGGGGGGGCTCTTTTTGCCCTCCCCAGGCTCCTATAAAACCTCTGGAGCCTGGGGAGAGCGAAAAATGGCTTTAAAAAAGGGTGAACTCAGCTGGCCAGTGCGCGCACATGTGCTGGCCAGCTGACAGGGCAGTGCCTCGCATGCCCTGACAAATGGCTCCGCGTGCCACTTGTGTGGTTTGCCACTTTCTGTAATCTATCCTTTCAAGTCAAGAAAACCATAAAATGTAAGTTCATTTTTTTGAAAACCACATAAAAAGTCTATAAGGGGTTTCCAGATAGCAATAAACGTAAATATTGTCTTTTCTCTGATCAAAACAAGTCAATTTAGTCATCTCAACAAGTTCCATCATCTTCAACAACCATTCCCCATTGTGGGTAATGCCAAATCTTTCCATTTTGGTGCATATAATAATCTTACAGCAGTTATCATGAGCAAAACAAAGCTCCATAACTTTTTTCCAACTGTTTGTCCATCAATCCCAAAAGAATATCTTCTGGTCTCAATTGTATATTAAACTCCTCTTGCTCAGTATGTGCTTTTCCATTCAAAATTTATCTATCTATCTATCTATCTATCTATCTATCTATCTATCATCAATCAAATTAATGCAGCTATTCATCTCACTGGAGGCAATGCCTGGCAGTGAACAAGAATGAAACCAAAACAACAAATACAAGCAAAAATATAAAACTTGTATTAAGAAACATCATTAAAGTTAGAAATACAAGACTTTTTACATTCATGTCCACCAAGCATGATAAAATGTTACTCACATTTCCAACATAAATTGGAAGATCCTTTAGAAATTCTAGACAGTTTCTCTTGTGACATACTGTATATACTAATGTTATATCATTTTATAAAAATTCTCTTTAAGATTATAACAGAGTGTAAATTTCAACCACTTATTTTTCAATTCTGTGTATTACAACCAAAGGTTTAACCCGCTTTATCATATAATCTTTCACGTCTTCTGTTTCAAATTTCAGTAAAACTTCATAAATTTTAGCATTTACTTTTTCATCATTTTCATTTGTATATAGTTCTGTGATGATTAGGGGACTGGAGACTAAAACATATGAAGAATGGTTGCAGGAACTGGGTATGTTTAACTTAAGAGAAAGAAGGACTAGGGGAGACATGATAGCAGTGTTCCAATATCTCAGGGGTTGCCACAAAGAAGAGGGAGTCAAACTATTCTCCAAGGCACCTGAGGGTAGAACAAGAAGCAATGGGTGGAAACTAATCAAGGAGAGAAGCAACTTAGAACTGAGGAGAAATTTCCTGACAGTGAGAACAATTAATCAGTGGAACAGCTTGCCTCCAGAAGTTGTGAATGCTCCAACACTGGAAGTCTTTAAGAAGATGTTGGATAGCTATTTGTCTGAAACAGTATAGGGTTTCCTGCCTAGGCAGGGGGTTGGACTAGAAGACCTCCAAGGTCCCTTCCAACTCTACTATTGTATTATATTGAATTGTATTGTAACATATGCTCAATGTTCAAAACCATAATTATTTTGTTCACTTTAAATCTTTCGAATAATTGCAAATAAGAAAGCCATTGATAATTATATTTCTATGCCACCAGCTCTTCTCTTGGTTTTATTTTACTTTCTGCTTGACAAAAATCCAATGTCTCATGATGTTAGCTATTTGCAATTGCTCATTATTTCTCATCTATAAAATGCTTGTTGTGCTGAGATCCACAAAGTGTTTCTTGTCCTACTATGGGTATAGGTAGGAGAAGAGAAGGCAGAAATGGTGGGCAGAGTTAAATGTGTTATAAGTTTTGAATCCTTACATTGCCACAAATGATCCAAGTCCTACGATTCTTAAATTCTGTGGATCCTTACCTGACACCAGTTTAGTATTGAACTTCAGTTGACAATATTCTTGTCTACAAGTTTGAATAAATTTGCTGTGCTGCAATTTAATGTATAGTCCTCACCCTTTGCACTTGACAGTATCGTGATATTGCCACTTTTCATCTCTCTGGGCTCTTTTTTCCCTGTAGGATAGATTTCATCAGCATTTGTAAAGATCACAAAAGTTCATCCTCAAAACAGTTGTAATAAAAACCTGACAATTCATCTGCCCTCAGCACCTTTTATGGTTTACTCTTTTTATAAAAGCCAAATGCAAAGAAGATGTGGAGACTCTAGAAAGAGTGCAGAGAAGAGCAACAAAGATGATTAGGGGACTGGAAACTAAAACATATGAAGAACGGTTGCAGGAACTGGGTATGTCTAGTTTAATAGAAAGAAGGACTAGGGGAGACATGATAGCAGTGTTCCAATATCTCAGGGGTTGCCACAAAGAAGAGGGAGCCAAGCTATTCTCAAAAGCACCTGAATGTAGGACAAGAAGCAATGAGTGGAAACTAATCAAGGAGAGAAGCAACCTAGAACCAAGGAGAAATATCCTGACAGAACAATTAATCAGTGCAACAACCTGCCTCCAGTTATGAATGCTTCACCACTGGAAGTTTTTAAGAAGATGTTGGATAACCATTTGTCTGAAGTGGGTTTCCTGCCTAGGGGGTTGGACTAGAAGACCTCCAAGTTCCCTTCCAATTCTGTTATTCTATTCTATTCTAAATGAATTAGCTTCAGAAATTCTCCTTAATGTTATAGGTTTTTCATAATCTGTCTCTGTTCCTCTGTAATCCCCAGTAAATTTTCTTTCTTTAGATATCCATCTAGTTTCTCTAGAGAGATGCCACTTTCTTTATACAAATTGGAATAATGTTCATAAAATGCTTTTTGGCCGCATTGCCTGTAAATACTGTACATTGTCGCATTGTTGTAATTTATTATAACTTTCTTTTCTTTGTGCAATTTATATGATAGCTGCTTCCCTGGTTTATTTGCAAACTCAAAAAATTTTTGCCTTGCATAATTGATTTTTATTTCCATTTCTCTTACTCTTAACATATACACTTGTCATAAAACTTAATTTGCTCAGAGATACTTACGTGCTCTGGAAATATCTCCTTCTTTCTCTCTATTCATCAAAAATAGCTTGTGTTTATCTCAGTGGTGGGTTTCAAAATTTTTTAGAACCTTTTCTGTAGGTGTGGCCTGCATTGTGGGAGTGGCTTGCCGGCCATGTGACCGGGTGGGAGTGGCTTGGCAGTCATGTGACTGGATGGGCATGGCCAACTTGTAAAATGTGGTGAAACTCACTTAACAATGCTCTTGCTTAGCAACCAAAATGTTGGCTTAGAAACTCTGGCATTTGAAGCACGCAAGTCTTAAAGCTGTCAAGTTACAAGACCCTTGCACCCCTAACCCTTTAGAAAAAAAACCTCAGGGGTGTTCAAACTTGACAGCTTTAAGACTTGTGGACTTCAACTCCCAGGATTCCTCCTCCAGTCATGTTGGCTCAGGAACTCTGGCATTGAAGTGTGCAAGTCTTAAGTCTCAAAATGTTGGCTCAGAAACTCTGGCATCTGAAGCACGCAAGTCTTAAAGCTGTCAAGTTACAAGACCCTTGCACCCCTAACCCTTTAGGAAAACCACCCCAGGAGTGTTCAAACTTGACAGCTTTAAGACTTTAAGGTTTAGATAGGACTCTTAGAGGTGGGCGGGGCGATTGGTGAGCCAGCCAATCAGTGAGTGGTGGGCAGGGCAAGCGTGGTGTGGATGGGCGGCGGGAGGGAGCTGGAACCGGTTCTAAATGGCAGGGTAGATTTGTGGAACCTCTTCTATAGAAAAGGTTAGAACTGGCAGAAGCCCACCCCTGGTTTATCTTGACTCTTTGTTTTAAGTTTACTATTATGTTGTATAAAATAACATACAATAAAAACTTTTCTTGCAACCCAAACCATTCTTTTTATTTATTTATTACATTTATTTTCTGCCAATCTCAACCATCTTAAATAAATCCTTTACTGAAATTATTATTTTTTAATATCTTTTTGAAGTCCTTCTTTATTGCTTCTTTCTGTAGCAATATTTTGTTTAGTTTCCATCTAAAGTAATTAGATTTTCTTTTAAAAACCATACTCACAGGATTATGGTCTGAGAAATGTCTTGGTAATATCTCTACTTTAGAAACTTTAGAAGCCCAGTTCTTTGAAGTCCAAATGAAGTCTATTCTTGAAAAGGATTTACGTCCTTCAGAAAAATAAGTATGTACTTTTGAATTGCCATTTTTTTTGTCTGTGTATAGCAACCAGCCCTAAATTGTCCATCAAATCAAAGAACATTTGGTGTAATTTGTCTTTGAATTATTTTAATATTTTTCTCAGAAGTTCTGTTCAGTGCGGGGAAATCACTACATTCTATTTTTCCATGAAACATAAATTTGCATATGATAAATCATAATCTCTCTATAAATAATTCAAAAAATAATACTTTGTCCTCATTTGGTGCCTAGATATCCAGTATTAAAGCCCCCTACATATTAGTCCCCTACATATTAACTTCCTTGCTCATCAGTCAATACAAATTTTGGCTTTAGTTGGAAATTAATATTTTTATTTTTTACCCTTTTTTTTGTTCCTGGTGAAATTCATTGTTCACTCAAATTTTTATGAATCAAATATTTTAAATCCTTTTTTTTTCTAGTAGTTTTAATATACTAAGTGTAATCATGTTATTTGAATATAGCTTGCAGTTTGGTCTAGTGCAGTGATTCCCAATGTGGGGTCCAGGCCCTACAGGGGGGCAATTTGATTTTTAATGGGGAAAATTTGAACCTTCTTTAAGCCAAGTTAATGGCCTTTTAGGCTTCCTCCACATGAGTAAAGTTCACTTTTTGAGTAAATTAAGAATTATATGGGGGAGGGGGGGAGGCATCAGGATTTTAAAGATGCTTAGGTGGAACATGGCCTTAAAAAAGGTTGGAAACCACTGGGTCTAGCAGTAATTAAGACCCCGGGCTAGAAACCAGCAGACCATGAGTTCTAGTCTCATGTTAGGCAAGAAAGCTTTGGCCCAATCACCAGGAGAATGGTGAGTTCCATTCCCGCCTTAGACATAAAAGCTGATTGGGTCACTTTGTGCCAGTCGCTCTCTCTCTCAGCCCAACTCACTTCACGGGGTTGTTGTGGAGAAAATAGGAGGAGGAAGGAGCATTAGGTATGTTTACCACATTGAGTTACTTATAAAGTGATAAAGGCGGGATAAAAATCTAACGCAAAAAATAAATGATGAGGCTACTGACAAAAGCCGTGTTGTCACTGACAAAACCATCAAAGAGGGCAGTAGCCTTCAGTACATTCATCATTTTCCCTAAAGTCTTCAGCCTTTATCTGTCTGCCTTCTCATGGCAGTCTATCACCCTTAACAATTAGATAAATAGTTATTGACCTGATCACGGCTAATTATGGTGACATGCGCATGCGCAGAACATTTTAAAAGGTCTAAACGACATGCCAGCAATGGCCTGGGTGACTAGGGAACCGGTCTGTGGGCGTGGCCAGCCTGCCATCCCTACCAGTTCGGTGACCCTGTTGTAATTTCCACTACTGGTTTGCCCGAACTGATACAAACCGGTAGCAATCCACCTCTGTAACTTTGGTCACAAACCGATTTGGTCGTGACCCGAACCTAATTTTGGAAATTTGGTGCTTGCAAAAAAATGGCTTGGAAGGGGAAATCGGCAGCGAAAAAAATCTGAATGTTTTGGTTGGCACTCGATTTGGTAGTGGCCAGAAGCATTCATGACCAGAGGTTCTACTGTACAGATAACCCTGAGTTACAGCAGTTTGTTTAGTGACCATTCAAAGTTGCAACATCACTGAAAAAAGGAACGTACAGCCACTTTTCATACTTATGACCGTTACAGCATCTCCATCATCATGTGATCAAAATTCAGACGCTTAGCAACTGATTCATATTTATGATGCTTGCAATGTCCCTGGGTCATGTGATCACCTTTTGTGACCTTATGACAAGCAAAGTCAATGGGGAAGCCGGATTCACTTAACAGCCATGTTACTAACTTAACAACTGCAGTGATTCACTTAACAACTGTGGCTAGAAAGGTTGTAAAATGAGGCAAAATGCCTCACTTCACAACAGAAATGTACAGCTCAATTGTAGTCATAAGTCGAGAACTACCTGAACTGCAAGTAATGCTCCCTGAATGCTTGTCTTAATCGATAGCAACCTAATTGGAGTATCTTTCATTTATGCTTTGCTTGAATTGTCCTTCTGTAAACTTCCCTGTGTGCTACCTGCCCCAAATATGCAGAAAATGCTAGTTGCCATGGCAGCACAGTCAGGCCTGGCCCTTTAAAACACCTCCATTTTAAAAACTTATATCATGATTTATGAGCAAGGCTAAAGAGAAAGATGACATTTGTGCAGGACTGGTTTTGATACATGGTTCGCTATGAAATAAATAATTTCCACATCAGTATTTTCAGAAGGCAATTGTAAATCTCAACACATTTTTAAGGGCAGCATTGGCTAAGGTTGAGCATGTAGAGAAAGATTTTAGGGCTGGGAAGCCTTCAAGGGAGAAAGGAGTATGCCATGCAATGAATCCTTGGCTAAGGAATCCATCCATTTCCTTATCACAAGTATCACAGCTTACTAAATTCAGGATCATAAAATCCGTGATTTAAAAATTTAACAGAAACAGTTCCTATCAATGCCTACCTTTTAGTAAAGACTCTGTTCCTGCTTGCAAATATATTTTCTTTATTTTCCATATTCTGTAAACTCTTTCCTCTAAAAATATGCATTTGGCCATACATTTTTCCCCTTTAAAAGGCATATTTCTAAAATTATTTATGAAATCTGCACACATAAGGTTTTTTAAATTTCATTTTTTTCCCCAACCATCCATAACTGTTAGCAGATCATAACTGTACAGTAATTGAAATCCAGCATTTGGAATCCAGAGTTTCATCCCCAGAAAAAGATCAAATTTGTCTTTAGTTATTTAGTATCACGGAGGACATATATATAAGAAAATTAACTGTGTAGCCGTTTTATTAAGACAAAGTGAAATGTCATAAGGAGATAAATAATAGTGACACAAGATAAATAATGTGCTTGATATTGAAATTACAAAGTCTGCATTTATTAGAGAGAGCCGTGGTGGTGCAATGGTTAGAATGCAGTACTGCAGGCTACTTCTGCAGACTGCCGGCTGCTTGCAATTTGGCAGTTCAAATCTTACCAGGCTCAAGGTTGACTCAGACTTCCATCCGTAAAATGAGGACCCAGATTGTTGAGGGCAATAGGATGACTCTGTAAACCGCTTAGAGAGGGCTGTAAAAGCACTGTGAAGCACTATATAAGTCTATGTGTTATTGCTATTGCTATTAACTACCGGTAAGCTAAATAATTAAGAAACCATTATAGATTCTATTATTATCCAGAAGTTGTCTTCAGACTGAGGTAGATATAATTGGATACTCCATACAATAAAAGCAGCCCAAAATAAATGCAATGAAACTGAGAGAGGTAAAAATTACATCTATTGGCATATTGTTTGGAAAAGAGCTGTACTGCTCTATTTTTGTTTTCAGTTCTAAAGTATTTGTTTGATTGCTTGACTGCCTGATTGATTACATGTCATCAAGTCAGTGTCAACTCTTAGCAATTACCTACATAGACTTTCTCCAGTGTGATCTGGCCCCAAGCTGCTCCTTTAGAATCTTTTAGTCATCTACATTCTGCTAAAACTGTCATTATCGTGATCTTTAATGGGAGGAAACTGTGGATCAAAGACAACAATTTTTAAATCAAGGTATCACAAATGGGCTAACTTATAAAATATGTCTAAAATCTGGATCATGACTCCTAAAAAGAATGACATTTGGGAAAGTTATGGCTACTAATGAGCCATGGTGGGGCAGTGGTTAGAGTGCAATGCTGCAGGCTACTTCTGCTGGCTGCCGGCTGCCTGCAATTTGGCAGTTCAAATCTCACCAGGCTCAAGGTTGACTCAGTTTTCCATCTTTCTGAGCTGGGTAAAATGAGGACCCAAATTGTTGGAGGGGAAAATGCAGTCTCTGGTTAGAGAGGGCTATAAAGCACTGTGAGGTGGTATATAAGTCTAAGTGCTATTGCTGCTACTTCGTTGCAATTGACTGCTACGGGGCTGCTATTGTGGTCCTTGTGATCTTCACCAATGTTCTGGGACAGTTTCAGAACCAGCCAGTTTCCCCCTCCCTTGCTCCCACTCAGCAGCAAGCACTTATCTGTGGGATGGGATGGGATAAGAAGGGATGGAATGGGAAGGGAAGGGAAGGGAAGTTATAATGTTCTCTGCCAGATTCCCATAACTCAATGGGAAAGCTGGTGGGAAGATAGAAATTCCTCCTGCTCTCGCTGCTTTTTTTCTAGTCCTTAGACATTTCTACTTCTAGTTTAGATAAGGAAATAACTCTGAAACAATGACCAACACCTGTTGTCTAGTCATCCTGTAACTAAGTCCATCCAACTGAAGCCACTGTTGGTTTTCCTCTTTTTTTTTTCCCTTCCACCTTTCCTGGCATTAGGGACTTTTCCAGGGATTTAGGTTCTTCACATAATGTGTCGAAGATAGGATAATTTCATCCTGGTTATTTGTTTCTTTGTTTTTGTTTGCTTGTTTGTTTGTTTTTTGGCTACACCCAGCATAAAATACAAATACATAAATAAAATTATGGTAATAATTAAAATAATAAATAAATTAAAAATAAAATAAAAACAAACTCAGCGAGGAGAATCACTGGGCCTTTTCTGTTGCCGGTTTTCTATGTTTTACGTTTTCTATTCTCTGTATGATTCTGATCTTTATAGGTATAGAGTTGTCACAGTATGTGAATATCTTTTCATTTTTACCTTACCAAATCCCCTACTGATGTATATTTCTCGACTTCTGGCTCCTTTAGAAACTATGCAGCACTTCAATATCATCCCTGTCAGTTCTAGGGCTGGTTGCCTCAGCTGTTATCATTAATTTAGTCTCTTTCATATTTAAGTTTAAGGTCATTTTTTCCAGTGCTCCTTGAGTTTCATTAGCAGAAGTTTCGGATCATTTGCCTTTTCAACTGTCAGAGTCATCAGTCTATCATAGGTTATCAATATTTCTCCCACTGATTTTAAAACCACATTCATATTCTTCTTCCAGTCCAGTTTCCCTCAGTATATTCATCATATAGGTTCAATGAATAATGGGAGAGCCTATACTCTTGCCTTACTGATCTGGAGGCACTCTGTTTCATCATGTTGTACCCAGACTGAGGCTTCCTGTTCTGTGTGTAGATTTCATTTGAGGACAATAGGAGCACGGTGGCTCAATTGGTTGAAATGCTGGGCAGGAGACCCGAGAGCTGCCATGGGGTGGGATTGGGCTCTTGTCTTCAGGCCAGCTCCTGCCAGGGACATAAAAGGAGCCCCCCATTGGGCATCCCCAAAGCAACGGTGATGTCACCATCTCATCCTTTCAACATGGAAGCACCTTGGTGCTTCTGAAACAAGTGTAAAATAATTGTCAGCATTCCAAGTAATGCACCCATTGAAAGTAGAACTCTGAGGCAAGTGGATTCCTCAAGGAACAATATATTGGATACATCATATTGGCATGGCTGGTGAAATCCAACTATGAAAGTTGCCATGGTTTTCACCTAATTAAAAAGTGAATGTTCCCTCTTCCCCCAAGTCATTAGTCATATTGTCCAATAGAGGTGCTGACCAGTTGCTTGGTTTCTCCACTCCTCCTCTCTCCAGCCACCTGATGGAATGTCCTTGGTTCCCACGGGAGATCTTTTTTTGCTTTGGCTACAAAACCCCATCTATCTTCCTCCCTCCCTGTCCCTTCTTCTGCCTTGTGGCAACCCTAAAGATTAAAAGATGGCCTCAGCCAGGTTCAATACAATACAATACAATAGTAGAGTTGGAAGGGACCTTGGAGGTCTTCTAGTCCAACCCCCTGCCTAGGCAGAAAACCCTATACTGTTTCAGACAAATAGCTATACAACATCTTCTTAAAGACTTCCAGTGTTGGGGCATTCACAACTTCTGGAGGCAAGCTGTTCCACTGATTAATTGTTCTCACTGTCAGGAAATTTCTCCTCAGTTCTAAGTTGCTTCTCTCCTTGATTAGTTTCCACCCATTGCTTCTTGTTCTACCCTCAGGTGCTTTGGAGAATAGTTTGACTCCCTCTTCTTTGTGGCAACCTCTGAGATATTGGAACAATGCTATCATGTCTCCCCTAGTCCTTCTTTCTCTTAAGCTAAACATACCCAGTTCCTGCAACCGTTCTTCATATGTTTTAGTCTCCAGTCCCCTAATCATCTTTGTTGCTCTTCTCTGCACTCTTTCTAGAGTCTCCACATCTTCAGGGTTGACAATAATAGGACAATGAGATTTTCCAGAATTCCAGTTTTCCTAAGAACGTTCTACAATTCAAAGGCTTGCTTCAAACTTTTTACTAAGTCTGCATTACTATTACTATTAATCTTCTCATCGTTCCTATCACCCATCTCCTCCCACTTATGACTGTAACTTTGTTGCTTGTGTCCTTACAATTTAGATTGACTGTTTCCTAATATGATTTGATTGCTTATTTGTACCCTATGACTATCATTAAGTGTTGTACCTTATGATTCGTGATGAATGTATCTTTTCTTTTATGTACAGTGAGAGCAGATGCACCAAAGACAAATTCCTTGTGTGTCTAATCACACTTGGCCAATAAAGAATTCTATTCTATTCTTTCTATAATCAAGGAAGCACATTTGACTTCTTAATATATACTTTTTGGCTTTATCACTTATCTAGTATTCAACAATAGTAATGTCTCAGGTGCCTCGTTTTTTTCTTTTAAAAAATCTTCTTGAATATCTGGCATCTGCCTTTCCATTTAGGCTTTTAATATTACACACATACACACACACACACACACACACACAAACTTACTTCTTACGGTTTGTGATGGGATGCATCTCTAAGAGATGTGTAAGGTTCATACTTTTGTACAATTTCAGATAAAATTCACAAGCGGTAAAAAGACTGTTATGTTCAAATACATCAAACATATGAACCATATTTTATTTTTCCTTCCAGAAACTAATCTTTCCAGGTGTGAGATATTCCTTTTTCAATGACTGAACACAGATTAAACTCCCTGATAGCTTATTATATCATGCACATTCCCCAATAATAGGCTGAGCAAAGGTAGCTTCACTCCCTTAGTTCTTACGGTTGGCTTAGCCATGTAAGCAAGCCTTTGGTGTTCTGTCCTTACAGATGTGAAAGTTCTTAAAGTGTAATGCAATCCATGTCTTTCACTAAAAGTTGTGCACTTGTTGACAATTATGTGCTGCCCCACGCAGTTGCTGTTTATTTAACTACGGTTTCATAGCAAAGTTTCTGCCAAGCTCCAAGCTAAGCTCCAAGTTCTGCTGTAAGCAATGTTGCTCTTAAGCACTCAAGCTGAGCTCTCAAACCAAGCTCCAGGCAGGGATCAAGCACAGTTGGCGGCTTATCATGGCTTGTGAGCTTGGCAGCTAGATTCAGCCATGTTCCTTGCTTTCGCTATTAGACTTGCCCAGACATTGCATTCCACTCCCTCATCTCCTTCTCAGCTCTTCTTCTGTTCTTCTGCTCACCCACACTCCTCCTTGGTTAACTGAAAATGTCAGGGTTCCAAATAGCATCCAAAAGTAAATCAGAGTCCAAGGCAAAGTATTGCAAAAAGTTCCAATTTATCAAGAGAGCCACATTGGCACATCTAGGAAAACCCAAATCTGAAAGCTTCCAGGTTTTCCCGATCTAGTTGAAAGTTCAAGATTTTGCCCCCACACCCACAAGTCCATCACATGGTCCAATCTCCCACTGCCATGCTGGCAGTTCCACCCATCCAGCTGCGGTCAGGTGCAGAGACAAATGATGACCTTGGCTTTTTAGAAGGAATTTTGTTTTGGCTACATAGCTTCTAACTCCGCACAACCTCCCCCCTCCCATTTTCCCACAATAGAAAAAGGTGTAGTAGAATAATAGAAAATGTGGCAGGCCAAAGATCGAAGAGAAATATGGCTGCAGGCCTGACAGAAAGTATGGGTAAAGTGTGGTAGTATAACCAAGCTGTCTATGGACATATCACATTCTTCAAATGCCCGAGTGCAGCTAAACAAGCCATCTAGGGACACTGGTCAAATACCAGTCAATATACCAGTCAAATACCAGCAGGTGCCTTGCATAAGCACACCAGCGTGCCTAACGTCCCTGTCCTACTGTCCCCATTTATTTGTACCAATTTCCTGTGTTCCTATTCATATTTATTCTTATTCCTATTATCTTGTACATGAGTGCCTAAATAAAGGAAGGAAGGAAGGAAGGAAGGAAGGAAGGAAGGAAGGAAGGAAGGAAGGAAGGAAGGAAGGAAGGAAAGTGTGGCCAACTAGCTGACTGAGATGCTGGTGTGGATGCCTATGAGGTAAGTCTAAGCCATACACTCTGCTTCCCTCATAAGAGCTAAGGAGGAATTGAGCACTTCTCCCTTGAGTTTCCTGGCACAGCCCATAAAATTATTGTATGGCTCACGGTTGAGGGATGAGCTCTGTCTAACTTTGGGGGAAATGACGATGACTGTTTTTTCCCTAGTACTGTCACTCCGATCGGCATTTTCAGCACAGCTTTTCCCAAGCACTTTCAGCTGTGCTCCTCTTTCCCTCCCATCAGGATCGCCCTCTTTTTTCCATCCAGACCAGGATCTTTAAAAAATCAAGCAGTGCAATGTTTCATTGAAAAATTGACTTTCTAGCCCCATCATCTAAAGCCTCTAATATCCAACAATTACATTCAATAAACACATTTGGCTAATTAATTTCTAACCTGTTCATAACTCCTTATTGGATCTGGCAGCCACCTGGATCAAAGGTGACAGGAAGAGAGGAGGGGAGGGAGGGGAGAGGGGAGGAGGGGGAGGGGAAGGGGAAGGGGAAGGGAAGGGAAGGGAAGGGAAGGGAAGAGAAGAGAAGAGAAGAGAAGAGAAGAGAAGAGAAGAGAAGAGAAGAGAAGAGAAGAGAAGAGAATGAGTTTATTTGTTCAAGTGTAGTTAGAAGAAGGAATTCTGATTAATATCTCATAAGCTCTTATGACAAGAGATTATTGACAAGACTGCAATATGCTAGTGAAAGCTTTCCTTGGGTGGCTACTATAACCGTAGCTTGATACTACAGTTAATATTGAGGAGGCATATTCTATGGCTGATGAAAAAAAAAATCCAGTTGCCTCCTGGAAAATGCACCTTTGGGACAACCATGACCTGGATGACTGAAAATCTCTACAGACATATAGAAAAATGGACCTTGGGTTTCAACCAACTCCATCTTTTTTCCTTGAACTGCAAAGATTTTGGATATTGTTCTGCAATTGACAAAGGGTTTGGGGTTCACAAAACATGGCTGGGAAGAGGAAGGTCATTGAAGTCACTGTTGCTTTGATGCGATTTTGAATTAAAATTGCCCCTATCCTGGCCAAGTTTGGTTCATTTGGTTTATACAACATGGTAAGATAAAGGTTCCCCTCGCACATATGTGGTAGTCGTTCCTGACTCTACGGGGCAGTGTTCATCTCTGTTTCAAAGCCGAAGAGCCAGCACTGTCCAAAGACGTCTCCGTGGTCATGTGGCCGGCATGACTAAATACCGAAGGCACACGGAATGCTGTAACCTTCCCACCAAAGTGGTCCCTATTTTTCTACTTGCATTTTTACATGCTTTCGAACTGCTAGGTCGGCAGGAGCTGGGACAAGTAACGGGAGCTCACTCCGTTACGTGGCGCTAGGGATTCAAACTGCCGACCTTTCTGATCGACAAGCTCAGTGTCTTAGCTACTGAGCCACTATGTCTCTTTACAACATGGTACTGGTGTTACTATTGTCCCAGTGAAGCATATTGTGTGAATCTAGCTGGTAAGCCTCAAGTAGGGGATGTCGATACCAAACAGAGCCAGCTTCATCACCTAAATCATCACGAAGCAGGTTAGTTAGGTGCCAAGTGAATCTGATTTTTGTCACAGCGTCTGTTCTTTGTACTGATCTTTAAAAAACATTTTATTATCAAGCCAGCAGGGTATCCATGTTCACGCTAGAAACATTCATTGTATTATCTCATTACCAATCTATACTAACGTTTTTTGTACAGCAACAGAGTCCTTAGTCCTAACGACAAAACAGTGGGAGGCAGCTTTATTTTATTCTATAATCAGGATGGTGCTATAGAGGCAGGAGAGGGAGAGGAATATCAGTTGTCAATTACACACTACACAACTGGAGAACTGCAGCATAACCCTCTAAAAATGTCCATTACGATTTAGCTGCCAGAATTGCTTTCGTCCACTTTTCTCTGGCCTCTCAGTTTAGGGATATTATGAATATATTTCAATAAGACTTAAAATCGGATGTAAGCGATCTTGGGGAACTTTGAACCAATGAGTTCTTCATTTCCTCCTCCAAAGAAGGAGACTACTTCCACCAGGAATTTCTCCTTGAGGTGTAGGAAATTAGCACCCACCCCTCTCCTAGAAAAATGAGATATTTTAGGAAATATTAAAAGGGGAGAATATTTCCCCTAAAAGGGAGGCAGAAACTCACCCCCCCCATACAGACACACACACATACACCTTAGTCAATGGACCATTAAGGCTTGAGCCAGATCTACTCCTTCAGGAATTGCACCTAGGAAGATTACATCATCCAGCAAGGCTCAGCCAAGCCTGGGACAAAGGACAGCCTACAGCAGGGGTGTCCAAACTTGGGAACTTTAAGACTTGTGGACTTCAACTCCCAGAATTCCCCAGCCAGCATGAGTGGCTGGGGAATTCTGGGAGTTGAAGTCCACAAGTCTTAAAGTTCCCAAGTTTGGACACCCCTGGCCTACAGAGTTTGTCCTGCATGGCCCTATGGGAGTCTGACAACCAATCAGAATACAAGCTCAAATTCAAAAGCCCGAAAAGGATATAAAACTCAGGCACTCTCAGCATCTCTTCCCTTTTTCCCCCAGGACCTCTAACCATGTGGTCCTGTCCATCCTCAATAAACCTTCTTTCCAAGCAACTTCCTCGAATCCAATGTCTTTTCCCCCACTTGGAACTGAACCCAGAAGGACATATTCTTCCAACACAGGGAAGAGCACTTCTACTCGAAACAATCCACATAGGAGTTGAATGAAGGCATGAAAAGCCAGTGAGGCTTCCAAGCCTCTGGGGAAGTGACTGTACAAGGAAAGACAAGAAATTTTTCACACGCTCATAACTCCGTCCCCTAAGTAAATAAGCACACATTACCCATGAGAGTGTCACAAAAGTCCCTTCCTCTTTCTACAGATATTTCAAAAGCAGGTTGACTTTCATTCATTTGAAAGCAAACCTGGTTTTAAAAAATGCAGGAGGCTTTCTCTGCTTGTAACCAGAGGAGAGCGGTTGCATAAAGAATGGCAGAGCTCCAGTCACCGAGAAGGGAAGCATAAGAAAGCCGAATCCAGAAGGGTTTTGATCTCAAATCACCCTGCTGCCTGCCTGGATGGATGGATGGTGTTAGATATTAGCATATATCGAGGCAAGTCTCCTCTCTGGTCCGCTGCTACAGCGGGAAACAGGTATCGCTCTGATTGGTCGAGGGGCATACCCGATCCCTATAAAAGGGGAACCCTCCGACCACAGAGCAAGCTGGATCACTACTACTATTAATAAAGAGCTGATAAGTCACTCCGTGTCCGTAGTCTGTTCTCTCGTTGCCCAGATCTAACATTGGCGACGAAGGTGGGATCGAGAGGCAGATAGGACGAAGAACGCTACCTCCAGAATCTCCGGATTTGATCCAGCCCAGGAATTCGGCAGAAATTCCGGCAGCCATCTCAGGTCACCGCAGCGCGGCAAATTCAAACGAAAGAAGATGGCGATGCACACTCCCCCCGCTCCATTCGACCCAGCGAACGACGAATAGGAAGCCTTCATGATTCGTTTCGAGTGTTTTCTCGAAGCGAACGAATACACGGGGATCACCGACGCCCGGAAGAAAAACATCTTCCTCGGCTACTGCGGGAAAGAAGTCTTCAACACGGCCAGAGACCTCACCGCGCCCACTCCAATACAGGCAGTATCATGGACAGCGTTGCAACAGGCTCTACAGACCCATTACGCGCCAAAACCTTCCTGCCATGTTTGCCGGAAGGAATTCAACACGCGGAACCAGAAGGCGGGAGAATCAATCAATCAATATGTTGCAGCCCTACGTAAAGCAGCAACTCACTGCGAGTTCAGGAATCTGGACGAGCATATCTTAGCGCAGCTCATCTGTGGGTTAAGAGACATTCCACTACAAAAGAAGCTGTTGGCAAACCCGAATTTAACCCTACAGATAGCGCTAAATGAAGCAAGAGCGTCAGAGTCAGCAGAGAAATCATCGGTAACCATACAACAAGGTTTCAGCGTAAACCAGCCAGCACCAAGGCAAACCAGAGTTCACTACGAGGACACAAGCCCCGACTATGAGGATCCCGAGTTCGAGGACAGTCACCTGATGCGGAGCAGTCACTTGAGGCCTGGGGGGAGACCCGGATCCCGTTTGCCGCCCTGCGCAAGCTGCGGAGGGAATCACCCCAGGTCTACTTGTAGGTTCAGGAACGTTGCTTGTTCGCACTGCAACAAACTTGGGCACATCGCACGAGTGTGCCGGAGCGGAGTCCCTGCTTCACGGCAGCCACCCATGTACCGCCAACAGAAGCCCAACCCAGGGGCTTGGCGAAATCAAAAAGGGCGCCCAGAGAGAAATCCACAAGTGTTTACCCAGAGAGAAATTTCCCAAAGAGCTGAGCGAGCGTATCCCCAGGCGTATCCCCAGAGAGATTACTCACAAGGAGCTGAGCGAGCGTATCCCCAGAGGGAATACACACAAAGAGCTGAAAGAGCGTTCTATCAAGACGCTCAACGAGAGTATTTTCAGGATATAGACGATGAGATAGAGTTGACCCAGAGAGAGGAATTGTGAACGTATCTCACAACAATAAGCCAGGTCCGCACCAAGCGACCTAAAAAGCTGAAAGTCACAGTCCTCTTGGAGGGCTCACCTTGCGAGCTGGAAGTTGACACAGGATCATCCCTGACGATCATTTCATGGGCATCCATGAAACAGGCTATCCCTAGCCTCAAAAAGAGCCAACTACGCGTTCCAGACATCCTGCTACGAGACTACCAGGGGAACCGAGTCCCCATCGTCGGCCAAGGCACGTTCCAGATCCGTTTCAAGGACATCGTAGCCCAGATGCCCGTGACCATCGCCAGCGCACCATTACAAAACCTCCTAGGACTGGATTGGTTCGAATCCTTGGGGCTAGAAGTCACCGGAATCAACGCCGTGGAAAACAGCAGCGCTGAACAGATTTTTAAGGAGTTCGAGGATGTGTTCAGCCCCGGTCTTGGTAAGTATGTGGGTAAACCAATATCATTCAATTTAGACCCCAAAGTGGCGCCAATCCGACTTAAACCGAGACGAGTGCCTTTTGCACTCCGCCCAAAAATAGATAAGGAAATAGATAAGTTAGTGGAGCAAGGAATCCTTGAGCCGGTGGATCACGCGCGCTGGGAAACACCCATCGTGACCCCAGTCAAACCAGACGGATCAGTCCGCATCTGCGCGGACTATAAATGCACAATTAATGTCGCGCTACAACAGAGCGCATATACTGTGCCTGTAGTACAGCACTTATTGCACTCGTTGGGGCCAGGAAAGGTATTTGCTAAATTAGACATGGCACAAGCTTACCAGCAACTGCCAGTGGATAGCGCCACAGCGGAGGCCCAAACTATAGTGACGCATAGAGGAGCATTCAAATGCAACCGGCTACAATTCGGTGTGAGTATTGCCCCAGGATTGTTCCAGAGCGTCATGGAACGACTTTTGCAAGGGATACCGGGAGTCGTCCCCTATTTTGACGACATCTTGGTGTCCGCTGCAAACGAGGAGCAATTAAATAAAAGAGTCAGAACTGTTTTGGCCAGAATCAGAGAAAAGGGTCTCCGGCTCAAAAAGGAAAAATGCCAAATTAACGTTCCTAGCGTAGAATTCCTGGGTTATAGAATCGATGGTCAGGGAATACACCCCACTTCAAAGAAAATTAAGGCGATCCAGGACGCCCCCACACCACGAAATCAGACCGAGTTGCAGGCCTTCCTCGGACTACTTAACTTCTACAGCATCTTTCTGAGGCAGAAGGCGACCGTTGCTGAGCCACTACACCATCTACTCCAGAGGAACGCACCATGGAAATGGGGACGATCCGAAGCTGCAGCTTTCGCCGGAGTAAAGCGCCTGCTCACCACTGACTCACTGCTTGTCCAATACAGCCAGACCCTACCGCTGGTATTGACCTGCGATGCATCACCCTTCGGAGTTGGAGCAGTCCTCAGCCACAGGATGCCTGACGGAAAAGAAGCACCCATCGCCTTCTACTCCAGGACTCTTTCATCGGCCGAGAGGAATTACAGCCAAATGGACAGGGAAGCGCTAGCTGCTGTAGCTGGAGTAAAACGTTTCCACGAATACCTCTACGGCCGCGATTTTGAACTAATTACGGATCACAAACCGCTGTTGGGACTTTTGGCGGGAAACCGCCCCACTCCGGTCTCCCTTTCTCCACGCATGACCAGGTGGACTGTTTTCCTGGCTGCGTACTCCTACAAGTTAATTCATCGACCGGGCTCCACTCTCGGACACGCAGACGCACTCAGCCGTTGCCCATTACCTGACATTCTGCCAGACCCCACTCCAGAAGTACCGGTATTGCTCATTGACTGTTTGGACTCTGTTTCTTCATACGACGTTGCAAGGTTCTCCTCTAAAGACAGTTTAATAAAGCAAGTTCAAACTTGGGTTTGGAGGGGGTGGCCGAAGGGAAACGTGGGCCCGGAATTCAAAGTGTTTTGGTCAAAACGGGACAAACTCTCAGTGTTACAAGGTTGCTTATTGTGGGGGGATCGAGTTGTTATTCCGCATGTTTTACGTAGGAATGTATTAGATGCTTTACATGTGGGTCACCCGGGGATTGTTAGGATGAAGGCGTTAGCAAGAAGTTACGTTTGGTGGCCAAACATGGACAAAGAAATAGAGGAGTGGGTGGCCACTTGCGACCCATGTCAGGAATCAAGACCAGCACCCCCAGAAGCGCCCGCTACAGAATGGGAGAAACCTAAAGCACCCTGGTCGCGAATACACATCGATTTCGCAGGGCCATTCCAAGGTCAGACTTTCCTTATAGTTGTGGATGCATACTCAAAATGGCTAGAAGTAGTCCTAATGACTTCAACCACGGCAGAGGCAGTCATTAAGGTTCTACGGCGACTTTTCGCCACTCATGGCCTGCCCGACCTCCTGGTCTCCGATAATGGGCCCCAGTTCACGGCCATGCAATTTGAGACATATCTAGCAGGTCAGGGAATTCGGCACGCCCTCGTCGCGCCATTCCATCCGGCATCAAATGGACAGGCGGACAGAATGGTGCGATTCGCAAAAGAGGCCCTCGCTAGGATGGGTCCAGGTGATTGGCAAACACGCATTGACCATTACCTCTTAATTCAGCATATCACCCCAAGTGCAACGACGGGTAGGAGCCCCGCTGAACTACTCATGGGCCGCCGTCTACGGTCTCACCTGGACCGTCTTCACCCAAATTACTCTGCCACAGCTCCCCCAGACTCCACAAGCAAAATTCGGTCTTTTAGCATAGGGGATTCAGTATACGCCCACAACTATGCAGGGGGAACATTGTGGATGCCGGCAAAGGTCATTGGCATCACGGGTCCACGATCGTATCTGCTGGAGCTGGAAGATGGGCGGAACTGGAAAAGGCACATCGATCAACTTCGGGGTCGCCTAGCACACTCAGACCTTCGAAACGAAGACGAGAGTTTCCTGCCAACGGAAAGTCAGCCACACGAGAGCCCCATCATAGAGAACTACGACACCTGCGAACCCAGGTCGGAACAAGAGATCGAGCACGAAGCAGAGCAAACCCCAGACAACACAACCGAGCAGACTCCGGAACGCCCTAGCAACGAGGGCACGAAACCTCCCGAACGTGAAACAGGAAAAGCATCCGATCCTGCAACCACTTCTAACCGACCAGAACTGCGACGCTCCTCCCGAGTAAGGCAAACCCCAACATACCTAAAAGACTATGTTACCAACCGCAACGTTCCGTCTAGGAGGGGAGGGGTGTTAGATATTAGCATATATCGAGGCAAGTCTCCTCTCTGGTCCGCTGCTACAGCGGGAAACAGGTATCGCTCTGATTGGTCGAGGGGCGTACCCGATCCCTATAAAAGGGGAACCCTCCGACCACAGAGCAAGCTGGATCACTACTACTATTAATAAAGAGCTGATAAGTCACTCCGTGTCCGTAGTCTGTTCTCTCGTTGCCCAGATCTAACAGATGGCATGGCATTAGATGGCCATCCTCTTGTTACAGGTTGAAGCTAAAGAGTCTGCTAAAGTGGGATGGAGAAGATTCAAAATACTTGGGAGATGCTTTGGAGTAGCTCTGGTGGTGAAGACTAATTACATCCTTCATTGGTGTGTGTGTGTGTGCCTACAAATAATTTGTCAACATTCCCTCTGAATATTCATGCTCTGCATTAAACACCAAAGGGAAAGGAGGGTAGAACAAGACAATTTTCCTCCTCCACTATCTCTCTCTCTCTTACCTAGAGGAGAGGCATCACGTAAAGTATTCACCACTCCTTCTTATCTCTTCCTCTCTGAAGCGGTTTATTGTGAATTATGCATTCCAGCCCTGCATGAAATATTCAGCTGGTGTCCTTTCATTCCTGCTCAGCCTCCCAACAAAGCAATAAACTGTCAGCATGCCAAATGGTGGAGTATGCAAGCAGGGAAGGCGCCACTGGCTTCCTGCGGTTCAACTAAATCATCCAGCATGGCAGTGTAGCTCATACGTCGGGTGGACACAGGTGAGTCTGGAGAAACAATAATCACACCCACAACCAGAACAATGAGACTGCGATGCCATCACGTGGCTTTCATCGTTCAGACTCTCCTTGGCGGGCTACAGATTTTGCTGCTCTAAATTTTCTGCTAACCATAATCGTATCGATCAGATAACTCTATGTACCGTATTTTTCGGAGTATAAGATTCACCTTCTCCCCCCCTCAAAGAGGGTGAAAATCTGAGTGCACCTTATACACTGAATACAGCATGTTTGGCCTTGTGAACCCCCCCCCCCCCCATCCCATTTTTCGTAAAAATTGGCGTGCAGAGGGTTTGGGAGGCCTGCAAAGTGCTCCTGGGGGCTGGGGAAGGCAAAAATGAGCAAAAAATGGTCCCATTTTTCACAAAAACAGGGCTGTTTTTGTCCTCCCAACCCCTCCAGGAGCACTCTACAGGCCTCCCACACCCTCTGCACACCCCTTTTGTTTGCGACAAATTTTCACAAAAGAATTGGTTGGGGTTTTTTGCTCATTTTTTGCCCTCCCCAGCCCCCAGGAGCACTCTACAGGACTCCCACATCCTTTGCACACCCCGTTTACAACAAAAAGACTGGCCCATTTATCATCTCCCAAACCCCCCATGCATCTTATTTTTGCCCTCCCTAGCCCCCAGGAGCACTTTGCAGGCCTCTCAAACTCTCTGCATGCCCCTTTTTCACAAAAAATGGGGAGGGCAAAATCTTTTTTTTTTTAATTTACCTCTTCAAAATCTTGCTGCGTTTTATACTCCAGTGTGTCTTATAGTCTGAAAAATGCAGTAATCAGAATGTTGGGCCAAGAAGATCCACATTCAAATGTTCAATTCACACAAAGCTCATTGTGTGAATTTTAGGCCATTCACACTTTCTCAGCTGACTCTACTTCACTGAACTCTTGTTCCAGAGATTAAAATGAGAATTTTTTTCCTATATAATCTGCCTTGAACTACCGGAGTGAAAGAAAAATCAGCATATGTATCCAAGAAACAAACTAATTCACATCAGTTCTAGAAGCATTAATGTCTCTAAAAACATTTATTTCAGTACCTGTCAAGCTCTCTCCCACCCACCTTTGCGGGACTAAGAAAATTAAAAAAGACATGTCTTAACTTAAAAAGGAGGGGGAGGAGAGGTGCCCATTGGAAAGCAAAGCACCAATGTCTATGATCATCTTTATTTCCAAAAATTATTCAGGGTCTCAAGTGGGTCCCATTAAGCTTTGTTAGAAAATTAAAACAATTTGCAGCTGCAGTCCAGGGCTTCATTTGGAAATCTGCTTGCCAGCCTAGAGAAAAGATCAAAGCAAACAGATGTAGACAGCAGTATATAGTGTGAGTACAAGGAAACTAGCATTCTTCTATACTTATATATTTATGCATATGTACCATCAGATTCCAAAAACTAATTGTTTCCCAATGGTACTCATCGAATTGGAGCAATTACTCCCATCAAATCTGATTTTGGAACAGCAAATATAAATATATCAACCCATCTGATATGAACAACTTGTGGAAAATGCTTGGTAATTCTTTACTATAGTGAATTTAGAGCAGTAGTGAGTTACGACCTGTACGCTCCAGTATGGGCGTACCGGTGCCTGCCGGGAGCACCTGGTACCGTTCCGGTACAGTGCTCTGGAGAGCCCACCTGCCCACCCGCCCGCCGTCCTTACCTATATTTGAACTCTTTGGGGCTTCCGCGAATGCGCATGGAGCTCCTGCGCGACGCTTTGCTGAGCAGCTGGAGCATCGCGGAGCATCGCAGATGGTAAGTACGCATGTGCATGCTGTGCATGTTAGCGTGGTGGACGCCGGGCCCCATTGCACCGGGATCTAGAACCCACCACTGATTTAGAGGGATGAAACTAAGGGGACATGTTCTTTTTTGGTTGTGGCTCCTATTTGTGAAATACAAGATTAAGCTTTCTTCATCTCTGATGACCTTCCGAAAGCAGGTTAACATGGAGTTCTTCTGGACAGCTACTTAGAATTAGATAGGGTAGGAATTGTTTGTATAAAATACAGAACAACGGACTTGCAAAATCTTCTAGTCCCAACTCCCTGCCCAGGAAGGAGACCCTATAGCATTCCAGACAAATGGCTGTCCAATCTTTTCTTAAAAGTCTTCAGTGATGGAGCACCCACAACTTCTGAAGACAAGTCATTCCACTGATTAATTGTCCTAACTATTAGGAAATTTCTCCTTAGTTCTGGGTTGCATCTCTCTTTAATTAGTTTCCATCCATTGCTTCTTGTCCTGCCTTCGGGTGCTTTGGAAAATATGTTGACTCCCTCTTCTTTGTGGAAGCCCCTTAGATATTGGAACACTGCTACCATGTCAGCCCCTAGTCCTTCTTCTTATTAAACTATACATATCCAATTCCTGCAATGATTCTTCATATGTTTTAGCCTTCAGTCCACTAATCATCTTTGTTGCTCTTCTCTGAACTCTTTCTAGAGTCTCTACATCATTTTTATATCAGGATAAGCAAACTGGATGCAATATTCCAAGTGTTGGTTTTACTGAGATATTAAAAAATGTTATTAACACTTCGTGTGATCTATTCCTCTGTTAATGCAGCCTAGGACTGTGTTGGCTTTTTTGGCAGCTGCAACACACTGCTGGCTCATATTTAAATGAATGTTCACTGGGACTCCTAGATTTGACTCACACTTACTGCTGTTGAGCCAGGTACCACCTATTCTATACCTGGGCATTTGGTTTTTCTTGCCTAAGTGTAAAATCTTATTTTTCTCACCACTAAATTGCATTTTGTTAGATAGGGTGCAGTGTTCTAGTCTGTCAAGATCTTTCTGGATCCTGAGTTTATCTGACAAAGTATTGGCTATTTCCCTTAGTTTGGTGTTATCTGAAAATTTGATGGGTTCCCCTTCTATCCTCTCATCTAAATAGTTTGTGAAGATGTTCTGGGCTAGAGAGAACTTTGGGGTACCCCACTGCATGCTTCCCTTTATGTAGTTCCATTGAGATGTAGTCCCATTGAGGACTATACATTGAGTACAGTTGGTCAGCCAGTTATAAATATGTTCTCCAGTTTTATAATAATAATAAATAATAAAATTTATTTCTTAGCCGCACCCTCTCCCGAAGGACTCGGGGCGGCGTACAGTAAAACACATAAAAACAGTATGGACAATACACAGACAAAATAAACGAATATGTGTACATGGAGGAGGTAGGAAGATGAATAAAGACAGTTAAAACACAATTTAAAATCCCCTAATAAAATTCCAAAAGTCACAAAATTAAAAAACCCGTCAGGAGCAGTGTGAATGAACTATGGTTGAGCCAGGCCAGCTACTTGAAATAGGTGGGTCTTGAGCTTTATCCGGAAGGCGCGGAGGTCAAAGGTAGTCCTAATATCCGGGGGAAGGTCATTCCACAGGGCTGGGCCCCCGACATTGTCTGGTGGACGGCACCTGGAGGAGTCCCTCTCTGTGCGAGCGAATTGGTCGCAGGGATGTATGGGGCAGGATACGATCCCGCAAGTAGCTAGGTCCTGAGCCATGGAGCGCTTTAAAGATCGTTATCAAGACCTTGAAACGCACCCGGTAGACCACAGGGAGCCAGTGCAGCTCGCGCAGGAAAGGTGTCACATGGGAGTACCTTGTACTCCCCATAATTACCCGCGCGGCCGCGTTCTGGACCAACTGTAGTCTACGAGTGCATTTCAAGGGAAGCCCCATGTAGAGAGCATTGCAGTAGTCCAGGCGAGACGTCACCAGAGCATCAGTGACTGTGCGCAAGGCATCCCGGTCCAATAGGGGACGCAATTGGCGCACCAGGCGAACCTGGTGGAACGCCCCCCTTGCCACGGCCGTCACATGGTCATCCATGGACAGCCGAGCATCAAGGAGGATGCCCAAATTGCGCGCCCGCTCCACCGGGGCAAGCTGTACGCCCCCGATGGCCAGAGATGGAATTAACTGGTTGAACCGGGGGCCGGAACCCACAGCCACTCCGTCTTGGAGGGGTTGAGCTTGAGTCGGTTGTCATCCATCCAGACCCATACGGCTTCCACACACCGGGACATCACTTCGACGGCCTCGTTGGGGTGGTTCGGGGTGGAGATGTACAGCTGAGTATCATCAGCGTACAGATGATATCCCACCCCGAAACCACGGATGATCTCACCCAGCGGCTTTATATATGTGTTGAACAGGAGCGGCGAGAGGACCGACCCCTGTGGCACCCCACAGGTAAGGGGGCTCAGAGTCGACCTCTGCTCCCCTGTCAACACACGTTGCATCCGGCCGGAAAGGTAGGAGCCGAACCACCGTAAAACGGTGCCCCCGACCCTCAACCCCTCCAGTCGGCGCAACAAGATACCATGGTCGATGGTATCAAAAGCCGCCGAGAGGTCTAATAGGACCAGGATAGAGGAACAAACCCTATCTCTGGCCCTCCAGAGATCATCCACCAACGCGAGCAAGGCCGTCTCCGTGCTGTGCCCAGGGCGGAAGCCGGACTGGCGCGGGTCTAGATAATCATTTTCCTCCAGATGTCGTGGAAACTGATAAGCCACCACACTCTCTACAACCTTCGCCAGAAAGGGAAGGTTGGAGACAGGACGATAATTGGCCAGCTCCGTAGGGTCCAGGGAAGGCTTCTTGAGCAAGGGTCTCACCACCGCCTCTTTCAAGGCGGCTGGAAGGGACCCCTCACCCAACGAAGCGTTCACTAGGCCCAGGAGCCAGTCGCGTGTAACCTCCCAGGATGCCAGTACAAGCCAGGAGGGACACGGGTCCAGTAAACATGTGGTAGGTCGCAGTCGTCCACACACTCTGTCCAAATCCTCAATGGCAACCAAGTCAAACTCCTCCCAGATAGGTCTCTCAAGACTCGCCACGGACGCCTCTACAGGACCACTGGAAGGGACCCAATCCTTCCAGATTTGAGCGATTTTATCCTGCAGATATTTCCCAAATTCCTCTGCCCTACCCTATAAAGGGGCCTCCCGCGGCCTCTGAAATAGGAGGGAGCGGGACACCCGAAACAGGGCGGCAGGGCGGTTCTCTGCGGATGCAATGAGAGTGGCACAATATTGACGTTTGGCCACTCTCAATGCCACAAGGTACGTCCTTAAATGGGCTCGTACCTGTGTCCGGTCAAATTCGGAACGGGAGGATCTCCAACGACTCTCTAGGCATCTCTTGCGGCGCTTCATCACCCTTAGCTCCTCGGTAAACCAAGGGGCCAGGGTGGAGCGTTGCCGCCGGAGAGGCCGCAAAGGCGCCACCCGGTTCAAGGCCCCGGTAGTCGCATTGTTCCACGCGACCACCAGGTCCTCTACCCGAGGGCAGGTCAGGGCCATCAGGCGCCTGGGGCGGAACCATCTAGTATTTTCCGGTTCCGCCTCCCCGCAGCGGGGGATAGCACCAGGGAAGTCAAGTCGGAGGAGTGAGTGGTCTGACCATGACAGGGGAGTGATGGTTAAGTCCCCTCCTCCCAGATCACTCAACCACTGGCCAGAGACAAAAACAAGGTCCAAGGTGTGACCTCCCTCGTGTGTCGGGCCCTGAATCAATTGAGTCAGGTCCATGGCTGTCATGGAGGCCATGAACTCCCGAACCCCCTCAGATGCTTCTCCCACCGATGGCAGGTTAAAGTCCCCCATAACTAAAAGTTTGGGGGTCTCAACCGCCACCGATGCGATCAGCTCGAGGAGTTCGGGCAGGGCCGCTGATGTATAGCGAGGAGCCAGGTATACTATCAGCAGGCCCAACTGTCTCCCAGGGCCCCATTTCACAACAAGGGATTCACATCCGGACGTCTGTGGCACAATGGACTCCCTCGGCTCTAAGTCCTCCCGGATAATCACTGCTACCCCACCGCCCCTTCCCTGGGCCCGGGGCTGGTGAAATGCTCGATAACCTGGTGGGCACATTTCCACGAGCGGTAAACCTCCCTCGTGGCCCAACCAGGTCTCCGTTATTCCCGCGAGGTCTGGCTCCCCCTCCGAGATTAGATCGTGAATGAGGGGGGCCTTGTTAACAACGGACCTCGCATTGCATAGCACCAGCCTCAGGCCCTGGGTCTGGAGCTCCTGACCACCTAGCATGCGGGGGTTGGTACAAACGACCGGGTGTAACCAGCACCCACGGTCTCCCAACCGACTGCGAGTTTTCAATCTGTCCTCGTATCTGCCCCTCCCTACGACCGTTGGAATCAAAAGGCCCTGCACGGGAACGACATCCTCCCCCTCCTCCTCCCTACCACTCCCTCTGCTCATGACCACACCTAGTAACCTGGCTCTGTCCTCGCTCCTGACATGACCCACCCACCCCCCAACCCCAGAACCCCTATACAATTTTAAAAAACAATTAACTAAAAAACCCCTAACTCTTCGCTTCGTCCACCTCTCGAGATGAATAAATCCGTCATCAAGGTGGGCCCTCGAAAGGGCGGAGGGCCACACCTGCGAGAGGGGGGACTTCCGCAGTAGGATGAGGTCTGCTCTTGAGTACATATAATGATGAAAAGAAAATTCGCCAAGGCCTAGGAACTGTGCTGCTTATGAATATATTGGTCCAGTTTTAAATCATGTATGAGCTCCGTTTCTATGGTTGTATTAATACTGTAATTGCACCATGGATAAGTTGTTATTTATAAACCACTGTGTGATTGCACCAGTATAGAAATCCAATTAAAATAAGTAAATATGTTCTCAAAATTCTTAAAAGATTGCAAACCTTAGGCACAAAGTGCCCTTCCTGTCAACATCTAAGAATATTAGCTTTCCTTTATCACTGTAACAAGTGTGCTGCCAAAGGCTATTTTCAGAAAATACACTAAACCTAGATTTAAATACCTCACACATCTGTAAAGTGCACATAGCGTGCTATGTCTCAACCAATAAACCACACTTAGGCTCAATGACCCCATTCTCACAAAGTCCTAAGGCGATGTCTAAGTGAAGACTGAACTACGCACTGCCCAAATCCATTTTAGCTTAGTCTGGTATGTTATACAAAGTTATCTACCACATTTTCCACTCTGTATAAATGGATGTTCACGGTTAAATTCTAAGTAAAGTCTTAGCACCTTGCAACTGAGCATCATATCAATCTTACTCTATATGTAGAATAAAACAGGAATAAATTTGGTGATAGTAAACAAGAACCATTAACAGATAAAAGAGACAAGTGAGCCTGAGAAAGAAATATATTGAGAATAATCCCACCTTGATTCCTTTTGGTATACGAGCAGGCAGAGGGAAGCTGGCAGATTTTTAAGATTCTGTTATTTTATCATATTAAAATAGATTTCCAATACGGTAGTCTTTACTATGGGTACTTCTTGGCTTGGCTTATTTCAAAGGACTGATGCTACATTTTTGAGGATGGTTATTATTATTTCCTGCGCTTGCATTGGTATGATTTTCACACTATCATGTATGTGTGTGTCTCAGTGGTGGGTTCTGGATCCTGGTACAACTGGTACAGTGCAATGGGGCCGGTGTCAGCATTCCAAATATCATGCAGAATTAAATCATTGTCCAAAGCAAAATTATCCTTAAAACTCCAATTTAATAAGACAGACATTTTGGCATTATGCTGTGAAATTTCAACTCTAATGTACATCCTGTGGGTTCACCCAGTTGAAAGTTCATCATCTATCCCAACACCCCATAATTCATCACATGGTCCAATCTTCATCTTCCACACTGGCATGTACATCCCTCTGCTTCCGCCAGGTGTCGAGGTGCGGAGACAAAAGACGACCTTGAGCTTCTAAGAAAATCCATAACAATACATTCCACAATCCTACTCCTTTTTATTCCCCCCTCCCAACTACTATACCAACGAAACAGCATAAGAATTTATTAAAAAGTGTGGCAGGCCAAAGATCCTAAAAGGAACAGAACTACAGACCTGACAGCTGGGTGTCCACCACATGAACGCATACAGCACATGCATGCGTACTTACCACCTGCAATGCCTCCGAAACGCTCCAGCTGCTCGGCGGAGCATTGCACAGGTGCCGTATGCTCCATGCGCGGAAGCCCCCAAAACCTCAAATACTGGTAAGAAGGGCAGGCGGGTGGGCCCTCTAGAGCACCATACTGGAATGGTACCCGGTGTTCCCGGCAGGCACCAGTATGCCCATACCGGGGCATACCGGTTGTAACCCACCACTGGTGTGTCTGTGTGTGTTTGTGTGTGGGTTAAGGTGTTTCCAAAAGATGTTATGTGCATACCACTCTGGCATGTAATGCTCTAAAATTACTTCCTGAATTACTACCTGAAAATATCAGGGTTCCAAGTAACACACCCACAGCAAACGAAACTCCGAGGCAGGTAGATTCCTCGAAGAATAGCTTTATTGGAAATATCATATTGGCACAAGCTGGTGAAAACCGACTCTGAAGGTTCCCGCGGTTTTCACCTAATGAAAAGTCAAAGTTTTCCCTCCACCCTAAACGATCAGTCACATGGTCCAATCTAGATACAGTTGCCTGGTGACATCACTCCAAAGATGGCTTCGTTCAGTCAGCTTCAGGGTTGACAGAAGTACTTCATAGCCCTTAGGATCACTATCTAGTCCATATAAGAACCAAAATAAGAGATTTATTTTTTTAAAAAAAAACATTTCCATTTGCTCATGTGATTTGTGAAAAGGAAGAAGCCTCTTTAGACTTCTCCAACAGCCAGCCAATTATCATTTCTTTATCTTCTCTGACATGTGATGGACAAACATCTATCAGTGATTTAAATGCAAATTTTCTAAATAAAATTTATCTGTGTGGTTTCCTCCCAGCTTCCTCATCTTAAATGGCTATTCTAAGCGTCCCTATAATGGGCTGGGACACTTCCAAACAGTTATTTCTTAATGCCAGTTTGAGTAGCACTTTACTTTTTATTTTTTTAGTATTCCTCTTGCCACCCTGAGTAAGAAGATTTTCAGCATCATGGAGTCCTGTGTGTCATCCTTCAAGGAACGAGCGTTCCTTTTATCACCACATTAAGCAAACAAGATTGAAGTGACATTCAGAGGCGAATACTTTTGCAGCGGCTTTCAACTCAGGATGCAAAAATCACATTGGTGTAGTAAGAGAGGCTTTAAATGAGTTTTATGGACTTGTTTTCAGGCTTGACAAAGATCTGATCACTTCCCTCCTTCTGATGCCCGCTCCTTACGTTCCCGAGGCACTAAAAGAAACATTACAGGAAGGATCCAAAGACATAGCTCATAGTAAAAGTAGGTGGTTTGGGCACTAATTCCATGGTTCCATATCAAGCTATTTCTAGCCCCTGGAGAGGGGGGGGGGAGTAATTGAAACTCTGGGAAGACCTGGACTCAGTACATAAGCCAATGTTCGGATTAACTATATTGATATCATAGGTATAGTTTTCCTTATCTCAAATCTCCAGATAAATCTGAAAATTGAAAAATTGAACTTTCCCAGTTGTTCCCCTAGTTTAGAGACAAACAGCATTTAAAGCCTCTTTCAAATATTGTAAGGGTGTTTATCCTTGCTCCTTTCCTCAAGTTTAAACATGGCTTCTCAAGATTAAAGAGTGTCAGATCTGCCACTTCGCTTTGCTTTCTCTTTGCCTGAGTGCCAGCCTGCCATAAACTCAGGTGGCGGGGGGGATTCAATTTTTTTTTACTACTGGTTCTGTGGGCATGGCTTGGTGGGCGTGGCAGGGGAAGGATACTGCAAAATCCCCATTCCCTCCCCACTCCTGGGGGAAGGATACTGCAAAATCCCCATTCCCACCCCACTCCTGGGGGAAGGTTATTGCAAAATCCCCATTCCCACCCCACTCCTGGGGGAAGGATACTGCAAAATCTCCATTCCCTCCCCACTCCTGGGGGAAGGATACTGCAAAATCCCCATTCCCACCCCACTCCTGGGGGAAGGTTATTGCAAAATCCCCATTCCAACCCCACTCCTGGGGGAAGGATACTGCAAAATCCCCATTCCCTCCCCACTCCTGGGGGAAGGTTATTGCAAAATCCCCATTCCCACCCCACTCCTGGGGGAAGGTTATTGCAAAATCCCCATTCCCACCCCACTCCTGGGGGAAGGATACTGCAAAATCCCCATTCCCTCCCCATTCCTGGGGGAAGGTTATTGCAAAAACCCCATTCCCACCCCACTCCTGGGGGAAGGATACTGCAAAATCCCCATTCCCTCCCCACTCTTGGGGGAAGGTTATTGCAAAATCCCCATTCCGTCTTCACCCCATTAACCTGCTTTCCAGCTCCGTTCTCCTGTTCAGGGGAACAAAAGAAGATCAGCTGGGAGGCAGAAGGGACGTGGCCAGCCCATTTGCCAGTTCTCCGAACTACTCAAAATCTCCGCTACTGCTTCTCCAGAACCTGTCAAAATTGGCTGAATACCACCTCTGGGGGCGGGGTAGCCCTTTGGGAAGGAAGAAAGAGGGAACACGAAAGTACTTTGTACTGGCCAGAGACAACATCTCAAGGACATCCAATTAAAAAAAAAAAGACTGCAGCTGCATTCCAAGGATGGCTGCTTTGAAAACATCTGGTTTGAATGTAATTGGATACCTGGGAACCAACAGAAGGGCAGATGTGGGAACCAGGGGAATTTGACTAGGGAATTGGCACAGAAACCTCAGACCTGTGTTTGCTTTGCTATACTTCACTTGAGTTTAGTAAAACTATACTTTACTCTAAAGATGGAGTCACGGATCGTTCTTGCCTAGAGTTGAACAAGGCAGGGCTGACAGTTCTTTCAGTTTCAACTCACAGAACTTGATCTCCAATCGCTGATCATCTTCATTGTCCTTCTCGCTGTTAGTTTATTTGAAATCTTCTTGAAATTTGGTGCAGAACTCGGGTACAATTTGAACTCTTCCAAATGCTTTACAGTCATTTGAAAGCTCACATGTATCTTTTTAAATATCAGGCTGTTATCTCCTCATCCCCTTTGTAACCACACAGTTTATTTTAAATTGTATACTTGGGGGAGCTGTCAATCTTATATACTGTGAAATGCCAAATAAAATAGTGTACTTCTTGTGGACGCTTCATGTCACTTGCTGAAGTCAAGGCCACTTGCTTTATTAGCGTTTGACTCTAAGGAACAAATTATTTGGGGGGTGGGATGGGGTTTCTATTTACATAAGCAATGGGGATCCTTTTTGTCATCAGGAAAAGTAAAAGAGTTCCTGGTAAATTAAAGCCAGTGGATCATATGGATATTTGGCTCCTGGACCGATTAATCCTGCTTTGGGAACAAGGAAAGCCGTCATTTTGAAGAACGGTTCTAAAGATCAGTTTTTAAAAGACTGAAAAAGAATAAAAATGAACCAGTTTCTCTATTTTGGCAGGTCAGCATGATTTGGTAGTTGAAGATGTTCCCATCTTTGACTTGTCAATAATGTCTTCCTTTCTCCCGCAACCTAGATCCCGATGTCTATTGATACATTTGGAGAAAATTGCAGAGCTGCTCAAGAGACACCCCTTAATTATGGAAAATAATTCACTTCTTAATTAGACACACTGTATACTGCAGCCACAATTCTTGAAGAGACTACCATTAAGATTTGTGACACCATATCCTGTAAGTAAGCGAAAAGAAATCTGTGTTTTCAATAGAGTTACTAAGAGTTTAGAGCACACAGTTTCCAAACTGTTTCCATTTGCTAGTGAAAAATAAGAGCTCTACATTGTGTTAATTTTGGGTTACCTTTAGTCCTTGGGTGATGGGTTCCACCATTCATAGGTATTGTTACACAGTAGAAAATATTAAGCTGTATCCCAGTGATTTGTGCGTATCTTCTAAACAGGAGTGGGCTGGTAACCATGTCTGCAGGGATGGGGGATGGTTCCAAAAAAATCAAGATGGCAGCTGTGACTGTGTAGTCTAAGCCCCAACCATTTTTAGTTGTATCTCATGTGTTTGACACAAGTAAAACAGTACTGGACTCTGAATACGTGGTTACAGCCACTACCTTGACTTTTTTGACAGAGAGACGGGGAGCGGGGAGGTAGGATATGTACTGTATCTATATTCTAATGCAGGAGTGTCCAACCTTGGCAACTTTAAGACTTGTGAACTTCAAATCCCAGAATTCCCCAGCTAGCCATGCCAGATTAGAATAAGGCCACAGGTGTTACAGTTGCTAAGGTTGGACACTCCTGATTTAATCTCTAAAAAATAGTGATGTTTTTTTAAACATTAAAACAATAAAGCTGGCAAATTTCAGCAAAAATGGGGGGGGGCTACAGTATTATATATTATACAATATAATATTATATTGAATGCTCTGTCAGGCCTGGACGCCATCGTTTACGTTGGGCCTTCAGGCCTGCCACATTTATTGTTGTGGGAAACTGGGAGAGGAGATTATATGGAGTGGGTAGATATAGCCAAAATAACATTCCTTTCTCAGAGAGTCAAGAACATCTTGCCCTGCAGGTGGAGTGGTGTGACTGGGAGGCATCTCTAGTTGGGACTATGCTTGATTGGACCATGTGGTGAACATGTGGGTGCTGGGCAGGGGCTTAAACTTTCGTTTTGGGTGAGGAAAACCTGGAAACTTTCAGATTCGGGTTTTCCCAGATGTGCCAATATGACGTCTCTAATAAAATGGAATTTTGAGGAATCTCTAGCCTCGGAGTCTTCTTTCGTTAGGGTTGTTACTTGGAACCCTGACATGCTCATTCCTATATAAAAAGGCCAGACTGGAGACTGCAAGCAAGTTTTCCTATCATGCTATATGCTATTGTGTTCCATTCCTACTTGTGATGAACGAAGATTTGTTCAAAAATGGGATCTAGTCCTTTTGCCTCGTCTCTTTTTCTACCCTCCCCAGGCTCAGAGAAAGAAGAGGACTGAATACATTTGTTTACTCTTGTATAAATAGCTCATTTTTAATTTTGTTTTCTTTTGTTTGCATTTGCATAATTATGTTTGCTTTGCTTTTCTTTTTTGGCATGATGATGGGTCAGTCAGCAGCTCTTCATAGTGGCAAGGAGAATGAATAAGTGGCTATTTCAATATCCTGTGGTCACATGATCAAAATTTGGATACTTGGCAACTGGTTCATATTTATAACGGTTGCAGTGTCCTGGGGGGTCATGTGATCACTTTTTACCACCTTCTGGCAAATAAAATCAATGGGAAAGTCCAGATTCACTTTACAAACATGTTACTAATGTAACAATGGCAGTGATTCACTTAACAGCTGTATATTAATAGAACACACACTCCGAGGGGTATCAGCAGTGTCTTAGCCCCACAGTATTTGTTTCCAGAGAGTAAGTCATCTGTGTATCAAGTTTGGTTGAAATTGCTCAAGGCATTCCAGAGTTATGCTGGAACATACATACACACACACACATTTTTATATAGATAGATAGATTTTATCTGTTATGTATTATTTTATTCTAAAAAATGTAATTGGTTATTCACTGGTTATTCATGCCCTCATCCTTTCTCACCTGGACTACTGCAATGCTCTCTACATGGGGCTGCCCTTGAAGAGCACCCGGAGGCTTCAGCTGGTCCAGAATGCGGCCGCACGGGTTATCATGGGGGTACCTAAGTGCTCCCATGTTACACCCCTTTTAGTCGGCCTGCACTGGTTGCCGGTTGTTTTCCGGGTGCGATTCAAGGTATTAATTATGACCTTTAAAGCGCTCCATGGCTTAGGCCCAGGGTACCAGCGAGACCACCTACTGCCACCAGTAGCCTCCCACCGTCCAGTATGATCCTACAGAGTTGGCCTCCTCAGGGTGCCATCAGCTAGGCAGTGTTGGCTGGTGACCCCCAGGGGGGAGAGCCTTCTCTGTGGGAGCGCCTTCCCTCTGGAATGAGCTGCCCCCGGAGCTTTGCATAATCCCTGACCTCCAGTCCTTCCGACGCGCCCTAAAAAGTTGGCTTTTCCAGCAAGCCGGCCTGGCCTGTTAATTTTAATTTTAACTTATTTTAAATGTATTGGTTTTTTTTTAATTCGGTTTGTTTTTTTGGATATGGATTTAATCTTTTTTAACTTTTGGGATGTGTGTTTTTTAATGTTGTACGCTGCCCTGAGTCTTTTTGGAGAAGAGCGGCATATAAATCCAAATAAACCAAACCAAACTGAGTATTTTTATTTGTTCTTTTCTCTGGCCTATGACTGTAATAAGCTGAATTGATTGATTGAAACAAATGAATGATTGAACAAATTATTTCCAGAGTTCTCCCTTGAGAACAGGTTCAAATTAACCTACTTTAGACCTAACTCTCTGCAAAAGGCTTCAAAGCTGGGAGAGGTAGAAGATAAGGGAAGAAGAAGAGGATGGCCAACATCCAAGGGGAATGGATTCAGTTACAGTGGCAATGGACACACTGTTGGAAGACCTGAAAGACTAACTTAGAGGCAGATTGTCGCGGAGAAAATCTATCTGGTTGCTAGGAGTCAAAAATGATTTGACGGCATGTAATCAGCCAGCTTTGCTTTCTCCTTTCTCTGTTTACCTTGTCCATTTGTCTTTAGTATCACATCTTTTAGTTTATAAGCAAGGTTTAGTATTGATCTTTGACAGATGCTCTAGAATCCTTTAAATCAGTGATGGTGGATTTCAGCCTGATTGCCAACATTTTTTAATAGGCTGGGGCATCACTGATGAAGTAAAAAAATGTCAAGATAGCAAATGCGGCAATGTGATTTAAAACCCTGCCAACTTTTATCTAGACATTTTTAAAAGGGTGGGGTTTCAATCGGGTAATCAAGAGCCACCATCTTGACTCTGCAGACAGGTATTAATGTGAGATGATTTTGAGCCAAAAGCTGCACTGATATCAAATATTGGGGACTGACTGAAATGGCAGGCATAGGGCCAAATTGCATAGAGGACTTGATCGAGTAGTGAGTTGCCAATTTTTTTTACTACCAGTTTGCTCGTGGATGTGTGCAATACTTTTGCACATGAGCAGACTCATCCAGGTGGGTGGGCAGAGCCTCCCAGCACCGCTACTAGGGGTTTGCCCGATCCGGGCCAAACTGGGAGCAACCCACCTCTGGCTTGATCAGCAAATGGGCGGAAATAATTTTTAAAATGTACCAATCCTTGTCAGTGACAGCGGCCAAAGTGTTTAGCTACAAAAGGATCTGAAAGAAAATTCCATGTGGCCTATGGAGATCCAGTTATCTACCCCGTTCTAAAATAAATCAGTAGAAGCCTTAAAGTCAGAACATCACCAAGAAATCCTACAGCAGGAGACTAAACTCAGACAAAGAGAGAGAGAGAGAGAGAGAGAGAGAGAGAGAGAGATGATAGATAGATAGATAGATAGATAGATAGATAGATAGATAGATAGATAGATAGATATCCTGAAAAAGATAGTGCTAAGTTGATTTTATATTTTTTTAACCAAGAAACCGTTATTGGCATATCCATATATCACTGGACATTGCAAGTCTTTTACAGACTCAGAAACTAAGGCATCCTGCATCAAAAGACAGACTAGTGGGTGACATGATAGCAATGTTCCAATATCTAAGGGGTGGCCATTGAAGAAGAGGAGATCAACCTATCCTTCAAGCACCTGAAGGCAAGACAAGAAGCAATGGATGGAACTAATCCAGAAGATTAGCAACCTAGAAATAAGGAGGAATGTCCTGACAGAACAATTAATCAATGGAATGCCTTGCCTTCGGAAGTTGTGGGTATTTCAACACTGGAAGTTTTTAAGAAGAGATTGGACAACTATTCATCTGGAATGGTATAGGGTCTCCTAGAAGACTTACCAACTCTGTTATTCTGTTATTCTGGGATCTGGCATAGACAAATAGGAGAACTGTGGAATTTGTGCTGTCTTTTTTGCACGTGGGGGATACTAACTGGCAGTTGCTGAAAACGATGTGCTGGGTTAGGCAATTTAATCCTATAGAGTTCTGTACACAAAAGGGGGAAAAAAGCCCCAAACAAAAATAAAAAGGTGAGACTTCTTCTTTTCTGATGCATATTATGGTATCTCATAAAACATAAAATCTTAGGGCTGGAAGGGATCTTGGAGGTGTTCTAGTCCAACCCCCTGCTCAAGGCAGGAGTCATATACCATCCCAATCAAATGATTTTCCAGTCTATTTTTGAAAATCTCCAGTGATGGAGTACCCACAACATTGGAAGGCAAGCTACTCCATTGAATAATTGTTATCGGTGTCAGAAAAGTTTTTCTTACTTCTAAGTTTCTTTAACAAGCTTCCACCCATTACTTCTTGTCCTGCCCTCCCTTTTCCCCTCTCCCCTCCTCCTCCCACACTTTCTATCTTTCCACCAACGAGGCGTAATACCTTGAAGCAGCTTTTCCTGCCAAATACTGAGGGGAAAATGCAGCTTTCCCCCACTCTCCATCATCCCTGAGCGTAGCTCTGAAACCTTTCTTTGCTAACAGCCGAGGAGATTCTTACTTAAGTTTAAAAATGTCAGCATTATTTTTAGCTTGTGTACAAATTCTGCACCATTGGAAATCATTTAAATTCCTCATTCCACAGGCAAAGGATGAATGCAAAATTTCTGGCCATTGTAGCAAGAATCACTTTGCATAAGTTAAAGAGCAGGGCTGACAGTGGATGTCTGTATTCAATTCCATGCTTGAATAGGTATCTCTCTCTAGATAAAAAGCAGCCGGCAAGAATACAAGCCCGAGTGTTAACCTCTTTCCTCTTCGCTAAAAGTTTCTGAAATGCTGCTCTGCTTCTTCAATTTGAAGAGTATAATATGATTCACCATTACCTTAATAGCATTTCTTTCCTAGGTTCTAAATGATTGGTTTTTAAAAAAACAGTCAATCACAATGATATTTGCCTGTTGTTTTTAAGGTAGATGCACAGATGATCATTTGCTTTATTAATCAATGACTTTTCTGAAATAATTTATTTCATAATAATTGCGGTAAACGTTGCCATTGACATAGAAAGGCAGACATTCCCCCCCCCCCCTTAGGAAGAAACAGATACATCACTCTCATTACTGCTTCTGCAGCTAAGAAAGCCAAACTTGTGACAATTAGAAGATAAACATTTGCCTGCTTTAGGGAGGTATCCCTACTTTCACACAAGGGCAAAATGTTAGCTTTCAATTGTTGTGTTTTGATTAGATTTCAGTTACATTTCATTTTGCACATGTATTTTTATGTATTTTTCCAATGGGAAAAAGATGCAGCCTTAGAGTTTATTCCTGTTGATATATTAGCTGAGATCACCGGTGGGATTCACTTACCTTCCCTGCCAGTTCGCAAATATGAGCGCACATGCCACCTCTGCGCATGTGCACCACCTTCTGTGCATGCCCAGCACTCACGCATTATGTTAGGGTGGGCGGGCAGAGCCTCCCGCAGCTACCACTACTAGTTCGCCCGAACCAGAGAGAACCTGCTGAATACTACCTCTGGCTGAGTTTGTCTTAGTTGGTTATCAGTTGTTTGGCTTGTCGGGTTTTGGTTCCGGTTAGTTGCCTTCTTTTTTCTTCTTGATGGACTTTGTTTGTTTTTTTAAACTTTTAAGCTGCCCAGTGTGTCCATTGAGTCAGGTGGCCTTGAAACTGAATTAATAAATAAATAAATATCTAGGGGACTATTAAAGGTATCACCATAATCTAAATGCACAGTGCTCAAAGCTTCTTCCTTTTTTCAGTTTATTTATATATTTTCTCTTTACATACAATAAGTGCTTGGTGAACAGTGTACTGTCTGGGTCAGTTTATTTACATAATAATGTTTTTTTTTTCAGTTCCTAGTTTCTGCCTCTATTATCCAACCATTGATAAAACAAGTCCCAAGTTCGAAAATATTCTGTGTCTTTTTTTCCCTTTTATCTTCAGTGTTAATCTATCCATTTCGGCACAGTCTAATTTTTTTTATTATATCTTCTTCTGTAGGTGTGTCCTGATTTTTCAAATATTGTGCAAATACAATTCTTGCTACTGTCAAAACATGTAATGTTAAATACTCAAAACTTCTTTAAATCAAAGCAACACAATGGACCTGCTCAGATGTTCCAATGGCCAAGTGACTTTCTACATTTACCAGACTAACAGGTTCATCGCTTTGTCTTCAGTTCAAGCCATCTCCTCTAGGAGATGCTAGACCTCAGAGAGCTAGAGGATGCACCCTTCAGATCCACCTATCAACAGCTCCTGTAATATAGGAAATCATCTGCCAAGCCCTGGCAGCTACTCTGAGATTGTCTTCAGAGCTGAAGAAGCTTCTTGGATGAGAAACAGCTCATCTTCAACAGAAAAAAGAAGAAAGTCCAGTTGCCTCCTGAAAATGCACCTTTGGGAGTACTCTGAGATAGCTCAAGTAGAGATGATCATTTGTCCTCCTTATTAGCCCTTCACCAAGACATCCTAGGAACATCAGCTCCCAGAATCCCCAGTGATAGCTAGGTTGCCTGAGATTTCTAGGAATTGGAAGTCCAACATGTGGATGATATCCAAACTGGAGAAGGCATATCACTCCATAAAAGCTATAGCTAATTGCTTAGCTCCAATGCTTAATAATCTCTAAGGCTCTGTAAAAACTGAAATGGTTATGGAAACAAATACTGTGGGGGTACACACACCCCTAACACTCCTCTGGGTGTGTGTTCTGTTCAGATACAGCCTGTTATGCCTTAAAATGGATTCTACTGTAGTGCCATAAAATGGATTCTACTGTACAGCGCAGTGGAGTTGCCATGGTAATGGCATCACAGTACTCCACAAAGGGGCTCCCTCTAGTAAGGGGGAAAATCCAACATTAGAAATTATGTTTGGTCCAGACATTTTCCCCTATAAATAAATACCCCGGCAATGCCGTGTTATCAGCTAGTCCGTAATATAAAAAAAGAAGGAGTAGAGAAATCTATTCTATGCAATATAATATTGTTAAAGCTAGGTAATGAACCAAGCTTTTACAATAAAAGTTGCATATTATCAAAATCTTGAGACTTCTTCATAAATAATGGGGAGGGTAGAGGTACTTGGAAATCTAAAACACGCTATTTTTATCTGTTTGCATATATACAGTATGTTGCATACATCAAAGCTATTCTTATCTTGTGTCACTAGCTTAAGTTGCAGGAACACCATACTAAATTTTAAACACCAGATCTATTGATTTTCCAACCTTTTTTTGGCAAAAAGCTTTTTTATTCAATCATTTTGTAGTTGTTCTTCTTGGATACTTACAGTCTGCCTTGGTTGCGGAGATGGATCTGGAAACTTTCAGATTCGAGTTTTCCCAGATGTGCCAATATGATATCTCTAATAAAATGGAACTGAGGAAACTCAAACTTCAGAGTCTTTTTTCACTGGGGTTGTTACTTGGAACCCTGATATTAACCCAAATCCAGTGAAGAAATTCATTTTTTTTTTACTATCAGTTCCATGGGCGTGTCTTGGTGGGTGTGACAGGGGAATGATACTACAAAATCTCCATTCCCCCCCCCAGGGGAAGGATACTCCAAAAGCTCCATTCCCACCCCACTCCAGGGGAAGGATACTCCAAAATCTCCATCCCACCCCACTCCAGGGGAAGCATACTGCAAAATCTTCACACATACAACCCACTCCAGGGGAAAGATACTGCAAAATCTTCACACACACCCCACTCCAGGGGAAGGATACTGCAAAATCACCATCCCCCCTCCACTCCAGGGGAAGGATACTCCAAAATCTCCATTCCCACCCCACTCCAGGGGAAGGATACTGCAAAATCCTCACCCACCCACCCAGTCCAGGGGAAGGATACTGCAAAATCTCCATTTGCCCCCCACTCCAGGGGGAGGATACTCCAAAATCTTCACACCCACACCCACTCCAGGGGAAGGATACTGCAAAATCTCCATTCCTACCCCATTCTGGGGCCAGCCAGAGGTGGCATTTGCCAGTTCTCTGAACTACTCAAAATGTCCACTACCGGTTCTCCAGAATCTGTCAGAACCTGCTGAATTTCACCCCTACCCAAATCTGAAAGTTTCCAGGTTTTCCCCACCCAATGAAAGTTCCTGCCCATCACCCACATGTCCATCACATGGTCCAAACAAGCACCATCCAAAATGGATGCCTCCCAGTCACCACCTGCACAGCTGCAGGGCAAGGTGTCCTTGACTTCATACTCTCTTCATCACTATTACCTCCTTACTGGGGCTGAGAGAGAGTCACTGGTGCAAGGTCACCCAGTTGACTCCGTGCCTAAGGGAGGACTAGAACTCCCAGTCTCCTGGGTTCTGTCTGACTCCTCATATATGCATTTCTACATTCCTGTGGCCAGCATGACATCACAGAATGCTGTCTCCTCCTCACTAAAACGGCACCTATTCATCTTCTTGCATTTTCATACTTCCAAACTGTTAAGTGGGCAGGAACTGGGGTGAAGATGGGAGGTCGAACCTGGGCTGTTGCCTTCCCAGCCCTCAATCCCAGCATCTTAACTGCTGAGCCATCATGCTGCCCTGATAAATAAATGAGTGTTCTGGACAAAATGATGCCTATACTAACGATGTAACATGATCTAATAGAATGTACAAGTGGAACAATGGTGAGATTCAAAACATTTTACTGCCAGTTCGATGAGTGTGGCTTGGTAGGTGTGGCTTGGTGAACGTGGCAGGGGAAGGATACTGTAAAATCTCCATTCTCACCCCACTCCAGGGGAAGGTTACTGCAATATCCCCATCAGCTGGGACTCGGGAGGCAGAGAATAGATGGGGCCGGGGCCCATCAGAGGTGGTATTTACTGGTTCTCCAAACTAATCAAAATGTCCACTACCAGTTCTCCAGAACTAGGCAGAACCTGCTGAATACCACCTCTGAAGTGGAAGTATTATTTGCAAAACCAGTCTGTTTTTCAATGTATGTATAGAATAATAGAGGAAATCAAGTCTTAATCTAATTACTTTTCTCTTTCTCTCACTTTCTGTTTGTAACTTATTACAGATCCTTCTCCCCCTCCTTATCTCCAAAACTGAAATGTCTCTTAGCTTTCCACTTGCTGTCTTGCCAGAACAAACCTTTTAACTCCTAAATTCCCATTCTCCAGCAGCTGATTCTTTATACACAACCAGGTCCAAGATGCTTCCCTTAGTGCAGTCTCCTAGTATTTCCCCATTTTCAAAACCTGCTTCAGGCTTTTCCTCTTTGTCCTCCCCATTTCCCAAGGCTGGGAGATGTAATGGGCTGGTTTAAATCAACCTTTTGCACAGCACAGGGTAAGTGTCTCATAAAAATGATACAGCTCTTTTTTTTCTTCTTTAAATACAGGACTAGTGTACTTTCAAAACAGCATGAAATCTATGTTTAAAACCAGGCTCATGCAATTTGTTTTTTTCTGAAGCTCAAATCAAAAAAAGCTCATGCACAGGAGCATCCAATTGTGCACGGCCAAAGAAAACCTAAAGGGTCCAATAGAAGAGAATGTCTATAACCCAGGGTTGAACTGTGGAGTTCTTGATGTTCTCTGAGCTTGGTTGTTTTCTTGCAAATGTTTCAATACCCAACTAGATGGTTCTAGTGCTGTGATGGCGAACCTATGGCATGTGTGGCATAGGTGGCACGCGGAGCCCTCTCTGTGGGCACAAGAGCCACCGCCCAGCTCAGCTCCACAGCACATGTGTCTGTGCCTCCCGCCGGCCAGCTGATTTTCAGGTCTGCGTCGTGCATGCGGGAGACATGCACCCATGCGCAGGGGGTGGGAGGTTTTGTGCAGGGGTGGATGTTTCCCCCCACACACCCCATTTTTGATCCCAGGAGGTTGCAGGGAGGCTTGCTAGGCCCAAAACGGGCTGTGGGACTATTGCAAGCACAAATATGGGGAGTGGGGGGAGTGCAGGGAGTCACATGCATATGCGCAGGGGGTGGGGGTAAGGGGTGTTGCACGCACATTACGAGTGTGGGCATGCACATGCGCAGTCGCTCACATACGCACGCTTTCAGCATGCGAGGACAAAAAAGTTAGCCATCATTGTTCTAGTGAATAGGGGAATTGCTCCCTGATAATATACAGTAGTTTGCCCTATCAGTGTGGGTGTGGTCTTCTCCTTGTAGTTCCTTTATCGGGGTAATGTTTTCTGTTTGATATCTGTCTGGTGTTAATACCGCTTATCTGAATATTGGCTGCTGGGGACATCTGCAAGTAAATAACTAAGCTCAGAAAGCACCAAAGACTCCACAAATCTATTTATGTATGTATGCAATTATGTGGATCCCTTCCCCACCTAACCCCCCCCCCCTCTTGTTGGAAGACTACGTTGTGTAGCTACCCCAGTTTGAATCCTTTTATTACAGCAGAAGTCATCAGGAGGGCTCTCCAGGTCTCTGCACGACGAAGGAACTGATCCGGTGGACAGTATGACACACCTAACATTCCTGACCATGTTACCGACTGCATCCCCAAATGAAATGTATTCCATTGCATTCCCAGCAAAATCTGCACTGGGCGAAGAGAGAAATTATGTCTTTAAACTTGGAATTACTAATGGCAGCTTTAAGGTGAGGATGAGAATGAAAGCAACAGAATGTGGTTGTGGCATTTCCAAAAAAAAAAGGGAGTACTAATTGATGTTGCCCTGAAGAGGGATATGAGGGGAAGACCTGAAGTTCGCTTCCTTCAATAAAGTCTCTAGGCAGAATCCCATGAATATCTGGCTTTTTTTTCCCCTGGTTTGCTTAAAGCATAATATGCTATGAGCAAAAGAACGTGAACTCTTTTATGTTCAGCAGCAGGAAAGAAAATCAGCTGGAATTGTCTGAGAAAGCCATCTTGTTTGCAAAAATATCTTTGACCTGAGCAACTAGGCAATTATTGTGGTGGTTTTTTAATCAACTACCTATGTACCTAGTTGTCTCTATATTTTGCTTAATTTGTAACCTCTTCTCACCGATGAAGAAGCTGTCTAAACTGGTGAAAATAAACAGTGTCAAGGCCAATTGAAGACACAATTAAAACCACAAGACATCAATAAAATAAATAACACTCATGCAGCCAATAGGTTTTACACTAAACCTTTATCTGAATAAAAATGTTTTGTTTGCTGGCAGAAACTAACAAAGAGAGAGCAAGCTAACTTGACCTCTATTAAAACATGAGTTTCAGAGTCTAAGAAAAGATATTTTCCTACACCATCCCCAGACCTGCCTCCAACGCTGGCAAAGCAGGAGCTGTCTTCCTTACCAGAGCAGATAAAGACACAACAGGTGAATTTACCCAACATCCTAAATTTAATAGTATTAACCTTGAATTGGCTCTTGAGGCTCAGCATGTTGCCCAATGATAAAGATATCTTCTAAAGGTCTTAAAGCTTGGGCAAGCTCACAAGAGAAGATGTGATATCTTTCCCAATTCCCTTGTCCTGCCCTTAGGGACTTTACAAACAATGTCAGGACTTTATGTTAAATCTAGAAACAGACCTGGAACCAGTCATCTTGGTCAACAGTTTTCCTGGGTAACTGTAGAGGAGGTGGGTAAGTCTGATTGGACAAAACTCATTTGTTTGATAGCTCTTAGCAATAGCACTTAGACGTATATACCGCTTCATGGTGCTTTACAGTCCTCTCTAAGCGATTTACAGAGTCAGCTTATTGTCCCCAATAATGAGGGGGTCCTCATTTTACTGATCTTCAAAGATGGCAAGCTGAGTGAGCCTTGAGCTGTTCATAATTGAACTCTTGGCAGTCGGCAAAATTAGCCTGCAATACTGCATTCTAACCACTGCATTACCAAGGCTTTTTGGTGCATTCTAACCACTTCACCACCACTCTTGATGATGTGATGATGCACCTGACATAACAACGTGATGATTGCAAGTTTTGCGCTTGATGCCTATAAGTCATATGACACTTTTTGGGACTTGTTGAACTTTTATCTGTGATGGTGCAATGGTTATAGTGCAGGCTAACTCATTACTCACTGCCAGGAGTTCAGTCCTGACCTGCTCAAGGTTGACTCAGCCTTCCATCCCTCTGAGGACAGTAAAATGAGGACCCAGATTGTTGAGGAAAATATGCTGACTCTGTAAACTGCTTAGAGATGGCTGTAAAACATAAGTCTAAGTGCTATTGCTATTGCTATCTATCATCTGTCTGTCTGTTTGTCTATCTGTCTATCTATATCTATATCTGTCTATGTCTGTCTGTCTGTCCATCCGTCCATCCATCTATCCATCCAGTGGTGGAATCCAGCCAGTTCACACCACTTCAGGAGAACTGGTTGTTAACTTTCTGAGCAGTTTGGTGAACTGGTTGTTAGAAGAAATCATTAGGGCAGAGAACCGGTGGTTAAATTATTTGAATCCTACTACTGCATCTATCTATCTGCCTGCCTGCCTCCCTGCCTGCCTGCCTGCCTGCCTGCCTGCCTGCCTGCCTGCCTGCCTATCTATCTATCTATCTATCTATCTATCTATCTATCTATCTATCTGATTTTCAAAGCCACCCAAACAAAAGACTCTGGGCACTGAATAGTCATAAACAAACAGTCACTAATAAAAAAAATAATTACAGTATGTATATACATATAGCCAGGTCTTCAAGACCTTACGAAAGACCAACAGAGTTGGGTCATCATAATCTATGAAGGGAGAATGCTCCAGATGTCATGGGCTACATCAGAGTTGGGGAATCTCCTAGTTCCTATCAGCTGACATTCCTTGGCTGATGGGGCTCATAACATGGCAAGCCTGCCAGACCAAATTACAGCAATTTGAAACAAAATTTGAAATCACTGTTTAAAACAACTGGGTGAAAGAACAGTTCATCAGGTCCCAAGCTATGAACTTCCCCAACAATTTTCAAACCTAGTCCTATGTAAAGTAAATCACAACAGACTAGTTGAGATGCTGCTACCTCAGAGGTGGGTTCCTACTGGTTCGCACCGGTTCGATAGAGCCGGTTCGTCAAATCTACCGAACAGGTTAGAAGAGGTTCCACCGGTGGACCCAGAAGTAAGTTCCGGAACGCCTGCCCCGGCCCTGTCGCTCGCTTGCCCTGCCCGTTCCGTCGCAGCTCACTTGCTCCCCCGCCCATCCGCACAAAACTAGCCCAGCCCATTTAAAAGCGTGGCGGATCCTCACTTCATTTCGTTTTGTTTCACTTCGCCTTCCAGCAGCTTGCTGCTTCCCTCAGGTAAGCAACTAAGCACGAGGAGGGGCGGCGGGGGTGACAGGAGGCTAGCTTATGCCAGCTCGTGGCTTTTGCGAGGGAAGGCCTTCAGGCCTTGCCTCATGAAAGCCGCGAGCTGGCATATGCTGCGTGGCCCAAAGGGGGGGGGCGGCAGCTAGCTTACACCAGCTCGCAGCTTTGTGTGCTTGTTTCATCCTTAAAATAGTAGTGCAAGCAATTAAAGTCTTCCTTTCTGTATCTCTTTGTGCAGGCCATTCATTGGAGCAAGGTGGTCAGTGGGTGACTTCAACACACAAAAGGACAGTAACTTTCCTTTTCTATTATTTTGTGTGCTTGTTTCATCCTAATGCAGTGCATGCAATTAAAGTCCTCCCTTCTGTGTCTCTTCTTTGTGCAGGTTATTGGAGCAAGGTGGTGAGGTGGTGGTGTGCAGAAGACCCAGCAAGGCAGTAATCTTCCCTCTGTAAGTAGCTGTCTTTATTGTTTTGTGTGCTTGTTTCATCCTAATGCAGTGCATGCAATGGAAGAGTTCATTTCTGTGTCTCTTCTATGTGCAGGCCATTCATTGGAGTCAGTGATACTGAAGACTGGCAAGGACAGTCATCTTCCTTCTGTAAGTAGCTCTTTTATTGTTTTGTGTACTTATTTTAATCTTATTGTAGTTTATGCATTGGGGCAAATAATTCAGTGACGTCATCTTGGCCGCTCCACCCGGTCACATAAGCAGCAAGCCGCTCCCACCCGGTCACATGGGCGACAAGCCACTCCCACCCAGTCACATGGGTGGCAAGCCACTCCCACCCAGTCACATGGGCAGCAAGCCACTCCCATCCAGTCACATGGGTGGCAAGCCACTCCCACAAAGAAGGCCACACCTACAGAAGAGGTTCCAAAAAATTTTGAAACCCACCACTGTGCTACCTCCAAGAAAGAGCAAAAGCATCCCTCCCCTCAATTGAAAACTAGGCATCCTGATTCAAGGCAGGATGTAGAAATGCAAATAACTGCAACCATCAGTTGCTACAGAGAAGAGGAATAGGATCTTGTACACTAACAGCTGAAACTCTACTTCTTCATCTTTTTTGTGAATGGCCAGAATTTATTGTTCTTGTCTGAATTAAGCGTCAGCTTATTTTCCCTCTGTTAATTCAACACAAGCATCAGACCCTTCTCTAACCTTAGTACAGCTTATAAAAAATTCATATCATGGAGCATTTGCTTTATTTAACCTTATGTTTTAAATTATGTTCATTAAGATACACATGCTTTATTTGGACTGGGCATTTGCATTAAAGAGAGACTTTGAATTTTTGACTTTCGTAACTCCCAAAATAATTTTGGCTGGGGAGCAAGTCATGATTAAAAAGCTTGCCATTGATGTTTGTTTTGCTATAATATAATAAGCCAAAGAGATCTATGGTTGTTCTTCTTGCAAATCTGGGATTAAAAATGCTTTTTCTTCCTTCTTGATTATCGATATGTTTCTGTGACATTACATGGAGCAAAGTAGATCTTTATTTGAGGCGAAGGAGGCAAAAATCCAAACATATTGGCAAAAGACCCAAAATGCATTGCCTGTCAGCATAAGGTAGCCGTCTAGTAGATATTCTGTTATTATCAGGATGCTGAGAAGGGAGGTGATTTTTCAGAAACTCTTCTGCTGTAGAAGGAATGCAAAACATGCTGAGCTCCTACTGCCTCCAAGAGGCAGCTGGAAAAAGAGAAAAGTAGAATTAGATTGTACAAAGGAAAATGGGCAGATGTTGTAGGATCTGTATTGAGAGTTCTTTGCTATCCAAGTTGATCAGTTATCTCAATCTGCTTGCAACAAAACATAGAGCTTAACCTGTGTGGTATGATTCCTTGAGACGGCAGCAGCCACTGACTTCAAAAATTGAAGAGTCTGACAACTACCTAAAATTCAGGAGCAGCAATAGCATCTGCCCATATCAAATTGCAATGGAATATCTAATGCTGCTTCTCTGATTGGTGACAACCTTAGAGTAGCACTGGATTACTTTCTGTATTATGTTATGTATCAGCAGTAGAAATTACATGGAGATCCTGCAAAATGGATCCATAAAATGACCAAGTCATAGAACTGGAAGGGGATGTTTAGAACATTAAATCCAACCCCAATGCAGAAGTCCTAGTGGTTTTGAGAGCTGCAGTTTTTGCTTTAAAACAAAAAACAAAGGAAGGGAAGATCATGATTTTCCTGGGTAATTGGCAATTCTATTGCTTAATCATTCTGATGTGTGGGATGTTCCCCCTAACATTCAATCAAACTTTATTTTCATAAATCTATAGGACCGCAAAGAGGGAGAGCACCTCAAGGATCATTTGCTGCAGCCCTTTTCATTGTGCAGCAAAACCATGCAAATTCTACTAAAGAAATCCATTTAAAGACTTCCATCAGGACACGGTTTCTTCCCTATATTTAAATGGAATCTAGGCAGCTTCAGGTATACTTATTGTTTCTAGGCCTGATTGCCATAGCTGTAGAAAATAGCTCTCAATCTTTTTTCCCTGACCTCTCTGTACATCTAAACATTAATATCATGCCAGAATATTCATGAACTGGAATAGGGCATGGCAACAAGGTCAGCCAATGAATAGGCATCGCATCTAAGTCAGCCAATGAGGGTTGTTTAGAAACTGAAACAGTATTTGCTGGAGACAGCTAGGTGCCTGGTCGTGGTTTAGGCTTAGCTTAACTGCCCTGTATAGAGGAAGTTCTCTTTGTCTGTATTAAGCTCTGACCTCTGACCTCTGCTGATCTCTCCTCTGCCTGTGTTTTGCCTGTAATTACTACCACATTGGAGAATCCACTATTGGTATTGTACATTTACTCATGTGTTATCAAATATATAAAGAAGTTAATGAATCCTGCTGAATCAGTTATCTGTGTGTGCCTTCTGGATGTGATTTCTGAAACAAACTCTGACATATCATGTCTCCTATCAGTTTTCTTCAGATTGGACAAATCTCTTCAGCCTATTTTCCTGGGGAATGTCTTCAGGTCCTCATATCATCTTCATTTCCTTCGTAAACTGTCCTTAAAATGTCCTATCAATCTTGTTCTAGAAATGTGATGCCCAGAAGAACCATACACACAACTTCAAATGTAGTCTTACCAATTCTTTCTGGATCAGCAGAGAACAAGGGTTGATCTTCTGTGTGACATACTTCCAAATATTTGAAGGGAGCTATCATCCCTGCTTGTGTTCTCAGGATTAAACATATCATTTCCCTCTATGTTTACATTAAAGTTTAATTTCCAATCCCTAATTATCTTCCTCATCCTTCACCGTGTTGGAGGTCCAAATCCAGTGGCACTGATTCTTCAATATCACCTCCTGAATAGAAAGAGCAATGCAACAGAGAGAGAGAGAGGGAGGGAGGGAGAGGGAGAGGGAGAGGGAGAGGGAGAGGGAGAGGGAGAGGGAGAGGGTGAGTGAGTTAAAGATTTACTCCATGTCCCTTGTTGGTCACTACTTTGCTACTCTTTGCGTGATGTATGCCAGTGAGACTTGGAGTGTATATAGGAAACACGCTCAGCAATTGAACCACTTCAACATGACCTGCCTCCGTAGAAGTCTGAGGATTGGGGGACAGTACAAGGTGCCAGACACAGAAGTCCTCTCCAGAGCAGGCCTGCCTTCAGTTCACACCCTACTGATGAAAGCCCAGACATGCTGGGCAGGTCATGTTGCAAGGATGCCAGACCATCACATCCCCAAACAGCTCCTCTGTGGTGAGATGCCTCAAGGAAAGTGATCTCATAGGGGGAAAAGGAAGCAATACAAAGACACGTTGAAAGCCTCCTTCAAGTCCCTGGATATTGACACCACCTCCTGGGAATCCCTGGCGCAAGATCGATCAACATGGCGCACGCTGGTCCACCAAAGCTGCCAGGCATCTGAGGACAGAAAAACAACCACAGCACAAGAGAAGCGAGCCCTCCGCAAAGCCAGAGCTGCAAATGCTGTGACAATGGTGCCCATACATGTCTGCCCGACATGTGGCAGAACATTTCATGCCCGTCTAGGCCTTACCAGCCACCTGCGGATACATAATGGACAACCCACAACTTATTAGATGTCAAGATCCTCTTCGAACACGATGGACAAACATCACTCTTTGTCTAAGAGATTTTTAATGTTCGGTCACTTCCTTTTGCCTTTGTTCCTAGACAAACTGGCATTGGAGTACATATTCTCTAATTCTTCTCTCAGTCGGATGTCCCAAAGGTGCTTTTTCAACTTTCTTTGTTTCTCCTTGAAGAAATTTTGCTTCTCATCCAAGAAGCTTCTTCAGTTCTAACCTGGACCCCTAACCTGGATGACTGAGAAACTCCAGAGACTTTCAGTAGGATGTAGTTAGCTGGTGCTAGGCATTGCCTAACTAACCCTTGAATGTGTTTCCCATAAATACATCTCATTTCTACAATAAATACAAAACTTGCTCAGAACAGATTCTCACTCTCAAGAAGACTTTTACACAGAGAGATGATGATCTCAACCATGTGCCTGTCTTAGTTTGCTTGGATTCTTCTCAATCTGATGCCAGAAGTGGATATAGAAGCCAAGGTCAGCTCTGACCAATTCAGAGCAATGGGATTCCATCCAAATTTGTGTTATCTGTGAATCTGATAAGCATTCTCTCCAAGTTATTAAACACCAATATTGAAGAGAGCAGAGCCCAAGATTAAACTTTGACATCTCCTGCCACTTTGGCAAGGAACCATTGTTAGGTTTTCAAGCCCTCTGTCACTTCATCAATTGCACTGAAAGCAACATGGAATAGGACATGTTAGAGTCTATCTTTGGCTGACCAATGCTCTTCATATGCCAGAAATGGTGAGGAATTAGCCAGAAAAAAGAACATCGTTTGGAAAATTGCATTTGTTGTTTTTCAAAGCAATAATAAAAGCTTTCACTGGGAAATTGTCATTTAAGAATAATGTCATTTGGATTACACTGTGTATAATGCTGACAAGGTTTCTGGGCCCCTCATATTCTTAGATATTCCAGTTGTCCTTTCCTCAGTTTCACTCTTTCCTTCCCATTTTCCCATTCTCTTCTTCTTAAAACATGATGCTTTTTCTCTGCAATCACCATACTGTGTATCTCTTCATTCCAGTGGTTAAATTCAAAAATTTTCCCTACTGGTTCTGTGGATGTGGTTTGGTGGGCGTGGCTTGGCAGGTGTGGCTTGGTGGTCATGTGACTAGGTGGGAGTGGCTTGGTGGTCATGTGACCAAGCGGGTGTGGCTTGGTTTAACAAGCAGGAACCTCACAGAGTCACAAAGACCTCAAAAACAATCTATCACACTTTACACAAAAATAACACAAAAGGTATACAACTGACTCACACACAATCAACTGTGCCACATGATCGTTGGAAACTTTAAAAAAAACTTTTTTCTAGTATTTTTTACTACCTAATCGCCAAATCGGTGGGAAAAAATGCTTTACAAAGTTTTTTTAAAGGTTCTGATGATCAGCTGTGTCAGATTTTTTTTTTACTTTTTTAAAGCACTTTTTTACTACTGGTTAGGGTGAACTGGTAGCACTTTTACTACTGGTTCGGGCAAACCGACCCGAACTGGTAGCATTTCACCCCTGCTTCATTCTCTGTCTCTCTCTGAGGTCAGTTCCTCACTACCAAGTTACACTATCTTCTAGCACCAACCAAGCACAATTGTGCTGATATAACAGAAATGAGGACGTGTTTTATATTGCCTCAACAATGGCTGGCTGGCTGGTGCTATGGCTCTTCAGTAAGGAAGAGAATTAAAGAGCCATATATTAAGAAAAGCTGTGAATAAAACTGGTTCCTTAAAGTCAAATTTAATGGGTTTTTAAAATGTATTTTTAAAGGACTACAGGCTAAGAAGTTGTTCAACTTCTAACACAGACTGAAAAATGGAATAAATTTATATTGATCAGCACATCCCTTTAAAGCCATAGTCTCACATGATGCCGCACTGCCAACAGCCAGTAACAATTGTGGTGGTGGACATGAGCTTTCTAGAAGTATTTATGTGATTAATCTCTGCTCAGTCCATCCCTAGCATTTCTACCCATTTCAAATCCTTTCTGGTTCTGCTCTTGGCTCCACATTCATCAGCTAGGAAAACTGCTAGGAAAACTATTTCATGGATCAATAATTTTAGATTAATTAATATTTTGCTCCATGAAAATGAACAACATGTTAATGTTTTCCCCTAGTGGAGGCTTAAGAATATCTAGAGGGAAGATGGTAGCACATCTCAATACTGAGGTCTCTGCAATATTCAGCAAGCCCCAAGCGTCCATTTTAATAACAGTCACTGTTTGTTCTGAACAGGAAAAAAAGAAGAAGAAAAAACCCCTTCTCTAATCAATATTCCCTTCTAGCAGTGAGATCTTGCCTTGAGACAGCTTCAGCATGAAGAGAAATGTCATGTTTCTGGCTGTAGGAGCAGTTTGCAAGCAGAAAATAGGACATGAAAAAGAGAGCCAAAAAGGCAGCCTGCCATTTTGCCTAGAGGTAGTAAATTCTATTGCCTCCTATTAGTTCAGCTCTTGCTGAGAACCTGTAGAAGGTTGTGGAGGAAAAGATTATGTATGATTTTTGCCTAACATCTGTTTAACCCATTCTCCCAACCAACTTGTCTCTTTTTTTTCCCTTTCTACATCTTCTAAACTGTGTTTCCTCAAAGCACACTCTCTTCGTGTATTTATTCATTCCATTGATGTACTGTTCAATCAATAAAAGCGCCAGGTTTACACCAATCCATTAAGAGCTTACAACCAATTAAAATGCCCAAGGTAAGCATAATTTCTTTAAAAAATAAATGTAAGTAAAGAACAAATGATACAAAAATAATACCCTGTTTCCCTGAAAATAAGACCTCCCCAGATAATAAGCCCAATTGGGCTTCTGCACACATGCACTAAAATAAGCCGTCCCCCGAAAATAAGCCCTTCTTGAAAATATTGCAACACAGCAGCAGCCATAAGGTGACCATGCTCACCGCCTCCTGCACCTCAAAAATAAGAAGACCTCCCCAAAAATAAGGCCAAGCACTTGGAGGGGGGGTCAAAAGAAAATAAGACCCAGTCTTATTTTTGAGGAAACAAAGTAATAATAATAATAATAAAGATAGTTCCTGGTATGAATGGGATACACAGGTTCCCTCAGGGACTATTACCCCTCTTTGCAGAGATGGGGAACTAAAGCCCCTTTATGACTTGTGGACTTTAACTCCCAGAATTCATGGATCAGGAATTCTGGGAGTTGAAGAACACAGGTCATAAGAGGGCCATAGTTCCCCACTCCTGCACTATAGTACAGAGGTCTGTTTGCTTCTGTCAGGCTCCAAGAACCAAGAATGACACTTCTGAGTAATTTCTTTATTGTTGTCGACCTATATTGTTGTTCTGAATCTTGTCAAACTAAAACAACTATCTGCATACCTATAGATATAGTTTGCGAGGTGCTAGGGAGGAGTCATTGTAATTCTCTTCCTGCCTGCAAGACTTTTCAAGCTATACTATCTCTTTGCCCTTTGGGATGCAAATGACAAACTACATTCTGGACTACAGACTACAGACTACATTCTAGACTACATACATTTAGTGATATCAGAACTATGTGGGTGGTAACTTAACTACCATGAGTTTTAACCATATCAGACAGGTTTTGATGAAGAGACAAAATAAAATGACCAAAACCCATTCTCAATGGAAAACACAAAAAAGAAAATTTCCATATCTGGCCTATGATTGCCCGGACAACAAGAATAGTGTCTCGTGCCATAGTTTATTAGCATTAATCAATCGCTTTATTAATTATTAGCTTTTAGATTTATTAGCATTAATCAGCAACTGCTCAGGTTCAGCTACTACTAGGCAACTAGGACAACCAGCTGTAAAGCTATTTTTTTTTAATATAATAAAAAATTTTATTGGTTTTTCAACATTTATAGGGAAAAGGGTAAATGGACAGGTATACAAATTTTGGCAGTTGCAAAATGTGGCAGGCGTCCCTCCCTCCATACTCATAGTATACATTTATATATAATGCATTGGTATATAATTGGTTACAATCAGCATATTAGTTCTATTACTAAATTCAATCAGATTAGACATTACAGTATAAAATCCAGATATAATTCCATTATCACTTTCGGTCAGTTTATAATAATATGATTTTCTTGTTTATTTTTGTGATCTGAGTCTTCTTGCTATTGCCCCATCTCCCTCCACTGGCAGAGCTCTGGCCCCTCCCGTGTCCTGTGTGTCCGTTGTAGTGTCTTGTGTTTTTTCTAGGAGTGTTTTGTTTTTTTCCATAAAGGCCTGCGCCTCTATGCGTGAATTGATTCTGATTCTTGTCTCCTCCCAGAATATCAGCATACCTTCAGGCATCAACCATCTAAACCACACCCCTTTCTGGTATAATTTATTCGCTGTAAAGCTATTAGTAGATGCAGCAAAGCAAAAGAAATGATCCAGTGAAGAAAATCAAACAAAAATCAAATCCTAAACTCTACCTTGAATCAAATCTGAAGTAAAGTATTTACATAAATATTCAATACAAAATGAAATACTTTACATAAATATTCAATACAAAATGAAATACTTTACATAAATATTCAGACTCAAGAAACTGATGAACAGCAATTAAAGGATCAACAAACATTTATTCTTGGAACAAAAGCTTTTACCAATATGAAATTGCAAGAATTGGGAGGGGGGGGAGCTAAGAATATTGATAACAGCACAAATGAAAGTGACGAGCATCAAATGAATGACATTTTTGAATGGTAACATTAATGGTTGAAATGTATTTGAATATCAGTAGCTCAGGTTGGTAGTTTGGCTGTTGGTTTGAGCTCTGAGCTTGGCAATTTGGTTGCAAATATTTTGTCACCATTCAAGGAGACATTATCAGTGTGTTTTGAGTTCTGCTCGCACTGTCAGAACACAGGTAGACCTGTATTCTGACAGACCAGCATAACTCAAAACGCACTGGCGATGTCTCCTAAAATGGTGATGAAATGTTTGCAACCAAATTATCAAACTGGGAGCTCAAACCAACAGCCATGTAACATGCATTTTTATCAAATTTTGAAACAGATAACAGCGAGGATGAAAATATGAGAATGTTGCAGAAACACTGGATATCAGGTGTCTGGCAGGCATAGGGAAATGAAAGGAAAAATATAAAAAAGTCAATTCACAAGAAAAAGGTTTTGTCATTGAAAAGAACAAGTAAAAATGATCAAAAATTCTGATAGTATTAAATTTGTTAACTGGAAATATTGAAATAAACACTGGCCAAAATTAATCAATTAATTTAGAGCATATCAGCAGTGGTAACAGCAGAGTGGGAATACAGTATTATCAAATAAAAGCAACGAAATTAATTCTCAAAATGTGAAATTTGATTGGAAAGAAAGATCATTAGATTACAAGCTAATATCAGCAATCTAAAGAAAATAAGCTATCTAAAGAAAATTGAACACTAATAAGGCAAGAAAGTTTACAGAAGAAAAATAATTTTGGTACCACTTTAAAAGTTTCAATTTTTTTAAAAATGATTCATGGCCATCTCAAAGAAGATTGAACAATATAAAGCTAAAATAAATTAATTTTGATAAAATCAAAAATATTCAGCAATAACCATCATGGGTTTTATAAAGCATGACTGCGAAAAGTTCTTCAGATTTAAATATTTACTCTGGTAAAGATTAATATTTAAATGAGCTTGTTGATCAGAAAGATCAGTAGTTCGGCGGTTCGAATCCCTAGTGCCGCGTAAAGGAGTGAGCTCCCGTTACTTGTCCCAGCTTCTGCCAACCTAGCAGTTCAAAAGCATGTAAAAATGCAAGTAGAAAAATAGGGACCACCTTTGGTGGGAAGATAACAGTGTTCCGTGCACCTTTGGTGTTTAGTCATGCCGGCCACTTGACCACGGAGACGTCTTCATACAGCGCTGGCTCTTTGGCTTTGAAACGGAGATGAGCACCGGCCCCTAGAGTCTGGAATTACTAGCACATATGTGTGAGGGGAATCTTTACCTTTACCTTAAAGATAACGCAGTAAATTTTGGAGTGAAATCTGAGATAACCCAAAAGAATTCAATAAAGATGCAAAGTGGATAAAAGTAATTGAGGAGAGCACTGACTCATTCAAAATGGATGATACAGTCATAACATAAAAAATAATAAAAATCAAACTACAGTTAAAAACTGGAGTGCATCAAGAAAATATGAATTAAACTACTTTGATATTAAAGATTTGACAACTTTCCATGAAAGCCTACTCAATTTAATAAAATATTACAAATTGGAAAAGTTGAAGAATGAATGACAATTGATGGAACTAATTTAAGAATAAACAACAAAGACAAAGTATAATTACAAGCTATTTAGCAGAATAATTAGAGAATAATTTCTCATCCACATAGTTGCATATAAAAATGTTTGGAAATACTTGCCATTTTGGAAACATTCAGAATTTTGTAAGAGAAACTATGAAAAAGTGGGAAACAACTGTGATGTCCAAAGGATTAACTGTATCCTTTCCTTGCCATTTCAATGACATTCTTCATTCAAACCTTTGTATAAAATAAAATTTCAATATGAACTATTAAGGCAAAGTGCAAAAATAGCTCCCCTGTTATACATGGATTTGAAGCTATTTAGAAAGTCAGAAACTGAAATTGAATCTTTCTTTAATGCTGCAAGAATATACAATGAGCATATCAAAATGGAATTCGGATTTGACATATATGTAATACCCAGCATAAACAATTAAACAAAATGAAGGCATACAACTGAAAAATGGAAATCTCGTAAACTTTTTGTAATATGAGTAATCAGACATACTGCTGGCATAGTAAATTGGGCACAGTTTAAAATGAACAATTCAGAAAGTCCCAAAACTGATGACAATGTGTCATTCATCAAATCCATAAAGTGATGTTGATTGATTATATTTAGTGTGCAAAATTCCTGTCATGGTTTACTGTAGATAAAACTTTACAATGCCTTGGTAAGGCCACACTTGGAATACTGCATTCAGTTTTGGTCGCCACAATGTAGAAAAGATGTGGAGACTCTAGAAAGAGTGCAAAGAAGAGCAACAAAGATGATTAGGGGACTGGAGGCTAAAACAAATGAAGAACGGTTGCAGGAACTGGGTATGTCTAGTTTAATGAAAAGAAGGACTAGGGGAGACATGATAGCAGTGTTCCAATATCTCAGGGGTTGCCATAAAGAAGAGGGAGTCAAACTATTCTCCAAGGCACCTGAGGGTAGAACAAGAAGCAATGGGTGGAAACTAATCAAGGAGAGAAGCAACTTAGAACTGAGGAGAAATTTCCTGACAGTTAGAACAATCAATCAGTGGAACAGAAGTTGCCTCCAGAAGTTGTGAATGCTCCAACACTGGAAGTCTTTAAGAAGATGTTGGATAGCCATTTATCTGAAATGGTATAGGGTTTCCTGCCTATGCAGGGGGTTGGACTAGAAGACCTCCAAGGTCCCTTCCAACTCTGCTATTGTATTGTATTGTATTGTATTATTGTATTGTATTGTATTGTATTGTATTATTGTATTGTATTGTATTATTGTATTGTATTGTATTGTATTGTATTGTATTGTATTATTGTATTGTATTGTATTGTATTGTTGTATTGTACTGTATTACAGTTGCAGGTAGTCCTTGACTTACAACAGTTCCTTCAAAGTTACCACAGCACTGAAAAAGTAACTTACAGCCGGTCCTCACGCTTACAACCAATGTAGTACCCCCACGGTCATGTGATCAAAATTTGGGTGCTTGGCAACTGGCATGTGTTTAGGATGGTTGTGGTGTCCCAAGGTCACATGATTGCCATTTTCAACCTTCCCAGCCAGTTTCTAACAAGCAAAGTCAATGGGAGAAGCAAGATTTGCTTAATGACTGCATGCTTCACTTAACAACTGGAGTGATTTTCCTAACAACTAGGGGGGAAAGGTAATAAAATGGGGCACAACTGACTTAACAATCACCTTGCTTGGCAAATGCCAACCAAGAGTTTGATCTTCGTGAACAGGAAACAGAATCACAGAGTCACATTGGACCTTGGAAGCAGTGGTGGGATTTAAATAATTTAACAATCGATTCTGTGCCCTAATGATTTCTTCCAACAACCAGTTCACCAAACTGCTCAGAAACTTAACAACTGGTTCTCCCAAAGTGGTGCGAACCGGCTGAATCCCATCACTGGATGGATGTCTGGGTGGATAGAGAGATAGAGACAGACAGAGAGACAGACAGACAAGCACCATTGCTTGGAAGTCTTCTAATCCAAACCCCTGCTTGAGTAGGAGAGCCTCAGAAGTTTAGTCCTGAGACCATAAGCAGTATAGATTGCAAGTTGCTCCAAGGGGAAACTCTGAGAATTCAGAGTGAACCTCTAAAAGTGTCCTATTCCAGGTCAATCACAGAAATGTATTTACCGAAGTTAGGCTGCTAAAGCTTTACTTCGGGTTAAAAGAAGTACATGGATGTGCTCAAGAGCTGGGCAACTTGGTCCTCCTCATCTGACCCAGAGTTCGGTTGGTCCTGGTTTGGCCTGGATTGGGCAAACCGGTAGTAGCGGCAGCAGGAGGCTCCACCTGCCCCCAACCCAGATGCTTCTGCACATGCACAGAAGTGCCGCGTGCATGCAAGCGCACGTGGGAGCACTCCCAAACCAGTAGTGAAAATATTAGCAACCCACCACTGATCTGACCACCAGAAAACTGCTCTTGATTGCTGGTGAAATGCTAGACTTCTTATTGCCCCTTGAGGTGAAAACTCAGGAGCAGGCTCCTCAGTGTCAACATCAAGCTGACCATTAAGAGAATGGCAAATCATATAGCAGAAGGCTCAAAACCAAATTAAATCTTTCAGAAATTGTAATAGCGTTTATGGAAATTGTGGGGTGGGGAGAGCTTCAGAATGTGAGTAAGGCTAGGTATGTTATCCAGTCAAAAGGCTATTACAGCTCCCATTTCTCCTGAGGGGAGAAAAAAGCACCTCATTATTGGAAGCAGCCCGGTCTGATTGAATCCTAATTGAAAGGAAAGGGAACTTTTACTGAATAATAGATCAACAGGGTTGGAAGGGACCTTGGAGGTCTTCTAGTCCAACCCCCTGCTCAGGCAGGAAGCCTGATACCTTTTCAGAAAAGTGGTTGTCCAATTTTTTTCTTTAAAACTTCCAGTGTTGGACCATCCACAATGTCTAGAGGCAAGTTGTTCCATGGATTAATTGTTCTCACTTCCAGGAAATTTCTCCTTAGTTCTAAGTTGCTTCTCTCCTTGATTAGTTTCCATCCATTGCTTCTTGTCTTGCCTTCAGATACTTTGGAGAATAGGTTGACCCCCTCTAAAGCACCTGGGTACTTGTTATTGGAAACTGGGATACCAACTACAGAGCAGCTTCCCTCCATGCTGCCCTCCGATACTGCAACTCCTAAGCAACAATGAGCTTTTTCAGTATATTCAGTATACTTTGTGACTTCCAAGCAGGGGAAGCTCTACCACAGAGGACTTCAGCTCTTCCATGAGCTACAGAGGATGCTGGTTCTAGAACACCTTATGTCAGGGGTGTCCAAACTTGGCAACTTTAAGACTTGTGGACTTCAACTCCCAGAATTCTGGGAGTTGAAGTCCACAAGTCTTAAAGTTGCCAAGTTTGGACACCCCTGCCTTATGTGATGTTTGTTGGCCATGGAAATGTCAAGACCAGAGATGGTATTCAGCAGGTTCTGACCAGTTCTGGAGAGCAGAAATTTTGCAGAAATTTTGAGTAGTTTGGAGAACCGGTAAAGACCCCACCCACACCTTATCTATTCTCTGCCTCCCGAGTCCCAGATGTTTGGGAGGAAATGCGGATTTTGCAGTATTCTTCCCCTGGAGTGGGATGGGAATGGAGATTTTACAGTATCCTTCGGGGGTGGGTTGTTGCCAGCATTACTGCTGGTTCGCTTCATGCACGCTTTCCCTGCCACACGTTGCTTGTGCATGCGCAGTTGCCTGTAAATTCTCCTGTGCATGCGCAGAACATTATAAAATGACTAAAAAATATGCTGGCAATGTCATGGGTGACTGGGGAACCTGTTTGGGGGCATGGCCAGCCTGTCCTCCCTACCAGTTTGGTGACCCAGTCCCAATTTCCACTATCCGAACTGGTACATACCGGTAGCAACCCACCTGTGGTATCCTTCCCCTGGAGTGCGATGGGGATGGAGATTTTACAGTGTCCTTCCCCTGCCACGCCCACCAAGCCACGCCCACCAAGCCAAGCCATACCCATCAAAATTTGAATCCCACCACTGGTCAAGACCTTCAGTGATCGGGAATGAGGGAAGTCCTTCTTTTTTATGTCATCCCACTTTAACTGTTACCCAGGGAAGAAGAATGGACTGGAAAGGGGAAACTAGGCCTTTTATCTCCCAGCTTCTGGTGGCAGTAGAAACAGTAGAGAGAGAAATAAATGAGGGGCAGTTCTTCAATCCCCTTGGATGGGGAATCACCAGCATAAGATCTGCTTTCTTTCCCTCCTCCTTTTCCTCTCAGCACTTCACCTGCTGCCTACTACAACTGCCTGTTTGTTTTCTCCTGTACTTCTTCTGCCATGGATAACAGAAGAAGCAGGAAAGAAAGAAGCAGCGGAGAACGGTCCCTTCCAATCTCATAGAACAATCACAGTGATCAAAGAAAACGGCACAATCCAGAAAGAGGGCTGAGGAAAATATCTACAGACCCCTCACATTCTGGACATCAACCGCTTCAACTCCTCCCCTCAGGAGGCCGCTATAGGGCACTGCATGCCAAAACAACTAGACACAAAGACAGTTTTCCCCCCATACCATCATTCTGCTGAACGCCTATTTCCCACAGTATTTTATTATGTCTAAGTATATTTACCCATGTAGTAGAGCTTTATCACTGTTATCCTTCTCACCTTTCCAATTACCTTCTACTATTTGCGTCTTATGATTATATTACTTTGTTGTTTGTATGTGCATGCACAGTGCGCAGGCGCGGGGAGCATGATGGATAATAACAAGCAGCTGTAACGCTGCAGGAACGTGGTGGGTGGATAGGTGAGGCATGGTGGGTGGGGAGCATATGGGGCAGGGTAGACAGAGGCATTTAAGGGGTGGAGGATTAAACCACAATAGCATTGACTTTGTTTTCTTCATTGTTGGCCACTCCATGCCAGGTTTCACGCTTGCGAGATAAAAAGTGCCACACTGATCTGTGTTGTCTGCATTTCTTGATGCTGGAACGCCGGAACGTGACAGTGAAGACATACTAGAACTTTATAAGCTATCATAACAGAATTATAAAAGCCAGACAATGTTTCCTCTTATTTCTCTCTTGTAGCATCTTTCTTTCTCACACTTTCCTATTTTTGCAGGATTAACTCACGCTTTACTAATGGTCACCACATATTTTTTCCAAAGTCATCTGTAACTTACACCATTACGTCCTCCTCACTCATCTCTCTTTTTTCTTTGCATCTCATATTAGTTGGACAGAAGCCACAGCCTATTTCATCCAAGAGGAAAAAACAGATAGGATGTTGGCATTTCTTTTAGCCCAGCATACTTTTCTATTGCTTCGTGGCATAAATAGTACAACTTATCTATGAAAAAGCTTCTTGTTTTGTCCTCACTATACATTAGTCTGTGTGCAGCTCGACATGCAGCTAAACCCACCCAATAAAACATTGTATGTTGGGGCATATTTGTCCCTCCGACCACTAGATGGGGCTACAGAGCAACAACAGTATGTAAAACTTATATGCTGGGGCATGACACCTCTATCATTCAAAATGTTGACTCAACAAATGGCAAGATCTTCCTTACTGTAGTTTTGTTTTCAGACATGTTATTTGGCACATCTCCCAAGAGCAAGAGATGTCAGGCAGCCACCCGAATTACTTACAAGGTGTCCATTCTCTCTCACCTTGTGCATTTACTAGGCGTCAAACTCCCTTCTGCTAGCTTGTTCTCAACTGTCTCCAAAAAGATTCACAATCATTTGCTGACGTTTCTTGATGTCCAAGCCATCCACCTGGAGTCAATAGCATTTTCATTAACCAGTGTACAGATTAAATGGAAGTGATTAACATTAGCATGCAATACCCCTGAAATCACTCCATGACATAATTACACTCCCGTTCATTAGCGAGCATATTAGAGCCATAATTAAGTTCCAAGACTCCTGTGAATTGCAGGCTAAATTAACTTGTTTTCAAGTAGTAAGACTGCAAGAGAATGGATTGTTAATTGCAGAGATACGGGGCTCAGCTTTTAGTTCCAGAACTAACACCTTTCTAAAAAAAGACTGTTTTACAGAGCAGGTGACTGAGAAACAGAGTGGGTGGTGAGCATGTGGCCCGAAGTGAATAAGAAACTCCCACAGTTTGGTTTGCAAATGTAATCGAGATACTTCGAAATGTAGCAGCAAAATAGCTGGCAGGAAAACATGAATTAAAATGGAATGGGAGGTGTCCTCCCAGCAGTTCAGTATTTTGGATTTCCTGATTCATTTCCACTTACTAGTTCATGGATTTCAGCGATCCAAGAATAATGGCAGGGAAAAATACATTGGACACCTGGATTTATAGTTAATAAGCATCTCTGGCAAGGAGAGATAGAACAAATTATTTTAGCTTTCTGGAATCTATTGGAAATTGAGTTGTTCCTGGGAGCTTATGGTGAACAATGGGTTGACCCAGATTGAGTTATGATTTAAGTTTGATATGCCTGCTTAATGTTACCATAGATGATTTAATTCTGATTGCCTTGTTTTTGTCAGGGCTTTTAATTGCTGGAAATCGGGTGACAGTCTGGTGATTGAAGCAGATATAAATTTGATAAATAAATCATTTTCTAGAGGGTGATCATATAACACCTGGTATAGTAATGCAATTTGGACCCGGATCTGACAAGTCTAAGGATACAAAACAACCAACTAAAAAGCTATAGGGTTTTTTAAAATGCATTTCTCAAGGGTTTATCTTTGCTTGACATTGATCTGATTTGTCATGTCGGCATAGTGCTCCACAATATTGATAATTGACATTTTCTTGATAGTTAGGTCAAATGACTGCTTAGCATATGATTTGTATTCATCCTCCATATATCTTCTTTGCACTGTTATTTAGTTACATATCATGCTTCTTAAGCATTCTTCAACCCTTATTCTCAGAGTTTCAAAATTTAAATCACCAAACAGGACTTCCTCCTTCACAGCAAGCAACCTAGTGGTAAGGCTTCACTTGGCCCAAGTCACCGAGACAACTTCCTTAGTTGTAAGTAGATTTGGATGAATAAATAAATGTATTCATATTGCAAACATAACAGATGCAAGACATTCTCCTGCCCTCCCCCACCCCATTTATAAAACGGACTGCTGACTGTTTGGCAGGCTGAGCAAAAGCAAAGATTTTTATCTGATTTTCTGAAGAAAACTAAATCACCACCAAGTGAAAAAGCTCCTTTGGGTGACACTTCCAAAAGTCTCCCTAGCCTGGCAGTTGCAAAGCCTGGATGTCCTGCATTACTCTCCTAAAGAGATGGATTCTCAAGCAACAGAATAGAATAGAATGGAATGGAATGGAATAGAATAGAATAGAATAGAGTAGAGTAGAATAGAATAGAATAGAATAGAATAGAATAGAATAGAATAGAATAGAATAGAATTCTTTATTGGCTGTGTGATTGGGCACACAAGGAATTTGTCTTTGGTGCATATGCTCTCAGTGTACATAAGAAGAATAAAATACATTCATCAAGAATAAAAAGATACAACACCTATTGATAGTCAAGGTTACTAATAAGCAATCAAATCATACTAGGAAATAAATAAAACAATATAAATTGAAAGATACAAGCAACATGGTTATAGTCGTAAGTGGGAAGAGATAAATACTAGGAAGGAAGAGAAGAATAATAGTAATACAGTCTTAGTAAATTATTGACAATGTTGTGGGACTTAGTTGTTAATCAGAGTGATTTTCAGAGAAAAACTGTCCTTGTGTCTAGTTGTTCTGGTGTGCAGTGCCCTATAGCCTCCTTTTGAGGGCAGAAGTTGAAACAATTTATGTCCTGGATGTGAGGGGTCTGTAGATATTTTCACAGCCCTCTTTTAAGTTAGATAAGGCTTTCCTTGGAGTATTATGAGAAATGCAGAACCTAATTCTCCTTGCTCACATAGAAGAAACATGATACCAGACAAATAGTGATGTATTGCAAAAGATCTCTTTTTTGTGATATTCAATGCAGAGTTTTTTTTAAGTTATTAACTATGAAACTTCTGAATTGTCAACAGAATTCAAAAGTTCCATCTTAATCTTAATTCTTTTTTCCACCATATTCATCTCCCTGGGAATATTTAAATATCCGCGAAGAAGAATGGTCAGCTAAAATCAAGAGAAGTCAGTCAGAGACCAACCATTGTCTAGCAGCAGTTGCCATGGAGATGAGAACCGTAGGAACACAACAGTTGCAACCAGATGAACAGGTGCCTGGCTATACAGGCAGCAGACAAGTATCAAACAGGCATCTCCCTGTTAAAACATCAAGCGTCTTTTGTGAAAGAGATAAGGCTCTAACAATTCCATGTTTTGGAGAGCATGCGGTTTCCAGAGAAATGTCCAGTAAAAGAGACAAATGTCCATGTTCCATATTCACCTCCAATCCCCTAAGCCAGTGTTTCTCAACCTTGGCAACTTTAAGGTACGTAAACTTCAACTCCATTGCTCGCTAGGAAATTTGGGGAGTTGAAATCCACCAGTGGTGGAATTCAAAAAAATTTTACTACCGGTTCTGTGGGCATGGCTTGGTGGGTGTGGCAGGAGAAGGATACTACAAAATCCCCATTCCCTCCCCACTGCTGGGGGAAGGATACTACAAAATACCCATTCCCTTCCCACCCCACTAACCTGCTTTCCAGCTCCGTTCTCCTGTGCAGGGCAACAAAAGAAGACCCAGCCGATTAGCTGGGACTTGAGAGGCAGAAAATAGATGGGGGCAGGGCTAGCCAAAGGTGATATTTGCCGGTTCTCCTCAACTACTCAAACTACTCAAAATTTTCACTACCAGTTCGCCAGAACTGGTCAGACTTGGCTGAATGCCACCTCTGAAATCCACATATCTCAAAGTTGCCAAGGTTAAGAAACACTACCTTGTGCTATTATACCTGTGCTACAAAGCTCCAAATGGTAACCTAATGTCCTCAGAGAGATTGTATTTTCTCTCTGAATCTCTTTGGATTTGTTGGCATACAAATGAAATAAAGAAAAGAATCCCTTCTGATTTTTTGCAGTCGAGGTTTGGTAGAATTTGTTTTAGATGGAGTCTAACTCTTCCAAGTTTATTTGTTTGTTTATTCAATTTACAAACATCCCATCTCGCAGTTCAAGGCAAATCTGGGTGGCTACCGATCCTTCCAACCCAATGCTATCATATTGAACAACCAAGTTCTTCAGGATTTCATACAGGAGTCTGTGATTCTTTTGATATCCCTGGGAATCCAAAGTGCTTGTAAATACTAAATGCTTCTCAGTTTTCACACAACAGTGATAATAGGGCTATAGTAAAACAGGGGTGTCTGTGATTCTTTTGATATCCCTGGGAATCCAAAGTGCTTGTAAATACTAAATGCTTCTCAGTTTTCACACAACAGTGATAATAGGGCTATAGTAAAACAGGGGTGTCAAACTCAGGGCCCGCAGGCCACATCTGGCCTGTGGGGTGCTTAAATCTGGGCCGTGAGGCTACCCTGGAAACAGTGAAGGACCGACCCACAGTGCCTCTGCCAGCAAAAAGGGAGCTCGGGAGGGCCGCACGCATTTGATCACACAAAGTGGCATTTGATCACACACTTTGCCCTCCCCCACACACCATGAGCAACCTGGCCATGGAGGGCGAGAACAGCAGCAGCAGCAGCCTCGAGGAGGTAAGCACAGCCAGGCACTGACTCAGGGAAGTGGGGCTGGGCTGTTGGGTCCCAGTACCCTAGGAGCTTGAGAGCGCCAAGAGCTGGGCACTTGGCCTTCACTATATAGGACTCTGGACAGCCTTCACCGTCCTCTGGGGTCTTCCGCATGGCCTAAGAGGGACGGCAAGGCTCCTCTGAAGGACAAGCGTCCTGGCACTCCCCCTGCTCTCACCTTCCTCAGCTGGCGACAATGGATCCCCCCAACCCCACTCCGGCCATGAAAGGTGGCCCTGGCACAAGTGATGTTGAGATGGCCACACCCACCACAGCTCCCCATGGTCAAACACAACCCTGATGCAGCCCTCAATGAAATTGAGTTTGACAGCCCTGCTCTAAAACATAATATTTGGAATGGACTTTCTTGAAATGCATGGAAACAGCTTCTAAATTTTAGTCAGACTTCTAGATCCATATTCATTGAATATGTCATATCTCTACCATTGGACAGTTTTTAAGTCCAGTACTCCTATGTGTTCCATAGGTAAAATTTTCAATTGGGACTTAGCATATGGGCTTAACCTTGAATGTATAAGTTCTTTCATGAATCCAACCAATAGATGGCATCTATGCCAATGTTGACCGAGGAATCCTGGGAATTGAGGTTTGCACTTCTTAAAGTTGCTGAGGTGGAAGAACACTGCTCTAAACTATCAATACACGTAGCGCTCAACTTTCAACAGTCCACTTAGTGACTGTTCAAAGTTAGAACAGCACTGAAAAAAAAAGACTTTCACACTTATGACCATTGCAGTATCTCCAGGGTCAGGAGGTCAAAATTCAGATGCTTGGCAACTGGTTCGTATTTATGACAGTTCCAATGTCCTGGGGTCATGTGGTCAGCTTTTGTGACCTTCTGACAAGCAAAGTCAATGCAGAAGCCAGATTCACTTAACAACCGTGTCATTAACTTAACAACTGCAATGATTCCCTTAACAACTGTGGCAAGAAAGGTTGTAAAATGGGGCAAACCCACTTAACCAATGTTTCACTTGGCCACATAAATTTTGGGTTCAGTTGTGGTCACAACCTGCGGACTCCCTGTAATAACCTCAGATAAGTCTCAATAGTGGCCTAATCAAGTTGCAAATGTTGCTGAACGCTGCCAAGTCTTTCACTGGCATTTCCCTTGATCTCTAATATAAGAAATAGTTGTTTGTTATTCATGGACAGATAGTCCATGACAACAACTGGGACCAAAAGGATCATTGCTAAGAAAGGTAGCTGCTGTTGTATCTGACTTACGATCTTTTTTGTCATGCGTGTTTTTTAAAAAATCACTGTGGTTCTTAAGTGAATCATGCTGTCATTAAGCAAATCTAGCTTCCCCCATTGACTTTGCTTTTTGAAATCCATCTGGGAAGGCCACAAATGGTGATCACATGACCCCACCCCACCCCCAGGATACTGCAACTGTTGCAAACCAGTTTCCGGGTGCTCGAATTTTGATGACCTGTTCATGGGGATGCTATTATGGTTGCAAGTGTGAAAATTGATCGTAAGTTACTTTTGTTCAGTGCTGTTGTAACTTTGATCTCTAAACGAATGGTTGTAAGTCAAATGTCAGGCCTGGAAGCCATCTTTTGCACTGGGCCTTCAGGCCTGCCACATTTTCTACTATGGGAAAATGGGAGGGGGGATTAAAAGGGGTATGGGAGGTATATAGTCAAAATAACATTCCTTTCTCAGAGAGTCAAGGACATCTTGTTCAATAGTAGTAACTGTGAAAGGGATCTTGGAGTCCTAGTGGACAACCATTAAATATGAGCCAGCAGTGTGCAGCAGCTGCCAAAAAAGCCAACACAGTTCTAGGCTGCATCAACAGAGGGATAGAATCAAGATAACGTGAAGTGTTAATACCACTTTATAATGCCTTGGTAAAGCCATACGTGGAATACTGCATTGAGTTCTGGTCGCCACGATGTAAAAAAGATGTGGAGACTCTAGAAAGAGTGCAGAGAAGAGCAACAAAGATGATTAGGGGACTGGAGACTAAAGCATATGAAGAACGGTTGCGGGAACTGGGTATGTTTAGCTTAAGAGAAAGAAGGACTAGGGGAGACATGATAGCATTGTTCCAATATCTCAGGGGTTGCCACAAAGAAGAGGGAGTCAAACTATTCTCCAAGGCACCTGAGGGTAGAACAAGAAGCAATGGGTGGAAACTAATCAAGGAGAGAAGCAACTTAGAACTGAGGAGAAATTTCCTGACAGTTAGAACAATTAATCAGTGGAACAGCTTGCCTCCAGAAGTTGTGAATGCCCCAACACTGGAAGTCTTTAAGAAGATGTTGGATAGCTATTTGTCTGAAACTGTATAGGGTTTCCTGCCTAGGCAGGGGGTTGGACTAGAAGACCTCCAAGGTCCCTTCCAACTCTACTATTGTATTGTATTGTATCTTGCCCTGCAGCTGGAAGGGTGACTGGAAGGCATCTCCAGTGGGGATAATGACTGATTGGGCCATATGATGGACTTGTGGATGCAGGGGGAGGGACTTGGAATTTCATTTGTGTGGGGAAAACCTGGAAACGTTCAGATTTGTGTTTTCCCAAATGTGCCAATATGTCATCTCTAATAAAATGGAACTTTGAGGAACTTCAAGCTGCTGAGTCTTATTTCAATGCGGGTGTTACTTGGAACCTGACATCAAGGACTATCGGTATTGCACACTTTTAGTCTGCTCCTTTAAATGTACAAAGCGATTGCATAAAAGTAAAATCCATGCTATAAAAAAAGAACCTGAATACATATCTGACTAGCCTGTCTAGCAGAAGGTTGCATCAAAATAACGCAATCATCCCTATTTTCTTTCCAGAGTGGCAGAATGTTAACAGATTATTCAGCATTCCAGAAGCAATAGCCCCTACCGGCACTTTCAGAATACAAGATGTCCCATCAGTTCAAACTTCTAATTCCACATCAGAAAGGGAGAACTTAAGAGAGCTGGTCTGACACAAAAAGTTAACCAGTGCTACAGTCACCTTAAATATCAAGGACTGTGATTCATATATGGTAGTCCTCAGTTCATTTAGTGATGGTTGCAATAATACTGAAAAAAGTGATTTATGACCATTTTTCACACTTAACGACCGTTGCAGCATCCACGCAGTCATGTGATCAAAATCCAGACACTTGGAACTGACTCATATTTATGACGGTTGCAGTGCCCTGGGGTCATATGGTCAACTTTTGTAAACTTCTGATAAGCAAAGTCAATGTGGAAGCCAGATTCACTTAACAACGGTGTCCCCAACTTAACCATTGCAACGATACACTTAATAACAGTGACCAGAAAATGGAGCAAAACTCTGTTTACAAATGTTTCACTTAGTAACATAAATGTGGGGCTCAGTTCTGGTCATAAGTGGAGGACTATCTATATTGTTTCCATCTTTTTTGTAAATCAACTAATAATTTATTTATTTTTTAAATGACCCAGAAATCCACTATATTTATTTATTTATTTACAAAATACTCATTCTGTGTGCATTTTGAAATATGACATTAGGATCGTGATGGCGAACCTATGGCACACGTGCCAGAGGTAGCATGCAGAGCCCTCTCTGTGGGCCTCTGCGCCGTTGCCCCAGCTCAGCCAGCTGGTTGTTGGGTTTCTGACATGTGCCAGCTAGTTGGTCATTGGGTTTACGGCACCCTGACATGCACATGCACCCACCAGTTTGGTCACCCTGTGCCAAAAAGGTTAGCCATCACTGCATTAGGATGTGTATTTATATCTTCAATTTATATGCTTCTTGATTCCCAGTGACTCTGGGAGATTCACCGCAAGTCACAAGATTTAGAGAAAACCAAAGGATGGCAAATTGTTCTCACCAGGGGTGGGTTCCTGCCAGTTCTAACCTCTTCTATAGAAGAGGTTCCACAAATCTATCGTGCCATTTAGAACCGGTTCCATCTCCTTCCCCCCGCCTGTCAGCACCACGCTTGTCCCGTCCGCCGCTCAGTGATTGGCTGGCTCACCAATCGCCCCACCCGCCTCTAAGAGTCCTATCTAAACCTTAAAGTCTTAAAGCTGTCAAGTTTGAACACCCCTGGGGTTTTTTTCTAAAGGTTTAGGGGTGCAAGGGTCTTGTAACTTGACAGCTTTAAGACTTGCACACTTCAATGCCAGAGTTTCTGAGCCAACATAACTGGAGGAGGAATTCTGGGAGTTGAAGTCCACAAGTCTTAAAGCTGTCAAGTTTGAACACCCCTGGGGGCTTTTTTCCCTAAAGGGTTAGGGGTGCAAGGGTCTTGTAATTTGACAGCTTTAAGACTTGCGTGCTTCAAATGCCAGACTTTCAGAGCCAACATTTTGGTTCCTAAGCAAGAGCATTGTTAAGTGAGTTTCACCACATTTTACAAGTTGGACATGCCCACCCAGTCACATGACTGCCAAACCACTCCTACTCGGTCACATGGCTGGCAAGCCACTCTCACAAAGCAGGCCACACCTACAGAAGAGGTTCTAAAACCCACCACTGGTTCTGACCTACGAATTAGCCCAAGGGATGGGAAGCGGGTCAGTTTGGTGAAAAACACAGATTGGATGGAATCCCCTACAAAGGATTAGACCATCTGAGAAAATTTTCAGTCAGTCTTCATTTTGTGTGTGCCTCATCTGGAAATGCTGAACCTGATACATTAAACTTTCAAGGGAAACAGAAAGCAACTTCCCAAAAAGATATCCAAGGACGACTAGAAGTTAATTGCCTTCTGCTCTACTCTGCAAATAGAATGGAAAATGACATTTATACACTCTCTGCGGAAAAGGGCTCTTATTACAGATCACACCCTATCATTTTCCTGGAGAAAAATTCAGAGGTAGTTCGTTTTTGTTTTATTCTCATTACCATGTGAGGAGTAATCTTGTTGCTGGCTTTGTGGCTGTGATAATCCACTTATAATAAATCTTGCCATAAAAACAGGGTGTAGGAAAGCTCGGTGCATTAGGCACCAAATTGCAGGCCTCTCGCACACTGCGATAACCCACTATCACAGCTTTTTGTAATAACCAAACAAAGAGAAAGAAACTGTCATCAATTTTCAAGGCGGTACGGTCTAAACATTTCCAGGAGCAGTTGGGGAAAGTTTTTATCAACAACATGAGGGAGTGTAACAAGAATAGGAGCAAGACAGAGCAGGCCCTGTCTGGCAATGTGAATCTACCCTGCTTGCCAAATGGCTCAACTGCAGATATAGTCCCATGAATGTCTCTTGACCACTTAGCAATCCTCACAGGTATCCTCACAGGTGTTGCTGAGTTGCTTAGCATCAGAGGCGGATTAATAACTAAAGCATAGGTGAATTGCATCTCCTCCCATACAAACACACCCAGTAAGTGTGAAGAAGGTAGGAATCGTAAAACCCAAGAACTGTGGAGCTGTAATGAGCCACAAATATCCTCTAACCCAAACCCTAGGTAATCTGCAGGAAAGTGAATAAAGCATCCATGAGAAATGGCTAAATCTGGATAAGTTAATTGATTGATAGGAATCATTTCATAATTTCACTTAAGACTCTAGAAAAGCAAGAAAGTGTTGTAAGATGTCCAGAGTAACCTTCCTATAAGATGGGCAGCTATATAAATGAGATGATTGATTGATTGATTGATGATAGATAGATAGATAGATAGATAGATAGATAGATAGATAGATAGATGATAGATAGATAGATGATAGATAGATGATAGATAGATAGATAGATAGATAGATGATAGATAGATAGATAGATGATAGATAGATAGATAGATGATAGATAGATGATAGATAGATAGATAGATAGATAGATAGATAGATAGATAGATAGATAGATGATAGATAGATAGATAGATAGATAGATAGATAGATAGATAGATAGATAGATAGATGATAGATGATAAATGGATAGATAGATGATAGATGGATGGATGGATGGATGGATGGATAGATGGATGATAGATAGATAGATAGATAGATAGATAGATAGATAGATAGATAGATAGATAGATAGATAGATAAGAAATATCCATTTGGTTCCGTTCCAAGCTGGGAGAAAGTCATTGGAAACATGGAAGCTGATTGGAAAGAAGGTTTAATGATGAACAGAACCACCAAGCCCATGGTTCTGGTGCAGCTGACAAAATGGAGTTGACAGTGAGGGGGCTTTATACCTTCTCTTGGGCTTTGCACTTGATCTCCCTGTTCCTGTGCAAGAACATGTATTCTATTGGCTTTTGTCAGATTCCTATGGGGTCATGTAGGGGTTATGTAGGGGTCATAGCTGGCTCTATAGGCAAAAGAGGAAGTGCAACTTGTAGGTGCTTGTCTCAGGTAAGTTTGGTTGAAGTTTTGACTGCTCTGAAATGATGCAGTGACAGGGCTTGTGTTCTCAACGGGTGTTAGGCAGTGGTGGATTCAATTTTTTTTACTACCGGTTCTATGGGCATGGCTTGGTGGGCGTGGCTTGGTGGGCGTGACAGGAGAAGGATACTGTAAAATCTCCATTGTCTCCCCACTCCAGGGGAAAGTTACTACAAAATCCCCATTTTCTCCCAATCAGCTGGGACTCAGGAAGCAGAGAATAGATGGGGACAGGGCCAGTCAGAGGTGGTTTTTACCAGTTCTCTGAACTACTCAAAATTTCTGCTACTGGTTTTCCAGAACTGATCAGAACCTGCTAAATACCACCTCTGTTGTTAGGCAATGCCTATTGTGTTTAATGGCTTTGTCCTATGTTGGCTCTTGGGTGAGGGTATTTGCTTATGAATATAGCTATCTAGATACTTGTCTTCTTTCAATAAGCTCTGACTTAAGTGCTGACATCTACTTAAGCTTAAGTGCTGACATCTACTGTAGGCTACTAAGGAAAGTGGGGGTTGCTTTCTGCCTCTAAAAATGTGTTTCTCCATTTCTCCCTTTGGGAAATATAATATTCTGCCTTTTTCAATATTCCTCAAAATATTTCATTCTTCTAGGATAGGGGGTGGCTTCGTACAATACTAGATAGATAGATAGGTAGGTAGGTAGGTAGGTAGGTAGGTAGGTAGGTAGGTAGGTAGATAGATAGATAGATAGATAGATGATAGATAGATAGATGATAGATAGATAGATAGATAGATAGATAGATAGATAGATAGATAGATAGATAGATAGATAGATAGATAGATACATACATACATACATACATACATACATAGATGATGGATGGATGGATGGAGAGACAGAGAGAAAGAGAGAGAGACAGAGAGAGAGAGAGACAGAGAGAGAGAGAGACAGAGAGAGAGAGAGAAAACAGAGAGGGTGGGGGGAGGGAGATCTATGCCCATTGTTTTTTTTTTTGTCCATGGCCTTGCTTGCTTTCTCTTATAATTAACAATACTAATGGAGAAGTCTTGTTATTTTGTCCTCAACAGAGCAAGACTATAATGAGACAGCATATGGTGCTCATTACGAGCATCACTCTCCTGCCCTCTTGGAAATCTTGGGCAATGGAGCAGAGCTGCCCACCCAGAAAAGAGAGCCACATTTTTTCCAATGCCTTTGACAAGAACATTTTAAAAGGGGAGCTTGAGAATATTCTTTGCAAGGTCACTGCCTCAGAGTCACAGCTGAGTGATTCAAGAATTCAGCTAAAACTGCTTTGCTGCCAGTAGCACACCTAGGAAACACTTTGAAAGAAAGTCACTTGGAAAAAGGAAAGAAAAACGGGTGAGAGGGACCAACAAACTTTTCACTGCCTCCCAAGAGAGAGAGTGTGTGTGTGCTGAGAACCCATGCAACAAAAGACGATGTGAGTGATGGTTGAAGGAAGCCATGGAGCCCAGCTAAGGTGGGGAACTCACTTTGGGATGTGATAAAATTGCTTTTACAAAAAGCAAAAAATATTTGAACTGGGGTGGGAATTATTAATTGTATTAATTGTATTAATTGTGAATTATTAATTGTATTAATTGTGAATTATTAATTGTATTAATTGTGAATTATTAATTGTATTAATTGTATTAATTGTGAATTATTAATTGCATTAATTGTGAATTATTAATTGCATTAATTGTGAATTATTAATTGCATTAATTGTGAATTATTAATTGCATTAATTGTGAATTATTAATTAATTATTAATTTGTCACTTCTCATTTTTGTTTCCCAGTCTTCTTTGAATAACCATTCCAGGAATTCAGAGGGAAATTTTCCTATCAGGAGGGGGGGGGAGGATTCACATTTATTTTCATAATATGAAAGATACTTTTTGAGGACTTGAGTGCTGAGATCACTTGGGGAAATCCATCCTCAACACCTTTTCCAAGAAAGTTAATTATGGTAACAAAGATGTGCTGGATACGCATTAGAGCTAAAACGTACTGGAAAATTGTCATCAACATGGTTAATGAGCTTTTGTTTGTGCAATTATTTTCGGACACTCTGATTTGCCCCCTTAATTGTGTGAAAACAAGAGTGCCATTTTGCCTAGAAGGATAAGACATAGCGTCTGAAGCGAAAGAGGGACATAAACAACAGAATGGCTTTGAAAAGGGTAAGAAATGATAAACTAATCCAAGATTGCCCACAAAAACTAAATAGGGAGAAAATGGAGGAAGGCTGATTATTATTATTTGTTGTTGTTGTTCTTAAATTGATTGCTTAACTAATGTTTGAGTCTTGCAAATTCCTTTGATATTTTTTTCCCATACATAAAGTGGTACAACCATTTAGGAAATTGAAACATCATTCTTTTATTCTCCCTGTCTTTTTCTGTGCAGCATTGCCATTTCCTTCATTGGTTGTCTCTTCTGCAAATTAGATCGCTGTTGCTTTATCACTCATCCCTTACTCCATTCACAAAATTCTATTCAGATTAAAATGGCATGGTACGTCACTTTCTCTTGACTGTTTAGCAGTCCATGAGTTGGGTCAGCCACCAAACAGTGACTCAGCCAACAAATGTTTCACATAGAAACCCAAGAATTCAAAACCGGGATCTTTCACAGCCAAATCCATCAATAGCCAGGCCTATATAGAAGCTCTGAGTTAGTTTAGTTTAGTTTAGTTTAGTTTAGTTTAGTTTAGTTTAGTTTAGTTTAGTTTAGTGTATTGCCATTGCACATCGTACAACAAAATTAAATGCCAGCTTCAGTGTATATTATAACTATAAAAAATAAATACACAAATACACATCCTTCACATGCTATATAATTGAAATTGAAAACCCGATATTGCATTAATATTGCACTATACCATAGAATTCAATATAATTACTGCCCTGGGATAGAAGCTGTTTTTCAGCCTATTTGTCCTTGTTTTTATTATCCTGTACCATCTGCAAGATGGTCATAGTTCAGAAAAAAGGATGTCCAGGATGAGATGGATCTTTAAGAATGTTTTGACTTTTCTCAAGGCAGCGGGAGCTATAAAGCTCTTCCAAAGAGGGGAGAGGGCAGCCAATGATCCTCTGGGCAATGAAGTTAACCCTCTGGAGCGCTGTCCTACCTGCCCCTGTGCAATTGGCAAACCATACATAGGTGCAGTAAGTTAAAATACTCTATGGTGCAGCGGTAGAAGGTCAACAGCAGTTTTCCATTCAGTTGTTTCCTGAGAAGTTTCAGGTAGTATATTCTCTGCTGGGCCCTTTTGACCAGTGCTGCAATGTGAATGCCCCAGGTCAGGTCCTCTTTTATGCGGAATGTCCATCAATAGCCAGGCCTATATAGAAGCTCTGAGGAACCAAAAAGAATGAATGGGCCTGCCTGCAAATCTAAAAAGCAAAGAATAACATTCTAATTTCTCCTTTTTGCAATAATGTTATGGAGATTTATATTAAACAGATAAACCGAAAAACCCAAACCTAATACAAAACACATTTGAAATTGATAGAAGGTTCAGAACTGTCCCCACTCCATCCCACCCCAAAAAAAGAAAGAGAAAAAAAGCAATAAATTACTCTATTTCAAGATTATATATAAAAACCAAGACACTTTTTCAAGACAAAGCAGGAAAGACAGATCTGTTGGGGGTTGTATTGGGCTTAAATCCCTGTAAATCAAGTGAAACTAACTTTCTCCCTGCATATATTTATTCTTTCCATCTTTAAGCTCATATATTTGGGAGACAGATGCCTGTGACAAGGAAAGATTGTTCTTCCAAGGTTTAAGCCTGGGAACTAAATCCTTGTTTGCTTGTTTGTTTCCCACCTTTTACAAATAAGGCAAAAAACTCAAGGCAGCAAATATATCCAACAAACCGTCCTTTTATTTTGCCCACAGCAACAATCCTGGGAGGTGGTTTGGGACGAGAGAGGGTGACTGGCAGCTGGCTTTCATAGCTAAGTTGGGGTGGCCTTCAAAAATTTCAGCAACGGGTGGGTGTGTCCTAGTTGGCCTCCTGCACTATAGGGGGGGGGGGCATTTTCACCCTCCTCAGGCTTTGGAGGCTTTTCTTGAGCTTCTGGGAGGGCAAAAACTGCCTTCCCCAGGCTCCAGAGCCCCTCCAGAGGCCAGAAACAAGCCCATATCTGGCCTTCCAGAACTTCCAGGAGGCCAGTTTTTCCCTTCCCTGAGCCTCCACGCGGGCTCTGCACTTACCTCACATCCAAAACGGGCTGCATGGAGATTCCTGGGAGGGACGGAATGGGGCAGGTGGGCTGGGCGTGGCCAGCCAGAAGTGGGATTTGTAGGTTCTCCAAACTGATCCTAACGTTAGCTACAGGTTCTCCCAAACCCATACGAACCAGTAGCAGCCCACCCTTGTGGCTAAGGCAGGACTAGAACTCACCGTCTCCAGCTTTCTAGCCTGGTGCCTTAAGTGCTAGACCAAATTGACTCTCTTGTGGGAGAAGAAGAATAGACCTTCCTAAATGATTTGGACAGGGCAGCAGAAAAGACCAGGAGATAACTCATAATTCAGTTCTCTCCTGAACACAGCCGTCCTCTGATTAATGAAGGTGGTAGAGAATTATTGCTGGGAAAGAATCTATCCTCTTGTAGATGCTGCTAAATTTCAGCTTCAGGGAACCTGGGCAACAGGACATCGATGAGGAGTTCTAAGAGCTATAATTCAGCAATATCTAGAACCATGATGGCGAACCTATGGCACGCAAGCTGTCCAGATCAGAATTCACTCAACACAAGTTCTAATGGCAGGCAAAGAAAGGGAAGATGGGAGAGTATTGATTAGAATTCGCACTAGAGACCGACAGGAAAGGAATGATTTCAGGTCACTTATCTTCCGTTGTCTGGAACTATATCCCTTGAAAGAACTTTTTCCCCTCTCTTTCCAGTAACAAGGAAGAAACCAATAATTCTTACTAGATATCTGAAGTAATTGATTTCTCGTGGAGGGTTTTAAAATTAGGCAGAAGGCCAAATGAAATTGCCCTGAGGATTGCATGTAATTCTCTATGCCAGTTTTCTTTAGTCGTTAATTTCCTTTCTGCTTTCCTTCCCTTTCCTTCAAAAAATCTCAACGAAAAAAGTGTGATTTCACTTGCTTCTTTTAGCAATCTCAATGTAGGAGATGGCCTACATCTGAGGATGAGCCTGAGGGAGGAATCAAACGCATCATCAGTCTTGAATCCCTTCATGGCCACAAGAGATCTAAGTCCAGCTCAAATTAAAGTCCATTGACTCTTACCTACCATCAATTTGCTTTGACCATTATGCACAGGTACAGTATAGGTGATAACTTGCTCAGTAGTAGTAACTGTGAGAGGGATCTAGGAGTCCTAGTGGACAACCATTTAAATATGAGCCAGCAGTGTGCAGCAGCTGCCAAAAAAGCCAACACAGTCCTAGGCTGCATCAACAGAGGGATAGAATCAAGATCACGTGAAGTGTTAATACCACTTTATAATGCTTTGGTAAGGCCACACTTGGAATACTGCATTCAGTTCTGGTCGCCACAATGTAAAAAAGATGTGGAGACTCTAAAAAGAGTGCAGAGAAGAGCAACAAAGATGATTAGGGGACTGGAGACTAAAACATATGAAGAACGGTTGCAGGAACTGGGTATGTTTAGCTTAAGAGAAAGAAGGACTAGGGGAGACATGATAGCATTGTTCCAATATCTCAGGGGTTGCCACAAAGAAGAGGGAGTCAAACTATTCTCCAAAGCACCTGAGGGTAGAACAAGAAGCAATGGGTGGAAACTAATCAAGGAGAGAAGCAACTTAGAACTGAGGAGAAATTTCCTGAGAGTTAGAACAATTAATCAGTGGAACAGCTTGCCTCCAGAAGTTGTGAATGCCCCAACACTGGAATTCTTTAAGAAGATGTTGGATAGCTATTTGTCTGAAACGGTATAGGCTTTCCTGCCTAGGCAGGGGGTTGGACTAGAAGACCTCCAAGGTCCCTTCCAACTCTACTCTTGTATTATTATTGTATTATTAGTAGTTGTAAAGAGTTTAAACTTGCAATAAACCTTTATATTCATTTGAACTGCCTGGAATTCCTGATTTCTCATGCTTGATAAACTACATTTTGCTTTCTTTTGTTTCTCTCCTAATGTTCTTCCCCTCCCTAGAGCATCACACTTATCTAGAGTGGGCAAAGAATGTGAAACTGCCCCAGCCCTTCTCAAAGATATTAGGTTTGCCCCTCACACCTTGCCATCCCCACAAAACAGGATCTAGTAAGAACTATTCAATCTAGCAAGAACTATTTTTTTTCCTTTTTACAACCCTGTAGTCCTGTGGTGGAATTCATTTTATTTTACTATTGGTTCTGTTGCCGTGGTGTGGCTTGGTGGGGAAGGATACTGTAAAATCTCCATTCCCACCCTATTCCAGGGGAAGGTTATTGCAAAATCCCCATTCCCTCCCTATCATCTGGGACTCAAGAGGCAGAGAATAGATGGGGGCGGGGCCAGTCACAGGTGGGATTTACCAATTCTCCAAACTACTCAAAACTTTCGCTACTGGTTCTTCAGAACTGGTAAGAATCTGCTGAATACCACCTCTGCTATAGTCCCCTTAATGAAAGGTAGAATTGGGATAAGTGAGTGGAGCTAAGAGTTTATTGGCTGGATGCCCTTCCTGATGCCTACATGGAGCGTACAGCAGGGGTTTTTTTTTTCCCTTAAGAGAGAAGCATTTGCTGCTACCTGGGATTGAACTCTCAATCTTCCGAGCAGGAGGTGAGTGTTTTCAACACTAGGCCACCACACCACTCTAATCTAGTAAGAACTATAACACTGCAAAACCAAGGCACAGTTTAATCAGTGGAGAGCATAAACTGCAGTTACCCTGAAGATCCATAATAAAAGCAATCTGAGGCTTGTTTGTTGTTTTAAGCCAGAATACTGGGAGAAAATGACATCAGGAGGATAGATTGGGAAGTGTGTTTTGTACTTCATAAGTGAGTCAGAAATCACCGTGATAGAATAAAATGCTCGTATAAATTGCCCACTGATGTAATATAAAGCTAACTTCATTCAAGTCAGCTATTCAGCTGGGGTGTGTAATGTGTTCTTTTGGGAACTATTCCATGTGGCTTTATATAAAGCATTATTCATGGTGTTATAAAATCTGCAAACTACAAGAAATTGAAAACGCGAGGTATTTTTAGACTTAATTTTCTACTGTGCCATATTCAATATTAGATGCTGATCATATATTTCTTTTTTTACAAAATGCTTTTTCCCTTCTTTCTCCCTCCCTCCCCCCCCCTATCCACAAAGATTTCAATAAAAACAAAATGCTAATCATTAATTGAAATCACATATCGTTTTAAGGCTTTTCTTTTATATCCATAATGGTTGCAATCTGAATGGGAATAGAACATTTTCATTTTCTTTCCTCCTTTTTTCATATTCATTTTGTAAAGCAAAAGTGTAAAGCAAAACTGTTAGACAGGGTGAGTGGATGACTTAGGCTTCGGGCTTCAGTGACAACAACGGCTCTTTATTCGGCAAACTATGTATAGATCCAGCGCTGGCCTGTCTAATCAGCTAGCCCTTTTATAGGGAGCTGTCAGACGGTTCAGCCAATCAGCTTCGAGTATTTTCCCGCCGGAATGGAGGACCTTAATGGAGCCTATTGCTCCAGTCTCAATATCTAACAAAAACCAATGACTCTGAAGCTGAGTTTTGCACCGATGTACTTTGCATACCAAATGAATCCTTGGGAGCAGATCTAAACTGTTCCTTGGAGAAGCTCTTGTTTGCTGTTGCCTAATCCAATAGCACCAAAGACGCATCAGAAGTCATACGGGAGCTGCATCTTTGTGATTCTTCCCATTAGGAATGGAAACCATAATTGTTGCTTTAAAAAAGGATGAACAATAATGAAAAACTATTGAAATAATAAGTGACAGGGAGTATAATTCCTCTTGTTTTTCCCAGCTAGCTTTTATTGATCAACAAGCTTGGGGATCCAAGCAAACACAATTAAGAAAACTGAAAATTAATGAGCCAGTGAGGTATACCGGGAGTTCAATCATTCTGAAGATTAAATCCATGAATCTCAGAGATTTATCTGTTGAGCATTCATTCATTCAATCCAACCTACCACACTGTTTTGTTCTGAGGATAAACAAGAAATGTGAATTATATACAGTACCTTGTGTTGGAAGAAATATCCATCTGGTTCAGTTCCAAGATGGGAGAAAGGCACTGGAGACAAAATGGAAGCTGAAGGCTGATTGGAAAGACGGTTTAATGATGAAGCAGAACCACCAAGAATGTGTGATTTTGGGCAGCTGACCACATGGCATTGAGAGTGAGGAGGTTTTATACCTTCTCTTGGGCTTTACACTTGAACTTCCTGTTCCTGTGCAAGAACATGTATTTTTATTGGCTGTTGTCGGACTCCCGTGGGGCTATGTAGGGGTCATAGCTGGCTCTGTAGGTTGTCTAAGAAGTTGGGTTGAAGTTTCTGAGGGTGAGGCAATGTCCTTAAAGTGTGGCAGGCCAAAGGTACAAAAGAAAATGATGGCTGCAGGCCTGACACCACCAGGAGACAAAAGTGGTCCTTTGGAAGTAAGAATCTGAAGAGAGATAACATCTCTCAGCCTCTGAAGAGGAATTCAATAGCAGCTCAGCAAATACAAGCACATCATCTCACACGTATACAGGTAATCCTCAGCATCCAACTATTTGTTTAGTAACCATTTGCAGCTACAACCACAGTGGAAAAATTGACTTACAAATGGACCTTGCACTTACATCCTCATGATCATGTGATTAATATTCAGACACTTAGCAATGGGCATGTATTTCCAACAATTGCAGAGACCCGGACTCATGTTTTTAACTATGTGTGACTTCTCAGCTAATTTGTGACAAGCAAAATCAAAGTAAGAAACCAGATGAATTTAACACCCACCTGATTCACAACCATGTCAAAAACGGTCATAAAATCAGGTGTGGTTCACTTAATAATTGTCTTGCTTAGCAATGGGGATTCTGGCCCCAGTTATGATCATAAATTAAAGACTATCAAACAACGGGAAGGTGGAAGGATGAGGAGGGAAAGGAAAAATGGGTAAAGTAAGGGAGGGGAATTAAGAGTAGGAGAGAGGGTAAGAAGGAGAAGAGAGAAGGAGGGGAGGAAAGAGGGGGGAGGAAGAAGGGAGGGAGGAGAGAAGGAAAGAAGAAGGCAGCGAAGGGAGGTAGAGAAGATAGAAGGAGCAAGGTTGTCTCAAAATAAGATGGAGGCATGGGGGGTGGCAAGAAAGTGACCCGAACTGTATTCTATATATTTGTAAGAAAATAACGATAAAGATTAAGGATGAATAGATAAATGTTAATAGTAATTATAAGAGTGTATATTTGTGAATGAACTTAAAAGAGAAAATAAAACAAAACTTTTTTTTAAAAAAAAATGAAGACTATCTGTATAGTTTTGGGGCAGTGGTTAGAATGCAGTACTGAGGGCTATTCCCAAAGGTGCTTTTTTTCAAGAGGCAACTGGACATTCTGGTTTTTCTTTGAAGACCTTTCGCTTCTCATCCAAGAAGCTTCTTCAGCTCTGAAGCTCTTCAAAGAAAAACCAGAAAGTCCAGTAGCCTCTTGAAAAACCACCTTTGGGACAACCATGATCCGGAAGACTGGGAATCTCCATAGACATCTACTGAGGGCTACTTCTGCTAACTGCCAGCACCCAGCAGTTCGGCAGTTCAATTCTCACCGACTCAAATTTGATTCATCCTTCCAAGGTCAGTAAAATGAAGAGCCGGATTGTTGGGAGCAATATGCTGACTCTGTAAACCACTTAGAGAGAGCTGTAAAGCACTGTATCTAAGTCTATTGCTATTGCTATTAATGTTAATACCAAACAAAGTAAGCTAATGAATGAAATAGAAGTCCTTTGCAATTTCCGGTTAAGCATCTCTGCATTAAGACATTTTCTCCCCTCTGTCTCCTCCTAATCCTTCAGAGGTGGTAAAGAAGAGTTGGTTCTGTTTCAGGAGCTACTTGTTGGGTAAATAATAACTCCCTGGGAAGTGAACTGAAGCCTCAGGCTGCAGATGTAAAGCACACTGTTCTGTCTGATGAAGCATGTAATCATTCATGTAACTGAATTATAGCAAGCAACAATTAAAAGGAAATTGGAAACAAGCGAATGCTACAAATAGATGAAGAACACTTCTCCAAGAAAGCTGTTTGCGGGGCATCAAATTAGTACTATTAATTTTTCATTTGCTGTTGGGCAACTAACAAACAGAATTGTTTAATTATTTATCAACCAGGAGTTAATTCATCTTCTGAAATCCCTTGTGGGGAGCAGGAAAGGGGGAAATTTATTTGCACAATACAAAGTATCGAGTAATTAACTAATTATTTTTTTAAAGATGCCGTGCTTAGCTGCCACTGTCCAAACCATGCAAAAAGAGTTTAAATTCTTACATACAATCCGCTCCTCCAAAACCTTTGTGTAATGACCCCAGCATCCATTCAATAGCTACCACCAATGTCATTTCAATAGAACACATGAACTCATGAAGAACATTCTTACTAACTCCATGCTGTATTCATGAATTAAATTAAATTAAATCAAACATAAATATTGCTCTTCCCTGCCCTGTTTAGTCGTCTATCCATTTATTTAACAGGATTCAGAATTCATGCAATCCTAAAAATAAATAAAAAATCAGTTCACTAAGTTGCAAGAGCCGTATTATACCTTAGATAGCCCTTTGGGTTATCCTTTAGCTCTTCGGGTTTGCTATCAGAGTATGCTGCCTAGAGCTCCATCAATGCCTAGAAAATGTTCAAAAATACTCTATTATTAAATGATTCTAACCATTTTGTTTTTGTTCATATTTTACTTAACCAAATAGATTTTCCACTATCAGGAATTGTACGATTGCAGCAGCATAAATATCTAATGAAGTAAATAATATATACTTCTCAGCTAGAATATGTATTCAGCAGAAACATTATACATTGGCACATGTATAAAGTTTGAATGTATCCATGAAGTGCCTTCTTTATATGTACCTTGCTTACTTTGCATGCATTGCACATGCTTTTTTCTAAATCTAACTCATTCATTATTCATTCAGTTATTTCTACTTAACTGCAGACTCCAGAACAACTAGACAGCTCACAGAGGGGGGAAAAACAAATACAGATACCAATAAGATAAATCAAAACTATAAGGAGGGAATTAAATAAAAGGGCAAATCTGGACCACTAATATCAAAACATATAGCTGTGTATCAAATGCACCTAACAAATGATTCCATGCACCCTATCCAGAATAGGAATGGGACAACTTGCCATGGCCAACTTGCCATGGCCAACTCATCACAGCCAACATGCTATGGGACAACTCGCCATGACCAACTCAACACAGGGCAACTCGTTGTGGGACAATTTAACAATTCCATTTAACTATTCAAAATAAATAAAAATTAATTTGATTTTTGCCATTCACATTTCATTCTGCACCTCCTTTTGCATCTTTTCTTTAATGATTCTATGCCACCATTTCTTTGATATTAGTGTAACTCTCGCCCTGCACTGAATGGTCAGGTGGTGAGATGGTCAGGTGGCGAGTTACCTTGCAGTGAGTTGCCCATGACAAGTTGACTATGGCAAGTTAGTCGTGGTGAGTTGGCCGTGGCAAGTTGGCTGTAACAAATTGTCAGACCCATCCATAATGCCGTCAGGACCCAGCCAGTTCTCAGGAGGACCTTATTCCAGAGACCGTGACAGAAAAGGCATGTGGGGTCCTTGGTGCTCTCTGAGCTTGGTTGTTGTTCTTGCAGATGTTTCATTATCCAACCAGCATCATTGGTGCTAGAAGGGAGTAGGGTTTGCTCTCTGTTTGTATACAAGTGGCTTGCTCTGTCTGTATCAATGAAAGTGTTCTTGGTGATTCCTTGATTAGGCTGTTGTTTACTGTTTGATTGTTTGTTTGAGTTGGTAGTTCCTTGATTGGGGTATTGTTTACTGCTTGATTGTTGATCTAGTATTAATCTTGGTGTTAATCTCTGCTTCTACTGGTGATGATTGCTGATGAAAGAAAACATTACTCAATTGAGGGGTACACAGTTACTCTGTCAATTCTTATTGGCAGGACAGACACTAAACGAGGGTGGGAGGGAGTTCCTCAGTTAATCAGGCTTCATGCTGTGTACGGCTTCATTAGTAACAGCAGCACCTTGAACCCCACAAAATATGCATCTTTGACATGTATATGCGCATGTGGGGTTTTTTTCTTTTTAAATTTGTGAATCAAGATGCTAAATTCAGGGTTTTCTCATCCATTATTATTCTAAAATTGTGATGGAACCATTTCTTATGCATTATTTGCTTTGTTAGAAAGGCGGGGATCAGATAAGAAAAAATTCTGACAATCTCTTCACAAGACAAAAAAAGTTCTTGAGAGTTGTTTGGCTCTGCCTTGAAAAAACTTCTCATAAATGTTGAGTTATTATTTTTATCCACTTTCCTCCCACTCTTCCCTACCCCACAATCACTTTGCGACTTGGCTTCTCCATTTTAATTTATTTTCTTTATGGAAATTACTATGCCCCAGATATTATTGTGAGACATGCACTTTATATGTAGATGTAATAATAAATACATATGAAAAGCTCAAAGTAAAGACTTGCAAACAGAGATTTATGTTGCGTTAAGGCTCAAAATATTTTGAGTGTCTCAAGCCACAGCCTATACTGGGTTGCAAATCATTTTGCTTGGACTGATCCTTCTTCTTTTTATTTTTTTGTTTGTTGTTGCTTGGAATAGCTAATATGCCTAGAATAATTGAATTTAATAGCTTAACTCTCCCATACAGTATATGTTTATAAACATAAATGCTTTGCTCTTTCGGTATATAATAGCTCTGGTGCTAAAATCCCTTCTGGAAAAAAAATCACTTAATCTCTATTGCTTGTTGGTATTGTGAAGTCTGTAAATGACCATCAATCTCTTTGAGATATTTATTCTGATATCTCAACATAATAAGCAGCAGAGGGAGAAACAAAAATGCTAATTTGGTGGAAGACCTCTACATCTACATGCAGAATAAACTCTGGTAATGATGCACCTGTGTGTGTGTGTCAATTCAATGAACATTCTTTCTAGATTATTTTCATTTAGTATAATTTAAAGCAGAGCTATTATTCAGAACCTGCAGGGCATATTCTTTGAAAATAAGACAAAAGGGAGATTTAAGCTGCAGAAAAGTCTCAGTAAACAACCATGAGAAAGAGAACTGAGGGTCTGTGGAACATGGAGCTCAAACAATTCTTGTGAACTAGTTTTATTGACCATGCTGATTAGACTTAGTGGGAGTTGATGGTCATAATATCTGGAGCAGTTCAAATTGATTGTCTGTGATTTAAAAGCTTGGAGCCATGGTGGTTCAGTGGTTGGAATGCAGTATTACAGACTAACTCTGTCCACAATTAGGAGTTCGATCCTGACGGGGCTGAAGATTGTCTCAGCCTTCCATCCTTCCAAGGTCAATAAAATGAGGACCCAGATTTTTGGGGGTGATATGCTACCATAGTAAACCACTGAAAGAGTGTGGAGTGGTATATAAGTCTAACTACTATCACAATTGCTATTTAAGAGAAGGATTCTATATTGCATCTACTACCAGACTTCCATCAGCTTTCCACTTTTAATGACACAGATGTCCCAGTGTGCATTCCAAGGGAGACCCCTTCTGTGCTCTGAAGAAGAATGCAGACTCAGTTTCCCAACACATGGAAACTGACCCCGCTGATGAATAAGGTATGGGAACATTTTAAAAATAAATGTAAAATAATGGAAACACGTGCTGTCAAAGTTTAATGACAAAACGAATGTTATTGAATAGGAAAACTGAACCAATGAATGCCCATAATCTTTGACAAAGGTCATCTGTACACCTTCTCATGCATCTTTCTAAACGTTCATGTTCACTACGATGCAATATATTCTGACTTCCCTCAAAAAAATTAATATTTCTGAATGATGCTTGGCAAAGCAACATGGATAATGATGATGATGATATCCATTGAGTCATGTCCAACTCTTGGAAATTCTATGGACTGAATCTCTCTCCATCTCCGCATCTTACACTTCTTCTTTGAGTTGTTCTATGCTCTGGCTGGTGTCAGCTTTCATGGTATCCAGCCATCGTGTTCTTTGATGGCCTGGTTTCCATTTACCTCTAACTCTTCCAAACATAACTGCTTTCTCCAGTGCAATATGGGCAAAATAAGTGAGACACAGTTTTGTGATTTTTTTTCAGAGTATTTAGTATTTTTTCAGTGTACTTAGACTGATACTCTGATGCCAGAGATTTCTAGCTAGATATTGCTGGAAAACCATAAAGATCACATATACCTACACCTCTTTGACTGGGAAGACTTGCAACTCCTGGGAACAATTTCAGCAGTTTATCCATCTTTTTTTTTAACAGGAATTCTTATTTTTCTGCAGAATAAAGAAGGAAGTTCTATCCAGGTTGGGATCCAGACTTCATTGCAAGATGCTCCCAATAAGTTGGTAACCCTCAAAGGACTCCCTCTCCTTCATACCATTGCTTTGACCACTATCTACTCTATTCCCCTTCCCTGAAACCAATCCATACTATCTTCCAAACTTACAGAGAGCAGCTGTGAGTGACAGGTGGTTCTATTTGCTTAGTCCAAGGTAACAGCTGAACAGGCATCAAAGCTATGGACATTGAAATTGGGGACTTTCATGGGGAATGAGCGATAGGAGCTATCCAAAGTTTCTGATCTGGCTCTGGCTCTTCCACTTCTCCAAGTTTAATTAGATGTATTCAGCTTCTGCAATCCAAGTCAACAACTCAGTTGAAGTCACTGTTCTACATTAGAACCATAGGGGCTCAAAAATGACTTGTTTCCTCTCCCTTAATTATTTCTTTTCAACTTTCTTCACGTTACAACTGAAAACTGCCTGCTTGGAATACCATCCTCTTCATTTGAATGTAACCTTAGTTGTTTCTGTTGCTACTGCTGGTGCTTGAGAGAGGGACACTCGCATGTTTGTTATGAACATTTCTACTAATTACTAAACATATTCATAATAGCCATGTGTCAGGACTGATACACTAAATCAAGATCCAAAGCCAGGCTCATCCACTTATTCTAATAAGCCACTCAGCCTCTTCTGAATGCTGTGAACAATATATCAGTCCAAAGTGTATCATCATCCTAGAGCAGATGGCAGGCAAATGCAATTAATAATATCGTGTAATTAAAAGCATAGATTAGGAATGAAAATAGGAGGAAGTGAGGAAGCAAACAACTCTGCGTGAAACCCCTGTACACTGCAAGGAAGAGTGGCACTGTCTTTGCCAGTGAGTTTGGCCTAGCAGGTTGATTTAGAAATAAGAGATGCCAACAATGGAGGAAGCATTTGCTTTGGGAAAAGGAAAATGGCGGAGGGTGGGTGGGAGGGAGAATGGAGAGCTACCAATGGCAAGAGAAGCAAAGTTATAAACCAAAACAGAAGACCACAGAGTTAAAAGAATACGGAAAGCACCAATTATTGTGCCTTCTCCAGGGGCATCCATAGGGAGGTCAAAGGTCAAGATGGTGGTCATGGGTATGGGATCAAAGCCCTGTTTCTTTTAACATGCTTGTGACATATAACACATTTGTTTAAAAAAAGTAGTGATGCTTTAGCTGCATAGTTGCAACAGCACACACATGTACACACACACACACACACACACACACACAAACCTTGACCCCACTTCAAAATCTCTGGTCTGTTTAAAAGCAATACCAATCTCAAAAAACGTGAGATGAACATAACATTCTATGAGTCTATATAAATTTGTGACTAGCATTCCCTTCAACCAAATCTTTTAACCTTTTTCAGTGTTGGACAATTAATTTTACTCTTTGGCTTTGAATACTTCTTTAATCAGAGCATAGTTTGCTGTAAGGCAAAAACAATTTAATTGAATTTTCCGTAATGGATTATACTGAAGTTTACTATTATTTATTATATAGGTAGTCCTCCTATAACAACCCTAATGAGTAGAGTAGAGTATTCTTTATTGGCCAAGTGTGACTGGACACACAAGGAATTTGTCTCCAGTGCATAATCTCTCACTCAGGGGTGAAATGCTACGGGTTCTAACTGATTCTCTAGAACCAGTAGCAAAAAATGCTAAAGTTTGCCCAAACCGGTAGTAAAAAAAAAAGCTTTAAGAAGTGGGGGGGGGAAAGGTTCCGTGACACTCTGCCTGTGTCACGCGATCGTCGGAACCTTTTTTTCACTTTTTAAGGCATTTTTTTTACTGCCAGTAATGCTTGAAAAAGTATTTGAAAAGGTTCTGACGATCGCGCGGCACAGCTGATTGTCATGGAACCGTTTTTTTTCACTTTGTAAAGCATTTTTTACTACCTATTCGCCATAGTACAAAAAATGCTTGAAAAAGGGGGGGGAAGGTTCTACCGATCGCCCAGATCAGCTGTAAGTCGCCCGATCATCAGAACCTTTTTTCCCCCACTTTTTAAAGCATTTTTTTCCTACTTATTCGCCCGAACCGTCAGGAAAAAAAATGCTTTAAAAAGTGAAAAAAAAGTTGGCCACACCCACCCAGTCACATGGCTCACCGCCACCAAGCCACACCCACAAAACCAATGGCAAAAAAAATTACATTTCACCACTGCTCTCAGTGTACATACAAACAACAAAGTAATATAAGCATAAGGTACTAATAACAGCAGCTAAAAGGAAAGATGAGACGAAGAATATTAACATAGCCCTACTGCATGGGCAAGTATACTTAGACATAAGATAGTGCTGTAGGGATTAGGTGTTGACGAGGGGAAAAAAATCTGCCTATGTCTAGTTGTAAAGTGGTCATTAGGCCAAACATCATGATTTCACTGCTTAACAACTGCAATTCCAGTAGTACTGGTCGTAGTCATTAGGTGAGGACTGTGCTGTTGTTAAACATGGATCCCACACTTCTGCTTTACCACATTTGCCTCAGCTTCACGTTCCCCACCCCAGGGGTGAAATCAACTTACCTTCACTACCGGTTCACAAATGTGAGCTCACATGCCGCCTCAGCGCATGTGCAGGACCTTCTGCACATGCACAGAGTGTCAAAAACAGGACGTGATGACGTCCAGGTGGGTGGGCAGAGCCTCCCGCTGCCACTGCTACTGGTTCGCCCGAACCTGATTGAACGGACTGAATTGCACCACTGCCCCACTCCCTGCCTATCTCCCCCACCCTACACTCCGCCACTGGCTACATCTGCCACCCCCTGTCAACCCCAACTGACTTTCATTGTCTTCTTCCTCCTATTGCCGATGAGGCTCGCCTGCCCAATTAACTCATCCAGCCATGTTATTGGTGTTGGGGTAAACGTAATTAGGTTATATTTCCATTGTCTATGGCAGGGGTTTCAACTTCGCGTCGTCACGGTGATGTGTCACATGATGTATTGGGACTTTTTTCTCCTTTGCTAAACCAGGCGGGGACAGAGCCAGCCCGTGACGCATCTGGTACGCAGGCCACAAGTTTGACACCCCTGGTCTATGGAGATTCTCAATCATCTAAGTCAGGGGTAGTTAACCTTTTTTTTACCTACCACCCACTTTTGTATCTCTGTTAGTAGTAAACTTTTCTAACCCCCCAATGGTTCCACAGTAATGGTGATTTATAAAGTAGGGAAGTAACTTTAGTTTATAAAATTTGTAAAGCAGAGTTACAGCAAACCCCTACCGCCCACCATGAAAGCTGGAACGCCCACTAGTGGGCGGTAGGGACCAGGTTGACTACCACTGGTCTAAGTCATGGTTGTCCCAAAGATGCTTTTCAAAAGGCAACTAGTTTTTCCTTGAAGATGTTTCACTTCTCATCCAAGAAATCCAAGAAATTTCTTCAGTTCTGTTTCTATTCCGTTTCCCTTCCTTTTCTTATGCGTCTGCCTTCTCAACAAGAAGCCCACCAGGCACTACTGGCTCCAACTTTATTGAAGGTTATATTAAGAGAATCTTGTAAGTATGAAATTACAGTGTGCGCCCCCCTCCCTTGCCTTTATAGCATAGGAAACTAGGGAAGGTTCCTTCTGAGACATTAATGATGACTTCATTCCTTCTGTGGGCTCACTACCCCTTATCTGACCATTGCCTAGTCTGAGGCTTTTCCTCCAGTCTCCAAAGCTATTACCACCTACCATAAAATGTTGCCTTTTGTCTTTCCCTACTTTGACTTACAATGTCTTCATTTTGCATAACACTGTACATATGGCTTAAATGTAACACATTTTAAAGGTAAAGGTTCCCCTCGCACATATGTGTGCTAGTCGTTTCCGACTGGGGGTGGTGGTGCTCATCTCCATTTCAAAGCCGAAGGACCAGGGCTGTCCAAAGACGTCTCCATGGTCATGTTGCCAGCATGACTAAATGCCAAAGGCACACAGAACGCTGTTATCTTCTCACCAAAGGTGGTCCCTATTTTTTCTACTTGCATTTTTACGTGCTTTAGAATTGCTGAGTTGGCATAAAGCATGAGGATAGATTAATGTGAATTTTAATTAATCAGAAATTTCACTTCAAACATTCCATTATATATAGGTATAGGTTTGGACCATACTTGGCATTTGCAAATGATATCCGTTTTTAAATACATCTCATGTGGTGGTGAAATAAATTGGACTGTAACTGTAAGAAGAAGGGGGGGAGCCATAAAGAATTATTGTAAATTTTTCTATGTGTTATGCCTGGTATGCCCAAATATGGTAGGAAGCTCACTACTCCCTCTTTCTGTCCTTCGGCTCATTACAGAAAACCATCCAGGCAGAAAACCATATTTTTATTTTTAATGTTGCCTTTTTATATTTGTGTTGTATTTGTGCTGATAAATAAATAAAGGGAGAGGTTCAAATCCCAGTAAGGGTATGGCTAGCTGATGAGAGCTTGAAATAGCTTGAAATAGATCTATACTATTCTCCCTTTATTTATTTATCAGCACAAATACAACATATATGTGTGTGTGTGTGTGCGCGCGCGCACACACACACACACATATGTATATATGTATTTGTGTTACAATATATATATAACAAAAATAACTTATCTGCTAAATACCAAATATATCCAGCAGAGGAGTTATCTCTTAAGAAAATGAACAAAACTCTTGTCTCTTATTAGCTGCATCTGGAATTTATCTTTTTCATTCCAAACTGTCTTCTTAGTGTTGGATAAGGGCAAAGTGCAAAAACACCTTCATATTTTGAATATTGCTTCTCTGCTCTAGTGAAAGTCTGGCTATAAGAGCAAAACAAAGCAGGTTTTCTGAAGGATGATCCCAAAAATAAAGATGGTGCCATAACTGCATAGTCAAAGTCTTGCTCTTTCTTACATGCCTTGCAAGAAAAAGGACCAGGAGGACTTCAATCTCGTGGTTGAGATCCGTATCTTGACATTTTTTTTATACACACAACCTGCAGGTGTCTATGGGAGAGTCTACATCTGGGGGGTGATTCCACATCTTTTGAAGATAGCAGGGTTCTCATTCTGGTCAGAGAGGGCCACTGGCTTGGGAGAGGATTCTGTTAAAATTGAACACAAGGGGAGGGATATGACTCCTGCTTACAACACATCAGTCCCAAGAAGGTTCCATACCTATTTGCATTCTGAGGATCAGCGGTGGGATTCACTTATCTTCCCTAGCAGTTTGCAAATGTGAGTTCTCGCGCAGTGCATTGGGGTGGGGGGGGAGCGGAGCCTACCACAGCGGCCACTATCGGTGCACCCGAACCGGCTGAATACCACCTCTGCTGAGGATACAGATAAATCCCAAGTGGCCTCAACAACTCTCAGAGCAAATGACTGACTCTCAGAATGCTAACAACCTGCAAAGAATATAAATAATTCTATTCCCTACCAGTCAGTTAGAACCGAAGAAGCTTCTTAGATGAGAAGCAAAATGTTTTCAAGGGGAAAAAAAGCAAGAAAGCCTTTTGGAAAAGCATCTTTGGGACAACTTGCAGATGCCCTTTGTGATATGACAGTATCTAGAGCCCTGCATGAGCCCTGACAGTCAGCCAGTTGTCACAGGGGTGGTGGATTGTGCACACACGCGCAGCGCAAGTCAGGCGCACACGTGAATGGAACGCGTGCATCAGCGAACCGGTAGTGAATGTAAGTGCAACCCACTACTGTTTTAGGTCCCTTTCCATATCACCAATATCTCCTGTCACCAGTTCCTCACATTCATTGGCCGTAGTTGTCCCCCTCACCAGAGACAACTAGCACTTTCTCTAGTTCAGGGGTGTCCAAACTTGGGAACTTTAAGACTTGTGGACTTCAACTCCCAGAATTCCCCAGCCAGCTGGCTGGGGAATTCTGGGAGTTGAAGTCCACAAGTCTTAAAGTTCCCAAGTTTGGACACCCCTGCTCTAGTTGACCAGCATTAGCCTCCTGCCAGAACCATCCCATCCAGAAGTGGTATTCAGCCAGTTCGGACTGGTTCATCCAAACCAGTAGTGGATATCATGGGTGGACCTGCCCACCCACCTGCCCACCCACCCCAGCTTTATGCCATCCTATTTAAGCATGTTTTTTAGGCCGGGCTCATGCGTTGAAGGCCAGGCATGGGCGCCCACGAAATGGGCGTGTGCACAGCAAACCAGTGGTAACAAAATGTGAAACCCACCGCTGCTCTCATCCTTTTCCCTTGTTTGGGGGAGGAATAAACAACACCATTTTCTCACTGGCTGGATACACCAAAATCCAATTCAAAATCCCCAAGGCATTTGTCAGTTGTAAGATGTGCCAAAGAATCAGAAGATGGGGAGTTGCTGCCAATAGGAAACTAGTCTACCCTAAAACTCAAGATGCTCCAGTGTCTGAAATCACAAAGTGAAAGGTTTGCAATTTGAGTTTTTGGGCAACCGAGCAAAAAGATAATGAGCTTGGCTCCTCAGTGGAGATGCTAGCATGGATACCCAGGTGTAAGGCATTGTATGTGCAAATGACACCAAGGCCCCTTAGTTTCAAGTGATACTGACAATTCTTTCACTCAATTCTACCTTGCTGAAATTTACTAATGCATCAGATGTCAAGAAATCCAACATCAGAATTCTACAATCCTGAAGATAGAAGCTGGTCAAGCCGAAGATCATGGTTTGTCTGTTCCACCCAGCTCATATATGGATGGCTAAAGCAGAAAATAGGAAATAGAATAAAGCCTCTTGCATTTTCCTCATTTATTGAATATTACCTCAAGCAGAGTGAATGAAATACCATCATTCAATAGGGGAAAAAACCTATGTTTGCTTAAATTTGAAGTGCACATAGTTGAAATGTTAGAATGCCTGTTTGGTTTTTATAAGTCGGCTCTTACTTCCCTCCAAGGATGAAACAAATTCCGTGAGATGCTATTTAACATCCCGCAGCCCTAAAAATCAGGCCTTCTGGAGAGTTTGCACTAAATTTAGTTTGTTAATCTATTGCAGGTGACATGAAGATTGAAGGGTAAAGATGGTCTGGCAAGGACGAAGAAAGAAAACAAAAGCTTGTGCGTTGAAATTTTTCCATTTGCTCTGCAGATGAAAAATAGTGGGGAAACATGCCTGCAGGGAAATTTAAAGCGGGGGAAGAAAAGAAGTGTTTTATGGTTCACCTAGATGAAGAAGGAGGTGGGCCCAGCACCCCTCAAGGTGGAACAAAGGAAGCCTCTCGATCATGGGCAGAAGATTAGAAGTTTGTGAAGGTTCAAGAACCTACCTATTATTGAGAATTGAACAAAGGGCATGGAAATATTAATTCTCTAGACCAGTGATGGCTAACCGTTTTGTCCTCACATGCCAAAAATGTGCATGCATGCACAACAGTGTGTGTGTGTGCCCGCCTATAATTCAATGTGGCGTGACAAAAAAACCTGTGTGCTCCATGCTCCCCTGCGCATGCGCATGCAACCCTGCACATGCGTACATGACCCCCATGAAGCCTCCTGGGACCAAAAATGGGTGTGGGGGTGCTGTCCCCCCACGCTCCCACCACCACCACCCTTGCATGCCTACACTGTTACAGGTGTTATGTCTGCCTTGTAGGCAGCTTTATTCCTCTCTAGCATTCATCTCCATTGTTCAGTGATGCATTTCCTGCCTCTCTAGGATTTATCTCTATCTGCTCCTGTGAGGCACTTCCTGTTGGATTTATATTCTTGATGACTTGTATAGTGTTTTAACTGCATTTTGATTAAACAACACACACTGCACAGACCCGAAAATAATTGGCCGGCGGGAGACACACTTGCATGCATGTTGGAACTCAGCTGGGGCGACGGCTTGCATGCTGGCTGAGAGGCCTCCATGTGCCACCTGTGGTACGTGTGCCATAGGTTTGCACCATGACTCTAGATCCATGATGGCGAACCTATGGCATGTGTGCCAGAAGTGACACATGGAGCCGTCTCTCTGGTCATGCAAGCCATCATCCATTGCTCTTCTGGATTCCAGCGCAACGGCCAGCTGGTCTTCACGCATGTGGGAGTGCCGGAAACTGGAAGAACAGCTGCCCAGTGTGCCTCAGCATGCCAGGAAGATGTTCTTCCAGTTTCTGGCATGTGCATGTGCTCTGGCCAGCTAGTCTTTGTGTGTGCATGCATGCCAGAAACCAGAAGACCAGGTGGCCAGCACACATGCGGGCGCCAGAAACCAGAAAACCATATTCCCAGCAAGTGCATGTGGACTGGGTGGCCGCTCTTCCAGTTTCCAGCACATGCACGCACACATGCACTCCTATTTCGGCACTTGGTGCTGAAAAGGTTCACCAACACTGCTCTAGACTCTATGAGCCACTGTGGTGCAGTGGTTAGAGTGCAATATGCCGGCTGCTTCTGTTGACTGCCAGTTGCCTAGGTTCTGTTGACTGCTTCTGTTGACTGCCAGGCTGAAGGTTGACTCCAACCTTCCAACCTTCTGAGTTGGGTAAAATGAGGACCCAAATTGTTGGGGGCAATAGGCTGACTCTGTAAACAGCTTAGAAAGGGCTGTAAAGCACTGTAAGTGGTATATAAGTCTAAGTGCTATTACTATTGCTAGTGCAGGGGGAATCTCCTATACAAACACTAATAGTCTTGCTGGCTTTTTCACTTTTTTGTCCCAATTTTTCTCGATATCCATCAATCATATGGCCAATAGGGTCTACTAGTTGACCCATTGGCACTCCAACTGAAGCACTTGAACAGTGAAAAAAGTGAATGGTGCCAGGCCTTCTAAACTACGGCATAGGGGTGTGATATAGCTGGAGACAAGGTTGACTGGGCATGGAGCTCCATATCTGGTCCGATGCTGTAACAGAACTGCTTAAATAGAGGTCAGTGTGTCATGGGACAGCAGACTCCAATTGATTTAACAGGGGAAGTAACTGGAAAGAGAGACCAGGGACTTGATCATGTTTTAATCCATTGACTACTCATCCAGAGTATCATTAAAAATGAACTGATAAATGGAAAATGACACTGCAGTCTAGTCTCCTGTGCAGGATCAAAGTAACAGAGCCAATAGGAAGCATCAGTACATTGGCTCAGAACACCTAAGAGATAACATAGCTTTTTAGAACTTGCAATTGTTAACATGATAGGAAGGCATCAAACTGGGGAAGATTGCAAAGGTATCAGGAGAGATTTGGCAGTTAGCCAATATCTAAAAGAAAATATAATAATGTATAGGGATACATTGAGATAAATAATCACATAGACACGTAGAGATAAATCATATTTACGCACCATTCAAAAAAGACAAAAGCTAAGAAGGAAACAAAAAGACCGGATTACATTTTCTCCACAATCCACCCTCACTTAAACTGCAGTTAACACCAGGCAAACAATCAAGCAGAAGATAATGCTCTAATCAAGGAACTACCAAGGAGAAAACCACTCCCCCATTAAAACTGGCGGGGCAACTTACTATATATAAATAGGGAGCAAACCAGGGGTGGGTTTTGGCCAGTGTTACTGCCGGTTTGCTCATGGGCACGATTCGCGCACTGGCTATACGCTGGCCGCACATGCGCACTTCAATGGGAATTGATGGCATTGGTGACGGCGGCGACCAGGGAACCAGTTCAGGGGCATGGCCAGCCTTGGTCACTGCCGGTTCTGCAACCCAGGCCAAACCGGGCCAAACCGGTAGGAATCCACCTCTGGAACAAAACCCATACTCACTTGCACTGATGATGTTACCTAGTGGGGCAATGGAACATCTGCAAGCAAACAACTTAGCTCAAAAAGCACCAAGGGCTCCAGAGTTCAGCCCTGAATTACAGGTATTCTCTCCTTTTGGAAAACATAATCAGAATGTGTTGAATGTGCTGTAGAATAAGTTAAGTAAAGAAAGCCTGGAGTGATGATGGAATAGCCCAAAGAGATTTGGCACCTGATGCAGGAAGAAACAAATTCTTTCTGTCTTAATATACCCTCTGTCACTCCAGTGCAGGCTCCTTTCTACACACCCATTGTTAAATGATAATATTCCTGCCATTCATCCTTTGAATTCTCAGTTGGTCCTCCATACTATATAAATATCACCTATAAAAAAGGAGTGTCAAACTCGCTGCCTATAGGCCGGATGCAGCCTGTGCTGTCCCACCCCCACGCAGTTTAGCAAAGGGGGGGAAGTCCCAATACGTCATGTAATGACGCCGTGATGACGCGAGTTTGATACCTGTGCTCTAAGAAGTCTGTGGAATGGCTGCTCTAATTGCCTATAAGAGCAGATATCAAAGTTATTTCAGTACGTATACTTCTGAAAACCTCTTGCATTGGATCCCAATCCTCTCCCATTTTTTGAATCATTCCTTGAAACCAACAGCATACCCAGAGCTGTTCAGGCATTCCCGACCCAAGCCTACCTAAGTCCAGATCTCTGGATGATTTTCAAATGATTCAGCCTTCTGCTAAGCAGAACTGTCAGAATCTCCTAGAAAACACTGTTCAGATCTTCCAAAACATTGATTAAGAGGCTTGGATCGCCCTCCTTTGAAGCTATTTTGCCTCAGAGAACACCTGTTGGGTGAATTTCCTCAGATGCTGACTGTCAGTTTACCAAGTAGAAACAGGAAACATGACCAGATAAGCTCATTGGGGGGGGGGGGAGGCTACATTAACACAATCTGGCAAGTGTGAAAGTACAAATCAACCTCCCCTCTTTTACACTGTCAAAAATTAGGGAGGTTCTCATAATCCCTGCCCACTATCCAGTTGCATTCTATGCTGTCTCTTAGCCGACTTCTTCCCAGGCACCATCTCTAGGCCTCCAGCCTCCCAAAGTCATCCCCACATACCATGATACAGATCCTATTGGGTGTCCCCCAAAAAATGCCTTGTAAGTGTAAGATGAAACTTGATAGGTTTAGGTAGCTAAGCACCTTAGTGCTTTAACTAAGAGCCTTAGGTTTTGTTCTAATTTAATTTACAATAAATTTACAATTTATTTTCTTCCTCTTTCCTGGATTCCTTAATAAATGTACTGAAACTGCACACTGCAGTTGATTGAGTCTTTATACATAGTCTGGAGATTAGACTAATTGACATGGCTGATTGTTTGGTGTACCTGCTTAATGATTCTTCAGGAGAAAAAATAAAAGCTCTGAAAAAGGGACTTGGAAGTACAGCCTATATGCCTGAAGATTTTCAGACACAAAGGCTGAGGTTATAAACCATATAAGAAAGGGCAAGATATTTATCCTACCTTGCATAGCAATATCATGTAGATTAGATAGTAGATAGATAGATAGATAGATAGATAGATAGATAGATAGATAGATAGATAGATAGATAGATAGATAGATAGATGGTGTGTGTGTGTGTGTGTGTGTGTGTGTGTGTGCATGCGTGCATGTATGTGTATATGTATATACAGCACTCTCTGGGTAGTTTACATATTACCCTCAACAATCTGGGTCCTGATTTTACGATTTATCCTCCGAAGGTTGGAAGGCTGAGTGAACCTTGAGTCTGTCAGGTTTGATCTCCAGGCTGGGAGCAGAGTTTGCCTGCAATACCACACTTTAACCACTGTATTACCAGGACTCTGACTTATGTCATTGAAGACTGTCAATCATCCAGATAGAGTTGTCTACAAGTTAAGTCATGACTTCTTTCGTTCATTTGAAAGAAGAAACCTTTCACTGCTTATCCAAGTAGTGTTTTCAGTCTGAGGAAGTTGGTTATCTTAACCATATATGTCCTTCAGGCTGATTAGATGAGAAATGAAACCACCCCAGAGAACATATATGGGGTCCCGCAACCAACTTGCTCAGATTAAAGAAACTGTTTGGCTAAAAAAACAAAACAATTCAAACCAACAAAAGAAAAGAAGCCCAATTGCCATGACTCAGCTTCCAGATGAGTCCTACTTTGTAGGCTTGGAGATCTAATGGTCTGGGTCAGGGGTGGGTTGCTCCCGGCATTACTGCCGGTTTGGTGCATGCAAAACTTTTGCCAGGCATATTCTACTCCTTCAAGTGGCTGTTGCATTCAACACATGATTGTACCAGTCCTGGATGATAGGAAAACACGCAACTTGCTTTTCATACCAACAGAATGTAATTATAGGCGCAAACTCATCTTTGAAAGAAAGTTTGGTCTTCTTCTTGATGCCATTCAAATAAATAATCTTGCATGGAGGTTTGTTTGTAGATGGATGGATGGATGGATGGATGGATGGATGGATGGATAGATAGATAGATAGATAGATAGATAGATAGATAGATAGATAGATAGATAGATAGATAGATACCGTGTACCTCTGAAAGTAAGAAAGGCTCTTATTTTCTTTTGACCCCCAAAATATGGGCTTGGTCTTATTATCGGGGGAGGCGGCTTATTATTTTGGGGGTGCAGGAGGCAGCGAGCGTAGTCACCTCAGGGCTGCTGTGTTGCACTGCTGCGACAGCACAACACAGCCATTCATCAGCTGTTTGCCCCTGAGGCTGTGCCCACGTCTTCCTGTCCCTGCGCCAGGCTCTTCGGGAGCCCGCTCACAAGAGAGCAACTGCCCCGCAACCCCGCTCTCCAGCCAGGCAGAGTGCCACTTACCGACCAAGCCCACCACCAGCACCCACGCAGAGGCCACGGCCTGGGCCAGCTCTCCCTGCAGGGCCAGGGCTGCCAGCACCATGCCAGCACTGAGGATGGCTTCTTCTGTGGTTCCCAAACCCTGACTGGAAGCTGCTGGAAGCAGAGAAGAGACCAGTTGGGCAGCCACCTGCTGCCAAGTCTTCCAGGAGCCGGGGCAGAGAGTCTTCCGGCAGTGGCTGCGATGGGAGTGCACTTCCCACTCTATGGTTCTGCCCCGGCTATCTGACTCTAACTAAAATAAATGCAGGGAGGTGAAGAGAAAGTTTCCCATGCTTACATAATGCACTTGGGATTGATATCTATAGTCTCTTGGACAACAAGGCCCACATTTCCTGATGTCAGAGATTGATGGACTCCACCAGGAGCAAAAACATTTCCAGCTTCTTATTGATCTTATTCAAAGCAGTCTGCAGCACCTGAGTACTTTTCACCAATTTATCAGCCAGCATGAATCTGCTCCAAAATTCCCTTTAAAGAAGACCGCAGAGGTGAAAGGGAACCGCTGATCATGCTCATCTCTCTCATCAAAGGGAATCAAGAAATCCTAAATCATTTTGTTGCACAGTTTCCATGATGCTTAATAAAATGTTAGTTTAATAAGTGTTGGCAAGCCACTGAACTATATATTTTTTATCTTGAGACAACTTGATATGAGAAAAGAGGGTCTTTTACTTTTAAGGAGAGGTCTGCTTCTGCTTCTTTCAAGGACGAGTACAAAAGTTGAAAGATAAAACAAATGCTTATGGCCGTTTAGAATTGTCAAGAGTAATCATGGATATTCAGATGCAAGAGACCTATTACTCTCTCTTTCATTTTTGTGAGCCATTCTTTTGGAGGAGAGAAACTGCTATTGCTCTGATCACACCTGGAATTTTGTATCCAGTTTTGGTTGTCATAATGTATAAAAAAAGATGTTGAGACTCTAGAAAGAGTGCAGAAAAGAGCAACAAAGTTGATTAGGGGCCTGGAGGATAAAACATATGAAAGAACAGTTGCAGGAACTAGGTTTGTTTGCTTTAATGAAAAGAAGGACTAGGGCTGACATGATAGTAGTCTTCCACTATTTGAGGGGTTGCCACAAAGAAGAGTCGGTCGACCTATTTTCCAAAGCACCTGAAGGCAGGAATAAGAAGCAATGGATGGAAGCTAATCAAGAAGAGAAGCAACCTAGAATTTAGGAGAATTTTCCTGGCAGTTACAGCAATTAATCAATGGAACAACTTGCCCTCAGAAGTTGTGAGTACTCCATCACCGGAGGCTTTTCAGAAGAGAATGGACAACCATTTGTCTGAAATGGTATAGGGTCTCCTGCTTGAGCAGGGGATTGGACTAGAACAGTGTTTCTCAAGCTTGGCAATTTGAAGATGTCCGGATTTTGACTTCTAGAATTCCCCAGCCAGCGAATGCTGGCTGGGGAATTCTGGGAGTCGAAGTCTGGACATCTTCAAATTGCCAAGCTTGAGAAACACTGGACTACAAGATCTCCAAGGTCCTTTCCATCTTTGTTATTCTGTTATTGTGCTTTGCATCAAGATGTGTTGTCACAGGCACAAGAACACTTTGCAGAGAACAAGGAAGTCAATATTACCTTCCCTGCCCACAAGACCTTCACAACTTCATTGAGGACAACTATGACAAAACGTTTTGCATCCAACTTTTTTTTCTCAGAAATGATCTCAGAACAACTCAGAAAACTCAATGAATACAATTTAAGGAAGATAATATTTTACCTCTTCACTATTTCTAGGTAACTCATTTCACTCTGGTTCCTTGGCTTACATAGTGAATCTCAATGACGGAAACAAGAGGCCTTCTCTTGTTCTAATGACATAGGGACATCACCTGAAGATCTAAGAATTCATTTTTCATTTGGTTTGGGATTTTGTGAGTCTTAAAGATGGGAATGAGCATACTCACACGGGTTTATTGCCCATTTGTTACCCCATACCCATTCCATCCCCAGTAATCTTTGCTGGCAGGATGTCAGCGAGACACCAATCCGAAGATGGCAGACCTGACCCTCCTATTCATTTCTAAAATACATTGAAAGGTTTGTGATACTGTTTGTGCACCGTTATGGAGGACAGAAAATAACAGTTTTCAGTCACCAAGACACTTTTCGGAAGGATGTTAGAAAAAGATTCTTAATATATTGTAGCATTTCCACAGTAAACAATTACTTAGAGAAGTTTGTTTGTTTGTTTGTTTGTTTGTTTGTTTGGATTTATATGCCGCCCTTCTCCAAAAGAACTCAGGGCGGCGTACAACATTAAAAAACACACATCCCAAAAGTTAAAAAAAATTAAATCCATATCCAAAAAAAACCAAACTGAATTTAAAAGACAATACATTTAAAATAGGTTAAAATTAACAGGCCAGGCCGCTTGCTGGAAAAGCCAACTTTTTAGGGTGCGTCGGAAGGACCGGAGGTCAGGGATTATGCGAAGCTCCGGGGGCAGCTCATTCCACAGGGAAGGTGCTCCCACAGAGAAGGCTCTCCCCCTGGGGGTCACCAGCCGACACTGTCTGGCCGATGGCACCCTGAGGAGGCCAACCCTGTGGGATCGTACTGGACGGTGGGAGGCTACTGGTGGCAGTAGGTGGTCTCGCAGGTACCCTGGGCTTAAGCCATGGAGTGCTTTAAAGGTCATAATTAATACCTTGAATCGCACCCGGAAAACAACCGGCAACCAGTGCAGGCCGCCTAAAAGGGGTGTAACATGGGAGCACCTAGGTACCTCCATGACAACCCGCGCGGCCGCATTCTGGACCAGCTGAAGCCTCCGGGTGCTCTTCAAGGGCAGCCCCATGTAGAGAGCATTGCAGTAGTCCAGGTGAGAAAGGCGAGAAAGGACGAGGGCAGTAGTGAGGTCTCTTTCATTATAAAGAAATGAAAACAGAGACTGAATGATTTAGATTTAGATTTCTGGATAGAACAAAGAGTTGGCCTTGTTGGCCAAAATGTCTAACCTTAAGTTTCTGTTCTTAATTTGGAAATTAAGATCTTTTCACAGGCTAATTTGGGGAATATAGCATTTAAATTGATTGTGAGAAGGAGATCTGAAGGTCTTAAGGGTGGGTTAGAGTGTTCAACATCTCTATTTTAACTGCCATCTTCTCACACTTGATAGGTAACCTTATATTTTTAAAAAACACCCAGATGCTTTGAAATCCAAGTTTACATATAATTACATAATGCTATATTCCACTAATTACAGTTACCATAATATTTATTCTATCAATGACCAGCAACTTTGAAAGGAATAAAAACAGAGTGAAGCAAATAGATACAACAATATAATAGCAAAATAAATCATACAACAATAAAACATTTGCTTCTCTTCTACTATATTAATACAATGCTGATCCAGGTAATATAAATCTAAAACAATAATAAGTATAAAATCTAATTGCAAAAAGGTTTACAAATAGAAAAGAGAGCAGTTGCATTCTTTCTTGCTCCACAGAGCAGAATTGGGTTTAATGAATGGAATGGATAGGGAAGCAGAGTTCAGCTAAACCTTAAAGACTTCCTAATAATAATAAATGTTCCACAGCAAAGGAATGCCTACTGTTTGTTTCTTTTTGGCTAGAGTCTTATCTATCAAAAACCTTTCAGTCCTTCTCATTACAGAGCCTGAAAAGTTAGGCTGGTCCCTATAGGTGGCATTCCATTATAGCAAGGACCTCCAGCTGAGCATCTTCTGCAGTTTTCAACAAGTACCTTGATTCAGTCTGGAGAACATGGTTTTGTAGGCTTCTTTGCTTTGAGTCATAGCTCTCTTTGCCATTAAATGACATCAGAGCTTCATGTGGTTCCCACTGAAAAATAAAAGGAGTTATTCGACATGCTAAGGGCTGGTGTGACCAAGTCCTTTCCCCCTTAGATTAAGTGAAGGCTGCGCCATCTTTAGTTATAACTTCAGCCGCATTTGAAAAGGGGCCTCTCTAGAGAGTGTGGTGACATTTCAATGAGCCCTGGTGGCGCTGTCGTTAGAATGCAGTATTGCAGGAAAACTCTGTCCATAGTCTATAGTACGATCCTGATGGGCTCAAGGTTGACTCAGCCTTCCATCCAAACGAGAACCCAGATTCTGGGGGCAATATGTGGACATTGTAAACCACTCAGAGAGTGCTATAAATCACTATGGAGCTGTATATAAGTCTAAGTGGTATCGCTATTGCTAAATCCAGAAGCACATCACTGTAGTATACCATAATAATGATATAGACCGGGTGAAACCAGGCTTAATAGCAGTACCTGTGAGAGGGATCTTGGAGTCTTAGTGGACAACCAGTTAAATATGAGTCAATAGTGTGTGGCGGCAACCCAAAAAGCCAAAGCGGATGTTGTGGAAGCTTCATCACTGGAGAGATGAAGAAGAGATTGGACTGCCATTTGTCAGAAATGGTATAGGGTCTCCTGCTTGGGTGGTGGGTTGGACTAGATGACCTACAAGTTCCCTTCCAACTCTGTTAATCATTTATAGATATGCAAACCACTAACCCATAAAAACGAAGAGGTTGTGCCTTCCTTTTCTCCAGCCAAGGGTTGCACATGGCCTTTGTGTCATGTATGTGTTTCACTCCAAATTGTAAACTGGATCAAGGCAAAACAGGTAGAGGAACCAGGACCAGAATTACATTTGATTTAATTTAAAATTAACTAAAATGAAATTGTTATCAGTGAAATATAGTCCATAGAGTTAATCCCAATGTACTTAATTCTTTTTTGTTCAGTTACATTAAAATACACAATTTGAGGGTAACTTTTACAGAGGTTATTTTACAGTCGTATGGAAGTGCATCCTTTGGGAGAAAGGTTGTGCCAGCTAATGTAACTCAAATAGCTTTGTTGCAATTAAATTAATTCTGTAGTGCATAGGGCCAACCTCAATAAGTGTGTTCTTATCTGAGCCAAAGAATGCTCAGCTGCTGCCCTGTGGTTTTCAGAGAACATATAAAATCTTCCAGAGCAAGATTCGGATTAATAAGGAGATTGGCTGTTTAGTTTTTAAACAGTTTTCTGATTATAAAGTTTGATATAGTTTTGAGAATATGCTTACTGAGTTATTTGCTAATGTTTTTTCCAGGAATATCAAAATGGAATGAGTTATCTTGGATTCTGTATCATACGGTATAATCTCCAGCATTTAGTGCCATAGTTTCTGCATTGTTACCAACAGGTTTTGTGACAATATAAAACTAAGGGCCCTTTCACACACATTTTCTCCGACAGAAAATGTTGCTGTCGTTCTGCTCCCATAATGTTGTCCTTCTGAATGACTCCAGATGTTTTCTTCAAGCTTGACCCGTGCCTCTCAACCTTAGCAGATATAAGATGTATGGACTTCAACTCCCAGAATTTCCTATCCAGACAGCTGGGAGTTGAAGTCCACATATTTTTAAATTTGCTAAGGTTGAGAAACACTGAACCTGACTGTGTTGCAGGTCCCAACACCAAATGTTGCATCTTGCAACTTTTGCAAGAGTAAGAACTTCAGATATAACCCTTTCCAGAAGTCCTTTTGTGATCTCAGTCTTTTGCAGCATGGCTGGGAAATCCAGACATTGTAGTCACAGTTCATCAGGCAAGGGGCAAGTTAGGAAAAGCTATATTCTCTTACCTATCAAGTGTTCACTATAAACTCAGTGGACCAGGGCAATTCTCTCTCCCCTGCTTTGCACCAAATGCTCCTGAGCACCACAGGCACTGCATAAAAGCTTCAAGAGAGGCAGCCATGGAAGAAAACAGAATAAAACTTCCTGACAGTTAGAACAATTCCTGACAGTTAGAACAATTAATCAGTGGAACAGCTTGCCTCCAGAAGTTGTGAATGCCCCAACACTGGAAGTCTTTAAGAAGATGTTGGATAGCCATTTGTCTGGAACGGTATAGGGTTTCCTGCCTAGGCAGGGGGTTGGACTAGAAGACCTGCAAGGTCCCTTCCAACTCTACTATTGTATTGTATTATTGTATTGTATAAATATGAGATTATGTGTGTCTATGTAAGCACACTGTCAGCCCTGGAAGCCATCTTTTCCACTGGAGCTTCAGGGCTGCCACATTTAGTGCCTGGGAAAACGGGAGGGGGGATTACAAGGAGTGGTAGAGGATTAGCCATAACAACATTCCTTTCTCTGAGAGTCAAGGACATTTGGCCTGCACTTGGATGGGAGTGACTGGAGGTTGTCTCGAGCTGGGATGGTGAATTGATTGGACCATGTGAGGGACCTGTGGGTGCAGGAGATGGATCTTTGACTTTATTTTGTGTGGGGAAAACCTGGAAACATTCAGATTCGGGTTTTCACAGATGTGCCAATGTGACATCTCTAATAAAATGGAACTTTGAGGAACTTCAAGTCTTGGAGCCTTCTTTTGTTGGGGTGTTACTTGGAACCCTGGCACACGCATATAAACTTTCTTCTTTTTATGTAGTAAAATGAACAAAGCCCCCTTGCCATAACAAAAACACTAATATGGTAGTCCTTGTTCAGCAACCATTCAGTTATGGTGGCACTGTACCAGAAGACTTATGTCCTTGTAATTGCAGTAATTACAGCAATCATGTGATTAGGATTCAGGTGCGTTGAAAACGGCTCACAATTACAATGATTGCAGAGTCCCACGGTCACATAACTGTCATTTTCAACCTTCGGGGCTGGCTTCCCAAAAGCAAAGTCAACAGAGATACCATCAAGGAGGTTACAAATGGAGATTACATGACATTGTGCCAAACAATCTTGTGGGACTAACGCAATGGTGGGACTCCATTTTTTTTACTACCGGTTCTGTGGGCATGGCGTAGTTTGGTGGGCGTGGCTTGGTGGGCGTGGCAGGGGAAGGATACTGTAAAATCCACATTCTCTCCCCACTCCAGGGGAAGATTACTGCAAAATCCCCATTTCCTCCCAATCAGCTGGGACTCGAAAGGCAGGGAATAGATGGGGGCAGGGCCAGTCAGAGATGGTATTTACCGGTTCTCCAAACTACTCAAAATTTCCTCTACCAGTTCTGGTCAGAACTTGCTGAATGCCACCTCTGGACTAACGGCAACAACCAGAACTACCATTTCTCCTGCCATAGGTCAGCATGGTCATATGATGTTGTGCTTTAGGATTGCATCACTTAGCAGTGGAATTGCCAGTCCCAAGTACTATTGTTTAGCAAAGCCTACTGGTAAATATACTATGTGGCATAAGCATTTGAGGCATACAGTCGGGTACTACCTCAGATGTATTCGATATTATCCTAAGAGACAAATGTTCTACATTCAGGCTGGGCAAATCTTCAAAGTAATGCCTTTCAAAGCAAAGCACCATTTCAAAGTTATTATATAAAGTCGCAATACTTCTAAGAAGTGAAACAGATGTGCTGAAGCTCCTTCCAGCTACTGGACCTGGTGAAGGAGGCTTCAGGCCCAGCAGGAATCACCTTGATGAGGCAAATATTGCCACCATTATGCCTCAGGGAGGGTGGCGACATCAACTCACAGCTCAAAACATCAAGGGAAAATGTTTCTACCTCATAGAGTTCTAGGCACTTGAGAAGCAGGGGGACAGAAAGGAAAAGAAACAACAACACAGAAAATACATTTGCATTAGTGCTCTGACTTTGCAGTAAAACTGAACTCTGCTACTATAGAGCTCTTTTTATGTCAGAAACCCAGAGAAATGACATGTCAGGAAACATGCACAATTTGTCCTAGCTGCAGGCACAGTGCCTGGCTGCTGATAGTAATATGCTAATCAGCTATTATTTCAATGGAACCTTAATTGAAATCCACATGGGAAGCATTTTCTAACTGGAGAAATCTGTCAGCGCAATTGGACAGCATTAAAGAGACAGCCTCAGTCAGGCTATTGGGAATAACTTTTTTGCATCTTTCTTCTTTTGGAATTGGCTTACACACATACACACACATCCTCCTTTTCCCAAACACCAAGAGCAAAAATTAAACCGCACAAAATGCTCACCTTTCCGGGCCTGTATCTATAATGATAAACCCTCTCATCTGTTCTATAAAGAGAACGGCATAAAACAGATGAATACCTTCACTTAAGGAACGCTGTGCGCTGCCCTCAATTATTCATGAACAGATTTGCCACCTATCATTCCCGAAATGGCATAAAGCTGCCATATGAGTCATCTGAACCTGAGCTTTTGAACTGTCACCTAAAGGGGGGCTAAGAGACTCCCAAATCTAACAGCAACTTTCCATTGTAGGTTCTCTTACTAGGGATAGAGACAAATTCCTTGTGTGTCCAATCACACTTGGCCAATAAAGAATTCTATTCTATTCTGTTCTGTTCTATAGTAGTGGCACAGTGGTTAGGATGCAGTATTGCAGGCTGACTCTTGTTCTGACCTTCCCAAGAGCATGAAGCAAACTTCTGGTCCCGACAAAAAACCCTTTTATTAATTTACTGTGGATTCTGCTCATTCACATCCAGCAAAGTCTTTCAAGGGAGGATTTACAGTCACAGGCCTTATCTGGCTTGGACAGCTGATAGGCCAATATCTGCAAAACTTGGCAAGGAGTCTCGGAGAGTCACAAACCAATTAAGCAAACTAATTATCTCCTGCAAACTCCACTCCCCTTTCGCTCCTCTTATTTTCTCTGGGAGGGGCCATTTATCGTCCATCTGTGGCCTTACTCCCAAGTTGACTCCTATTCTTTAGCTGTTCCCTTCATCTGGTAACACTGTGCATGCGCATACTGGGAACAGGCTCCAGCTATTCGTCTGCCTCACTGATGTCTGACTCTGAAGGCAGCTGATAACTGGCATACAGTTCTGGCACCCTCTCTGCCTCCGACACAGAGCCCTCATCAGAGCCTTCCCCAGACTCCAGGACTGGCCCATGTTCCTCTCCAATCTCCTCATTCACTGTCCGAATCTGCTGCCAGCTCAGCTGGTCGCTGGCGGGCCACAACAACTCTGCTCACTGCCAGGAGTTTGATCATGACTGACTCAAGGTTGATTCAGCCTTCCATCCTTCCAAGGTCTGTAAAATGAGGACCCAGATTGTTGGGGGCAATAGGCTGACTCTCTACACCACTTAGAGAGGGCTGTAAAGCACTATGATGTGGTATGTAAATCTAAGTGTTAATGCTGTAGTAGTCTACTCAAAGGAACAGACAGAGGATAACGCACAGAGCACTTTCTAAGTGAAAAACAAAAAACTAAAACTAAACAAAAACCTGTAGGTTGGCTTTGCTGCTTCATTGTGTGAGAGTGTGGGGGCGTTTGGCAACTGAGAATTGGGATAGACTCCATGTTTCATTGTTGCTAATCTGCCAAACTCTGCTTTTCTCAAGCTCCCCTTTTTGTACTGTCAATAGATTGTTTTTTTTTTTGTGTATATAAAATGCTGCACATTTCTCCAAACCTAGGCATTTTTGTTTTATAATTATGCTTTATATATGCAAACAAGGAATTGTATTTGTTTGTTTGCTCGTTTTGCCAAACTGCCTAATCATCAAGTGATTCAAAGATAAGTTAAAACCACAATATAACAGTGGAAGAAAAGCTCAATCACCGCCTAGGAAATACAAAAAAATTAAAACTCACAGCAAGTTTACTGGGAAACCTAGTGTTCAGCTTCGACTCAAGGTACAGATTCACAAAAAAATATGAAATTAGAGAAGATAAGTTCTCATTCAAATGAGAATTGAGGGATTTCTCCCCCATCCCTGGGGTGAGAGAATATTTCTTCAAAATCCAAAGTATCCAAATAGGAAATGAAAACAAGTCAGGATGATGGCTGGGATTGGCAAATAAAGCTCTGCCTCTGTTTATATGCATCAGACATTCAACGCTTGTAAATATTGGTCATATTATACCACTTTATAATGCCTTGGTAAGGCCACACTTGGAATACTGCATTCAGTTCTGGTCGCCACGATGTAAAAAAGATGTGGAGACTCTAGAAAGAGTGCAGAGAAGAGCAACAAAGATGATTAGGGGACTGGAGACTAAAACATATGAAGAACGGTTGCAGGAACTGGGTATGTCTAGTTTAATAGAAAGAAGGACTAGGGGAAACATGATAGCAGTGTTCCAATATCTCAGGGGTTGCCACAAAGAAGAGGGAGTCAAACTATTCTCCAAGGCACCTGAGGGTAGAACAAGAAGCAATGGGTGGAAACTAATCAAGGAAAGAAGCAATTTAGAACTAAGGGGAAATTTCCTGACAGTTAGAACAATTAATCAGTGGAACAGCTTGCCTCCAGAAGTTGTGAATGCCCCAACACTGGAAGTCTTTAAGAAGATGTTGGATAGCCATTTGTCTGAAGTGGTGTAGGGTTTCCTGCCTAAGCAGGGGGTTGGACTAGAAGACCTCCAAGGTCCCTTCCAACTCTACTATTATATTGTATATCTTGACTTTTTTGGTTGCCTCCCCATTAGACACCTTTGTTTGAAATCACCAATATCAGCCAAATGTCTATGGAGCTTCTCAGTCAATCCAGGTTGTGGTTGTCCCAAAGGTGCTTTTTCAAGAGGCAACTGGACTTTCTGGTTTTTCTTTGAAGACATTTTGCTTCTCATCCAAGAAACTTCTTCAGCTCTGAAGAGGTTTCGCTTCAGGATGAGAAGCAAAACATCTTCAAAGAAAAACCAAAAGGTCCAGTTGCCTCTTGAAAAAGCAACTATGGGGTTTTAACGTATCAACCCCAATTTGTAAACTTCTGTTGAACTGGTTGTTTTATTCAAAGAGGGAAATATATTCAATTATGTCTTTTTAAATTTGGATATAACTTCTGGATGTAGTAGTTGTGATAAAACAAAATGAAATCTTGACTTTGGTTTTGCCGAATTTGTTGTTATAGAAATGGCTAGTTATATACTAATGTGAGGGACACGTTGACTCAGTGGCTAACATGCTGAGCTTGTCAATCAGAAAGGTTGGCAGTTCAACGGTTCGAATCCCTAGTGCCGCCTAACAGAGTGAGCACCCGTTACTTGTCCCAGCTTCTTGCCAACCTAGCAGTTCGAAAGGACGTAAAAAATGAAAGTAGAAAAATAGAAGCCACCTTTGGTGGGAAGATAACAGTGTTCCGTGTGCCTTCGGCATTTAGTTATGCCGGCCACATGACCACGGAGACGTCTTCAGACAGCGCTGGATCTTCAGCTTTGAAACGGAAATGAGCACTGCCCCCTAGAGTCGGGAACAACTAGCACATATGTGCAAGGGGAACCTTAACCTTTACCTATACTAATGTGTAAATACTTCTGTTTTTTCAGCTTTTGGAGTTTGTGTTCCACTTTCTCTTTCAAAACCTCAATTGTAAAATTAATCTCTCTAATTCTTTCATTGAGAAGTTGGAGCTGTGCTTTCTGCCCTGTGTCCCTTTACTGTTGAACATGGGTGCAGGCTGTTGGGGATGAGTCTGTGTTGTCTGCATCTCAAACTGAAGTGCAAAGAGTTCCTACAGTCTGCAATTTTTCTGGAAATCCATTCCTACTCCCACAACCATTCAAAGGGTGTTCATTCCAAAGTGCATAGCTATATGTCTATGGAGATTCTCAGTCATCCAGGTCCTGGTTACCCCAATGTGGCTTTTTCAAGAGGCAACTGGACTTTCAACAAAAGAATCCAGTTGCCTCTTGAAAAAGCACTTTTGGGACAACCATGACTTGGATGACTGACAATCTCCATAGATGCAAAAGTAAAAAGTTGAGGCTATAATGTTGTTATCTTTTACGGTGCTAAAAAGAGCCAGAAGTCAATGCCTTTTTTTTCTTCCGTTGTACCTCATATTTTCTTTATATACATAAATTTTGAATACAGGGTATGAATACAGGGTATGTCAGTTACACAGATAAAGACCAGAATTTTTTTTTAAAAACTTGGTAAATATTAACACATGAACTCATAACAGTAACTATAATATGATAGCACTTGTGTTAAATATAATTGTAATAGTATAACCAAATAGTTTACAAATAGTTTTCTTATATCTTGGCCTATTTACATTTTATTTTACCTCATATTTTCATTCCCCCTCTCTTTTTTCTTTCCTTAATTTCCAATTTTTATTTTATTTCTTTGTATTTTATACCTTGATAAAACAATAAAAGTCATGAGATAGTAAGCTTCCATAGGTGGAGTCCCCATTGCTGGGAGATGAACACTGCCTCCTAGACTCAGGCACAACTGGGCAGGGGAAACTTACACCAGTGACGTGCGGTGAGGTTTATGGCTGGTGAGGCTGGTGACATCATCAGTGTGAGCCGCGGTCCCCTTCATGTTGACTCAGGAAGGAGGGGAATGGGACCACGTCAGCCTCCCTCCTGCGCACGTCCCATTCCCCGCCTTCCTAAGTCAACATGAAGGGGACCGCGGAGCATGAGCCGCGGTCCTGCGGCTTGTGCTCCACGGTCCCCTTCAAGTTGACTCAGGAGTCAGGAAGGAGGAGTCAACATGAAGGGGACCACGGAGCACGCTCCGTGGGACCGCGGCTCACGCTCCGCGATCCCCTTCATGTTGACTCAGGAAGGAGGGGAATTCCCCTCCTTCCTGACTCCTGAGTCAACATGAAGGGGACCACGGAGCGCCTTCCTCGGGACCGTGGCTCATGCTCCGCGATCCCCTTCATGTTGACTTAAGAAGGCGGGGAATGGGACATGCGCAGGAGGGAGGCTGAGGCTAGAGGAGCCTCCTGAACACGTGGTCCCATTCCCCTTCTTCCTGACTCCTGAGTCAACATGAAGGGGACCACGGAGCGCTCCCATTCCCTACCACGTGTGCAGAAGGCTCCTCAGCGCCTTTTCCCTTTTCCCTTTTTTTTAAAATTTTCATGATGAGAGCGGTGAGGCTCTGCCTCCCCTGCCTCCCCTGACCGCACGTCCCTGCACCTTTATCTGTAGATGAACGTTTCTTCAAGTGTAAATTGAAACAAGATGAGAGGTTACAGTTCTATAAAGAAAATGCCTGGCCAGGAGCTCTGATTTTATCTTTCCATGTAAAGTGAGACTGTTTCACTGTCTTTTCTATTTGTATTGTGATTTTTATATTTTTAAGTAAGAACGTTAATATGAAAAGATGACTTAATTGGACTGTTGATTGATGATCTACATTAAAGAAGCCCATAGAAAGCAATATATTTCCTTCAGTTCTTCCACTTTACCTGCCTAACAAACAGGTGGCTTGGAGGCTGAGGAAAAGAAGGGGAAGATCTCTTTAATCACTCTCTGCTCTGTAGCCGATTCTGACCTTTTTGCTAAACTGCTAAACATTTTTTCCCTCTAAATCTCTTTAATGGGGAATAATCCACCTTGATTTGCCTGGTCAGCAAAGCAACATGGAGAGAAACTTCCTTTCCCTCTTCCCTTTCTTTTCTTATACATTCCCTCAAGATGTGGGACAAGAGTTCCATTTTGAAAATATTTCTTTTTAAAGTTTTTTATTTTATTTTAATACAAATATACCACCTTTTGTTAAACAGTGTGCTGTCTGGGTACAAATATTTTGTGCCATAACAATTAAAATTACAGCTATATTCATTATTTTATCTATTCTTAAATTAATACTCTAAATATACTATTAAATATATTCATATATATTTAACATACTATTATAACAATCCCCTTCATTACTTATTTGTCTTTATTAATACAATCACCCTGTTTCATTCCTCTGCTTTCATTTTTAATTGCCATATTTATTCTCTAACTTTTAGATACCAGCAACTGTTATAATGGTTTCCACCAAGGTCCTCTGTTCCGGCGGGAACAGAGGTTTAATCTCATTGGTCGAAGGGTCTGACAGCTTCCTATACAAGGGCTGCTGTCAGACTCAACCTTCGCCAGATTTTACATAGTTGCTACTGATTTAATAAAGAGCTGTTGTTGCCTTTAGCCTTGTGTGCCTTTCCATTACCCGATCTAACACTGGATTGGAAGGCAACTAGGTGAACCAAAAAGAGCGTAGCAATCCAGCAAGTAAATCCAGCCCGGAGCTCAGCACGGCTTCGAGCGGCCATTTTTGAGCGGCAAACTCAAAACGCTCTCAGAACACAAAATGGCCATGCACGCTCCACCGACTCCGTACGACCCAGTCACTGAGCACTGGGACTTGCATATGCTGACGTTCGACTCCTTCCTCGAAGCCAACGACCTCGTGGACCTTTCTGAAGGCCACAAGAAGAACATGTTCCTCGGTTACTGTGGATGGGAAGTGTTCGAAACAGCCAAAGACCTCTCTGAGCCAACGCCGCTACAATCAGTCGCTTGGTCAGTGCTCCAATAGATGCTGAGGACACACTATGCTCCCAAGCTGTCTAAGCATGTCCACTGGCACGAATTTAATATTCACAACCAGAAGGAAGGCAAATCAATCAATGAGTACGTTGCGGCGCTAGGGAAGGCCGCAGTGTACTGCGAGTTCCGAGACCTAGACGAACTTATACTAGACTGCATCATATGCAGTGTGCGGGACATTAATTCATTAATTTAGAGGAGGTTAGTGGCCAAATCTAACTTCACTCTACAAATTGCCTTGGATGAAGCCAGAGCATCAGAATCAGCCATCAAGTCTACAGAGACCCTGCAGCGCCAAAGCACTCCACAAGACACGCCAAAGAGCGCATGCGTACATCACGAGGCTGCAGAGGCCGAGAGCTCAGAAGACAAAGATGACAGCTGCCGCATGCGCAGTAGCCACACCAAGCCAGCGCACAAATTCAAACTGTGTTTCCCGCCTTGCACAAGCTGCAGAGGAGACCATGCCAGATCATCTTGCTGTTTCCGCAACGCTACCTGCCAGCGCTGCAAGCAAAAGGGGTACATCGCCAAGGTTTGCAGAAGCGAGCACCCCACGGTGACCTGGCAGCCCAGAAGCTGACCTAACCGCCAGGAGATGCCCAATCAAGGGGCATGGCAGTCACCACCACGGTGCTCAGAGGGCGACACCAGAGTCATCTACCACACCTCAATTGGCCAAGTCTGCACAAGGCGGTCAAAAAAGCTGAAGGTCACAGTCCACATTGAGGACTCTCCATGCGAGATGGAGATCTACACGGGGTCATCATTGACCATCGTGCTGTGGTCTACACTAAAGCAGGCTATCCCTAGCCTGAAGAAGCAGCATCTACACACCCCTGACATCCGCCTTCACGATTACCAGGGGAACTGAGTCCCCATCGTGGGCCAGGGCACCTTCCGGGTGAACTTCCAAAACTTCAGCGGCCAGCTCCCAGTGACGGTGGTCAGTGGTGACATGCAGAGCCTCCTGGAGCTTGACTGGTTCGAAGCCCTGGGCCTAGAAGTGACCGGTATCAATATTTTGAAAGGCAAGAGCACCAAAGAACTACTTGCAGACCCTACCCCCGAGACGCCAGTCCTTCGTATTGACTGCTTAGAGTCTGGTCCCATCTCATATAGTGATGTTCCCCACCACTCTGTAAGAGTCTCCACAATCAAACAGGTTTTGAACTGGGTGTGGAGGGGGTGACCCAAGGGGCCTGTTGGGTCTGATTTCAAAATGTATTATTGTAAGAGAGATGAATTGTCTGTTATTAATGGCTGTTTGCTGGGGGGACTGGGTCATTGTTCCACTCAAACTGCACATTGCAGTGTTAGAGGCTTTACACGTAGGGCATCCTGGAATTGTCAGTATGAAGTCTTTGGCCAGGAGTTAAGTCTTTGGCCAGGCCTAACATGGACAGGGAGATGGAAGAATGGGTGGCTACCTGCACACCGTGCCAGGAGTCCAGACCAGCTCCCCCAGAGACACCTGCTAAGGGGTGGGAGTGACCTCAAGCACCATGGTCTAGGGTGCACATTGATTTTGCTGGCCCAGTTAATGGCCAGATATTCCTAGTAGTTGTGGACACCTACTCGAAATGGCTAGAGGTAGTCCTCATGACCTCCACTACGGCAGAGCGGTCATCAAGGTACTACGGAGACTTTTCTCCACACATGGCCTGCCCAATGTCCTGGTCTCTGACAACGGACCCCAATTCACGGCCATGCAATTCGAGACCTTCTTAGCAGCACAGGGAATCAGACATACCCTGGTCACGCCATTCCATCCAGCCTCCAATGGTCAGGCGGAGAGAATGGTGAGATCTGCAAAAGAGGTCCTATCCAGGATGGGCCCAGGAGATTGGCAAACACGGGTTGACCATTATCTTCTAATTCAACACATCACGCCAAGCGCTACTACAGGGAGAAGCCCCTCCAAGCTTCTCATGGGTCACCAGCTATGGTCCCACTTAGACCGTCTACACCCCAAATTATTCTGCCGCATCGCCCCCAGACTCCACAAGCAAAATTTGGAATTTTAGCACAGGGGGTTCAGTTTACGGCCACAACTACGCCAGAGAACTCTGTGGATTCCTGCCACAGTAGGCATCACCGGGCCTCGCTCTTATCTCGTAGAGCTTGAGGACGGTTGGAATTGGAGAAGGCACATTGACCAACTCCGTGGCCGCCTCTCCAACTCCACTCTTAGGCAGCCAGAGGTAACTCCTGCTCGAGTTAGCCAAAGCCCTACCCAAAAGGAGCACAAAGTCACTCCTTCCACAGCCAACTCAAACCCGAAGACACTGGGATACTTAGCTACTTATGTTGCAGGCCCGCAGCGAGCTCTGAGTGAACCGGCTCTAGAAGCTCCAGCCGCGGCCTGTGAAAGGCTCCAGGAGCTTCCACCAAGCAAAGCTGCAAAGCAAACAGGTCCCTCCAACCTGTCCAAAGAACACCCTCCAACTGAACTGCTCAGGTCTGGCAGAACTACCTACCTAAAAAGCCCACCTACCTGCATGACTACGTTACCAGTAGGATGATTCCATCTAAGGGGGGGGGGTGTTAGATACTAACAACTGTTATAATAGTTTCTACCAAGGTCCTCTGTTCTGGCGGGAACAGAGGTTTAATCTCATTGGTCGAAGGGTCTGACAGCTCCCTATAAAAGGGCTGCTGTCAGACTGAACCTTCGCTGGATTGTACATACTTGTTCTGTTACAATAAAGAGCTGTTTTTACCGTTAGCCTCTGTGTACCTTTCCATTACCTGATCTAACACTAACCATTGACAAAATAACTCCCATATACTATAAGAGTCAGATTCTTACTTTTTGAAAATATTACATGTTGGAAGAAATGTCCTTCTGGGTTCAGCTCAGGGGGGGGGGAGACACTGGAAACAGGGGGGGAAAGACACTGGAAACATGGAGGCTGCTTGGAAAGATGGTTTAATGATGGACAGGACCACATGGTTTGAGGTCCTGAACAGAAAAGCGGGAATCACATGCTTCCAAATGTTGGGTGAAAAAGAAAAGAGAGTGAGAGGCTGAACGTTCATGGCTTTATACTCTCTGTTCGGCCCCACCTCTCTGTTTCCTGTTCCTGTGTAAGAAATGTATTCTGATTGGTTGTCACACTCCCATGGGGTCATGCAGGGGCAACTCTCTAGGCTGTGTTTTGAATCCAAGTTTGGTTGAATTCCCCAGATGCCATGTGGTGAGTTGGTAAAGGGCTAATAGTATCATGCCTTAATCCCATCACCCTGGAGCTGAAGGGGAAAACTCTTTGTTATGTAGAATAGAATGACTCAGGCATTTTAATGGCCCATTAAGAAAAGTGGGGGCTATTAAGAGTGAGTCTGTTTCCTGCCTAAAAACGTGTTTCTCCATTTCTGATCCAGGGAAATATAATATTCTGCCTTTTCAATATTTCCCAGGATATTTCGTTTTTCTAGGAGAGGGATGGGTGCTAACTTCCTACATATGTAAGTGGCTTAGTCAAATATCCCTTCCTAACTGTAATTTGTCAATGTTGCAAGAAAACCAGCAGAGGAGGAGGAAGCCAGTCCAGTAGATAATTTTAATCAGTCCAAACTTTAGCTAGCTGGCTTCTTCAATTAATTCCTGGTTAATTTACTGTTTTGCTTATCAGGTGTGCTAATTAAGAGGAAGAAATTGCAACCTCCCAACCCAGCTGCTGCTTGTATCCCAATCACCAGCTGTAAGGTATATTAAAAGCACCGCTGGTCCCATTCTGCCTTGGTGTTTTGTATACTGCATTGTAAGAGGTATGTGTAATGTATGGCTAAATACAGCTGCCATGCTTGCAGCTTTCATTTTCATAATTGTATACTTTTTTTGCTTGCAAGAAAGTTAATGATGTGTAATTGTGTGTTTGAGGAAAAATACCAGTTTTAGAATAAATCAAAAAGATGGTCTAGAAAGGATATAGGAAAGAAGGAAGAGAAACTTTATGCCCTTTGTGGTCAGTGATAAAGTTTAAGAAATGTGATTCAGAAGATTTGAAGCTAGCATGTATTGTGTGGCAAAATGGAGGGGGGGTGTTGTATTTTAGCGTGGATGTATCCTTAAGAATGCATTTGGAACGATAAAGGAGGAGACTGTTTGTTGCTAAATGTGTGTTAAACTTGTTTCTCTGTCTCTCTCTCTCTTGAAGCCAAGGAAAGGAAGATAAACAAATTCAGAGACCCAGTTTGGCCTAGTGGTTAAGGCATCAGGGTAGAAATTTACAAATGTTGGTTCAAACCCTACCTTAGCCATGAAAGCCAACTGGATGACTTTGGCCAGTCGCTCACTCTCAGCTCTAGGAAGAAGGCTCATTTTTGCTTTCCCAGCTGCTGTTGCTAACCTGCTGTGCTGCCTCCAAGACAAATTTGCATTTTACCTCTATCAGTAACCCCATCATCTGTTTTACAGAGAAACATTTCCGCATTGCTATACAATACAATACAATAGTAGAGTTGGAAGGGACCTTGGAGGTCTTCTAGTCCAACCCCCTGCCTAGGCAGGAAACCCTATAACGTTTCAGACAAATAGCTATCCAACATCTTCCTAAAGACTTCCAGTGTTGGAGCATTCACAACTTCTGGAGGCAAGCTGTTCCACTGATTAATTGTTCTAACTGTCAGGAAATTTCTCCTCAGTTCTAAGTTGCTTCTCTCCTTAATTAGTTTCCACCCATTGCTTCTTGTTCTATCCTCAGGTGCTTTGGAGAATAGTTTGACTCCTTCTTCTTTGTGGCAACCCCTGAGATATTGGAACAATGCTATCATGTTTCCACTAGTCCTTCTTTCTCTTAAGCTAAACATACCCAGTTCCTGCAACCGTTCTTCATATGTTTTAGTCTCCAGTCCCCTAATCATCTTTGTTGCTCTTCTCTGCACTCTTTCTAGAGTCTCCACATCTTTTTTACATCGTGGTGACCAGAACTGAATGCAGTATTCCAAGTGTGGCCTTACCAAGGCATTATAAAGTGGTATTAACACTTCACAGGATCTTGATTCTATCCCTCTGTTGATGCTGGCTCAATGCAGGCCAGTAAGGGGGGAAAAAACCTAAAGGTATGTAACTTTTTACCTTTGCCCTGAGTGTTTTACCTGTAAAAATCCTAAATGGATCATGAGAGCACATTTACTGGTTTCGTATTTGTCCCTTAACGTGGCATCTGTTATTGGGGTGAAAGGGCAGGAAAAACAAAGTTTGGCAATGCTTGATAGAGCCTCCATTGGCAGGAACAGTCTATCTGGGGAAAAATTTGTTTCCAACTGTTGGCTCTGGAAGCAACACAAGAAAAAGAAAAATACATCCTCGTGTACCTTCCCGGGTTTGGAAAATCTCATTCTGGGCAATTATTAAGAAATGGGGAAGGTATTAAATACCTTTGCAGCTCAAGTAGAGGATGATCCAAATCTTGCCTTAAAGGATGCAAAAGTAAAGATTTCCCTATCCAGTCACGTCCAATCTCTAGGGGCAGTGCTCATCGTTCAGCATTGTCTGAAGACATTTCTGTGGTGATGCGGGCAGCACGGCTGTATACCAAGGCGCACGGAACAGTTTTACCTTCCCACCAAAGTGGTACCTATTTATTTACTTGAATTTGCATGCTTTTGAATTGCTGGGTGGGCAGGAGCTGGGGGCAGTAATGGGAGCTCACCCCATTGTGTGGCACTTGGGTCTTGAACATGGACTGTTCTGTCACGGTATGGGTGGCAACTGGGCTGAGGCAAGGAGACTTAGTAGATTCTGAGCCTGCAGTTATAGCACTCTTTGTTTTTAAAGTTTTTTTAACTGCTAATCTGTGTCCTGTGGCAGATATTTTAATTGGGGAATTTCATGGGTAATTATTTTAAATTCAATTTTTGGGGGTATTTTTAGGGGTTGTTTTTAAATACTGCTTTTAATGCTTTACTTGATGGTACAGTTTTATATAGCCTCCTCCATTTATGTATTTATGTATTTATTGATATGCATCCTATTTGTGTTTTAGCCTGACTGTACACCGCCCCGAGTCCCTTTTGCGAGAGGGGGCGGTCTAGAAATACGAAATAAAGTAAAGTAAAGTAAAGTCCTGTTCACCATCAGTCATTAAAGGAGTGGGAGCCACGCCGAGATCAAGCCATCCAGAACTCCAACCAATTGACTCTCACCCTGGACTTAACTGATCTCCCCTCAAGAGAGAAATGAGTGAAAGCAAGAACCTGCTTTTTACTGGTGGATATGGCTGAGAGCTAAAAATGCCCAATGGCATCAATATGGAAGCTGAATGGGCACTCAGTAACTGACTTGGCACTAGATATAAATGTACCCCGGTGAGTGTTAATAGAACCCTGGCTCCCCCACAATCGTGGCTAACAATTGTCTTTTAATGCAGTAGACTTTTTTTGCTTGCAAGAAAGTGAATGATGTGCAATTGTGTGTTCGAGAAAAAATGCCAGTTTTCGAATAAATTAAAAAGATGGTCTAGATAGGATATAGGAAAGAAGTAAGAGAAACTTTATGCCCTCTATGGTCAGTGATAAAGTTTAAGAAATGTGATTCAGAAGATTTGAAGCTAGCATGTGTTGTGTGGCAAAATGAGGTGTGTGTGTGTGTGTGTTGTATTTTAGCCTGGATGTATCCTTAATAATGCATTTGGAACTATAAAGGAGGAAACTATTTGTTGCTAAATGTGTGTTAAACTTGTTTCTCTCTCTCTCTCTCTCTCTCTCTCTCTCTCTCTCTCTCTCTCTCTCTCTCTCTCTCCCTCCCTCCCTCCCTCCCTCCCTCCCTCCCTCTCTCTCTCTCTCTCTCTCTCTCTCTCTCTCTCTCTCTTGAAGCCAAGGAAAGGAAGATAAGTCACTGGGAGAAACTGCAGTCATTTCAGAAAGAGTCCTCCAGGCTATTGAAAACTTTGAACTTTGCTTAGCCTTCATCAACCAAGACTGTCTGCCTGCATTTCTACTGCACCTCTTCCTGTTGATTACCACAGAGGCCAAAACCAACCTACATTGCTGTCACTGAACAACTGACTGAATTCATACTAGGATCCGTGTTATGTTAGGTTAAAGGAACAAAGGAATGGTGGTGGGAAAATAATTGGGCATTCATCTATGTAATTATTGGTATGCTTTAGTATGTGTACTTATCAATGTATCATGTGTTACATATATGTGCAAACAAGGCCTTACGTGAACCCCCCATCAAGTAAAACTCCAGGGAAAAATTGCGGAAGACTGGGCGGGGCAGATTGTGAGAGTTGTCACTTGTTGGGATAATTGGCCTTGTTATTGACCCTTTCGAATTATTTTCCTCCCAAAAGAATTTATCTCTCCATAGAACAGAGGGTTGCGTAGCTTGAAGCGTGCTAGCCCAAACTGCACCATTGTTTTCTATCCCCGTTGTATAGTAGTAGTTCTGTATTTCTATATATTTTATTTGCTCCCATACAAAGATCATTTCCCTCTTTGCCAAGCAAGCACCAAGAACCAGCACATACACACAGCCACACCTCTCAAAACCCACACCAAGGACAAGCTCCCCTATAAAACAGCCTTTTTATAACACATTTTTTCTTTACTTTTGGGAATAAATATTTTTTCCTTGCAGCTGTCTGGATTTCATTTTGATTTGTTCTTGCACAACTCCAGCTCAAGTTGGAACCCTAAATTATTATTCTGACACTACCATGTTGTCAGAGTTCCAAGTAACACCCCCAATCAAGTAAGACTCTGAGGTTTGAGGTTCCTCAGAGTTCCATTTTATTAGAGATGTCCTATTGTCACATCTGGGAAAACCCAAATCTGAAGTCCCCCAGGTTTTTCCCACCCAAAGGAAAATCCAAATCCCTTCCCCTGCACCCACATGTCCATCACATGGTCCAATCAGGTCACCATCCTAACCGGAGTAGCTTCCTAGTCAAGCCTCTCCAGGTGCAGGTTAGACGTCCTTGACTTCCAGTGAAAGAATGCTGTTATGGTTATACATCTCACTCCGTCACCATCCAAAACACACACACACACACACACACACACACACACACAGAGTTCCCACAGCATGCCCATCTGCCAAATGTGGCAGCCCTGAAGATCCAAAGAAAAAAATGGCCTCCAGAGATGGCATAGTCCTTTTGAAACATTCCTCCAGGATGGAGGACCTGGCCCTTCTAGCCTTTAGGAGGGTCTGAAGATTTAGTAATGCCTCATGTCTTGGGTGAGGGCTGCCTAGCAGAATAATGAGCTTGAGCAAAAGATATATTGCATGGGTGTTTGATATAGTGAATTCTTAATTGTGGTTTTAAGGATAGTTGTATGCTCTTGTGTTTATTTCCTTGTTAGTACTTTGTTATTTTAATTGTTTTGAGCTACCCAGAATCACACTTGTGAGATGGGTAACTGTACAAATGTGTTAAATAAATGTGCTAAGCCTTAATTTAAGTCAACAAAATACAGTTGCTCAGCTTGCACAATGCACCAGACTCAAACAAACACATGATAAGTAGGCTTGCCAAGAAACATGAATTATGGAAAATTCTGGGAGACCATGGAAGACAGGGGGCCGGGTGAGTGGTGGTCTATGGGGTTTTGCTAACAGTCAGACACAACTTAGTGACTGAACAAAAAACCAAGACGACTTACCAAGAAGGGTTGGTTTTCATTAAATGCTGGATCATGAGTAACTCAACCTTTTTTTTAGCTTAGGCAAGAGTGAGCTGAGTGGGTTTTTTTAGTTTAGGGACTCAGTGGCTTAGATGCTGAGTTTGTCGATCAGAAAGGTCAGCAGTTCGGCTGTTCGAATCCCTAGCGCCACATAATGGAGTGAGCTCCTGTAACTTGTCCCAGCTTCTGCCAACCTAGCAGTTCAAAAGCATGTAAAAATTCAAGTAGAAAAATAGGGACCACCTTTGGTGGGAAGGTAGCAGCGTTCCGTGCACCTTCGGTGTTTAGTCATGCTGGCCACATGACCATGGAGATGTCTTCAGACTGCGCTGGCTCTTCGGCTTTGAAATGGAGATGAGCACTCCCCCTTAGAGTTGGGAACGACTAGCACATATAAAGGGGAACCTTTACCTTTAGAGTGTGGTGCAAACAGACAATATAGCCTAGTAAGTCCTATGAAGCCAATGGGCCTGCTATATGGCCAGCTATTAGCAATTTAATTTAAAGGAACCCTGAATTGAGCTGAATCCAGGGCCATCATTACTCCATCTCCAAATAGAATATTTCAATTGAACCAGCGCATGCATGAATAATGATTTCCCAGAAAAGACTCCTTTGAACACACCAAGGCGCAATGCTAGCTGGATTTCTCCAAAGAAGAGCTGTGTGCAAAACCAAAAGGATTACACAGCTTCTTCCATTGTTCATGAAAGGTAAAATTGCATCAGTAAAAGAATCACAGATTTTTAGAAGGTTCTTTGAAGCCTATGCAAACATTCCAGACTGAGAACATTTTTATGCCTTTTGGGGGGAGGAATGTGTAAGTTTCAGTGTTCAGGCTAGTTGTTCTCCTTTTCCTTTATCCTTTCAGCATTAAGAGCTTGCAGAGTGCATCTGGGTGCCAACTTAATTGGTTTCTGCAGAAGCCATATTTTATTTTGGAGCAACAGGTTGTCCTCAACGTACAATAGTTCATTTAGTGACCATTCAAAGTTACAATGGCACTGAAAAAAAGTTGCTTATGACTATTTTTCACACTTATGACTGTGGCAGCGTCCCCCATGGTCATGAGATCAAAATTCAGATGCTTGGTAACTGACTCATAAAATGGAATAGAAGTCTTTATTGGCCAAGTGTGATTGGACACACAAGGGATTTGTCTTTGGTGCATCAGCTCTCAGTGTACATAAGGAGAATAAAATACATTCATCAAGAATAAAAAGATACACCACTTGGTGATAGTCAAGGTTACTAATAAGCTATGAAATCGTACTAGGAAACTAATAAAAACAATACAAATGGAAAGATACAAGCAACTGACTCATGACGGTTGCAGTGTCCCAGGGTTACATGATCAACTTGTGCAACCTTCTGACAAGCAAAGTCAATGGGGAATCCAGATTCACTTAACAACCGTGTTATTAACTTATAACCACTACAGTGATTCACTTAACAACTGTGGCAAGAAAAGTCGTAAAATGAAGCAAAAACCATTTAACAAATGTTTCTCTTGGCAGCAGAAATTTGGGGCTCAATTGTGGTTGGATGTTGACCACTACCTATTTTGAAATAGGTACTTCTCTGTCTCCAAATCTATACAAAATAATGTCAGAAATCTTTGGAAATCTGATCCATTTCAAGCATTTTTTTCCCCAAGGTTCTGGTAGCCAGTCCAGTTTTGACATCTTTTTAGCGTCTCTAATTCGCCTGCTGTAAAGAGATGAGTTCTTTTTTCCCCCAGTTTATTTATACATTTTCTCTTTACATACAGTAAGTGCTTCAGTGAACCGCTTACTGTCTGAGTCAGTGACAATGTGACAATATGTGCCAGATATTTGATTACATTTCCAACATTTGTTGGACATGAGTGCTAATGAAAGGCACTCAAAGGTTCTGTGGTAAACTTACTTATTAACCATGGACAACATGTGATTGAGTGTACTTTCCTCTTAGCTCCTTTCTTCTCAGACTCTGTGTTTCCAAGCCAAAGGTCCTATTTGACTATTATGGCTAAAACAAATAATATGGGGCTTTGGGGAAGGTGTCTACAAGATCTGACACTTTCATAAAAATTCAGAAAAGAGCTCTGCACCATCTCAATGTCAACTCTGCCTCCTTTGCTCTTTCTGTGATGGCTCGATGTTTACATAAAAGAGGTGGTGTGTTCCAGTGGTGGGTTTCTAATTTTTTTACTACCGGTTTGCTTCTGCGTGCGCACAACACTTCTGCGCATGCACAGAAGCATCGGGGTGGGTGGGCGGAGCCTCCCACCTCCGCTACTACCGGTTCGCCCGAACCGGGAGCAACCCACCTCTCGTGTGTGTTCTTTATTTGAACTGCCAGGGCACTCTGTAGATATTTCTGATAGTATAGCTTCCCACTACTTTGAGGTGTGACAGAGAGAAAATAATAGTGTTGCACCTAGAAGAGGTTTAACATAATTTGAAGAACAAATACTGTTTGGTCACGCTTTGCCCATATTTTCATTCCTGATATTGGATCGTTCCATTATTTCCAGGCTTTAGGCATTTCACCAGGCCGAGCCTATCTTCAGAGGAAGCCATTCAGGATGGCTTAAAAGTATCCCCAGTACAATCCTGGTGGAGGCAAATCTCTGACAGGAAAATGGCTGATCCTTCCATCTGCAAATCAGATTC